>NC_052350.1:10956118-11182029 GCF_009727055.1 Benincasa hispida
CAGTGGGAGTAGTGACTAGCGTTATAGGTCGTTGGGCGGCCGGAAGGTGATGAATTGCGATTGGTCCAAACCTTCGACCAGCGACCGCACAAGGAAAAAATTCCGTCACGGGTTTAGCAGGAATAGCACGTTTGTGATCTAGTTCCTACCTTAACGCATCAGAGAAACCCTCAAACTTTAGGATACCACGATTCTGTCTTGACTGGTAGGCACAATCGCTTGAGTCTAGTTCTTGAGCGAACCCAAAGGCGATGCTTTTGTCGAGGCTGGAACTTTTGGCGATGAGACTTTCGAAGCACTTATTCTTCCCGTGGTTGCCGCAAGGAATGACGTCGTAGCGCCAAGCATCTTCCTCTCAACAGTGCTTCTTGAGGCTCCACTCTCCCCGTAAGGCCAAGCTTTCCAGGCCATCCAATCTCCGTCATTCCACTTTAGCTCACCTCCAACCACCTCGCCTTTTTCCCAGCTTTCTACTAAACATGAAGCTAGAACACCTTGAATGAGTCAAAGCCACAAATCTGATAAATAGAAGGAAAGGAGATCAGTGATGTGAGCGGTTCAAATTGGTTTGATCTTTCCCAATTATCCTGGCCGGAACTTGTACGCAGCACTTGTACGTACACTCGAATTGTATTATTTAAGTGCTTATTGCTTGCCAATTTTGATTGACGAGATGCGGGTTTTGTCTTTTTTCTACCCGCCTTACTTTATACCTACTATTCCGTCTGGTTTTTGGTTTCTAGTCTCGAAAGAGGATAGGCCGGTCAAACAAAAACAAGGCGAAGGAGTGCGGTTCGTTCGAGAAATTCCTGCCTCTCTATCGAGATCGGCCAGCTGCTTTGCTCAGCATCTTCTGCCGATTGTCAGCCTGTTCAGTTGACCTCAGAGGATTCCAATCACCCGGGAGGGAATTGAAAACATCTTTCACTTGAAAGCGATCGATCTCGATTGAGACCGGGGGAAGTTTAGGAGAGATGGGGAAACCAAGCAGCTGCCGGTCGGGGCTAGGGGCATCTCCCTTTTCCTGGGGGAAGAGGTTTAATATCCCTTTAACCTGAGAGTGGCTCAAAGAGCTTTTCCAGACATTTTGAATTCGTGGTCTAATTCGACAACATTTTGCTGCAGTATAGTACGAGAATGTATAAGCCAAGTTCGGTACACCAAGCCGTTACACAAATCTCTTTGTCTTCCCGCTACCTTATCGCCTACTTTGATTTCACGTTTCTGTGACAGAAGAATCATGGTATGCACTTCCGTGTACTAGCTAAAGCGTTACGAGGCTATGCTCGGGCGTGTGGTCGACGCGTTGGGAGTACCTATTGATGGAAGAGGGGCTCTAAGCGATCCCGCCCCCCCCACACAAGGTACATCTTGCGCTAACATATTCATACCTAACGATTTTCCACAAAGTGGTGACGAAAGGTATAAGGCCCCCCCGAGCCCGAGTTTACCGGGGATCTAGAGGGGCACCCAATCAAGGCCGCCACCCTCGCCCTTTAGAGATAGGGGCGCAACAAAAGTCTTCAAAAAAAGGCGCCGTGATCAGTGGCGAAGGGTGGCTTTTACGAGCGTGGGATCTGCTCAAGGACCTACCTACCGGTTTAGGTAAATATCTAATGCACTTTTTTAGAACCGTCGAAGAACATTTGCCAATCATGAGGAGTTTCGTCTTCTTCTTCGCCTTTTTGAGTGGTTTCTTTTGGCTTCTCTTTCTGTTTTTATTTTTGATCTACGTGCCAGAGAGATTTTTTTGAAAGATTCTCCCGTCTCGTCTCAATCATCAGTTAGAGCACTCTTCGTCTTCATCTAATAATTAGACATGGGCAGGAGCCCTTCTAGCACGCTTTTATTTTGTAAAAGACTTTGCAAGCTCCTTCCTTTGTTGAGCTCTGTCATCCCGCTCTTCGAGATCTTTCATTGGCTCTTTTCATTCAATAAAAAATTGCGATTGACTTTGATTCCCTCCTCTTTCAACTGCCGCCTAATCTCCCAACATGCTCAAAAACCGAGAGCCGCCCAGGGACTGGACAACCGGCCTACGACCCTTCACAGAAAAAGGGTCTCTGCTTCAAGGAATCTAAGATTAGGGGGGAGATCCTCAGTAGTGGTGACCCTTGAACTCTTCCACGGACTGATACATGTACCGAATGCTCATACGGGAAAGTTGACTCCTGGGTCTGGAACCTGGGGGGGACTGAAAATCCTTGTGTCAGTGGTTCGAATCCACTTCTAAGCAAAGGGCGGGATTGAAGTTTCGAAAGTCGACGGCTATGCATCTAACTCAGCAGAAGTACGCCATGGATCTTCTAAGCCGCCATGGAATGCGGCTTTCATCGAGGTTTCATCGAAACTGGACCATTTTTAGGACTTTCTTTGTGATGGTTCATGTAGGCTTGGGTCTTTCATTCGGGCCCTATCGTAGTTGCTCTCTTCCTTAATGCTATCTTCTTCTTAGCCTCGTTTGGCGCTCCCCCAACCTACCTTTAATGTAATGTACGAAATCACTCATTTACATCGCTCTCAAGTAGACTCGGAACTCTTCACTTCTGTGCCTAGCTTAAATCTAGAACTTAGCAATATGATTGGGGGCGTTCGGATCGGACCAGGATGAATTGGATTGGTCTGACCTCTCGCTCGGATGTCAGACACCGAAAAAGAAAAGAAGAAAAAGCCCATTCCGAAACCTTCACTATCAAGTGAAAGATAATGAAAGAAATTCCAATGAGTAAATGATGAAGACTAAAAAAACGATTTAAGGTGGCATTGTCCACGGAGGGATAAAAGGGATATGGGCGAGCTTGAAGCAGGGAGTCAATTAACAAAACAACGAGGCCATAGTCTCTTCCTTCTCCGAGCTCGGGTTATGGAAGAAGGAACCGAGAATTTAAGCCGCTGACAAACCGGCTAATCCAGTATACCCTGCGTAGTAAGCGAACCCTGTCGCCCCTATCTCTAAAGGGGCTTATGCACTCCACTCGCTGTCGTATAAACGAGCGGCATGAGCTACTCTCTTCTAGCCTTCCTCTAACAGATTCAATGGCTTTCTGCTAAAAAGGATGTATTGAACTCATAATTCATTAGATACTCAGCTCCCGAACGTCTTTCTATCAATCGAGAGAGGTACAGAATAGTACAACAAACCAACAAGTGGAAGGGCTACTATAGAAGCTAGAAGTAGCCTCTCGTAAAGTAAGTAGCCGGCCTAATCAAACTTTTGGGCTAGGATACGCTTTTTTTAGCTTGAGACTTGGTTATCCTTCTCACAGCTCTTTATCCATCATGCTAGCGAAAAAAGTGAAAGTGCGACGGGCTCCTCCATGAGAAAAGGGATTCCCGCCCTTCTCACAGAGCCGTACGTGGACGTTACCGCTCATACAGCTCCCAGGCGATGTTATCAGCGATGCCTCGCCGCATGGACAGCGCAGGAATGAGAACAGCATCCAAACACTCGAAAATGCCTGCCTATAGGATGGTACTGCCAAGGAGATTGGCTGGGACGGGGAGCCCGGGCCCTCGATAACCTCAACACTTATTAGTTCTTTAGTCAGAAGTGAAGGTCGCTTGGTTCTGATAGGGAATGAGACTGAGAGATAGGAAGAGGCCCATGCAAAATCAGTAGATCGGGAAAAGGGAGTCAACGGGGGCAGTTAGCCCGGTCGATAGATGCGGTGCTGAGGTCGCACTTCTCTTTATGAGTCTGTCCATTCGAGCAGTCGCTCCAGAGTACCCTCTTGGGCACAGATCGCTTCTTCCAAAGCACCCCGCGACGACTGGGGGGCCCGAACGTTCCTTTATACACTGGGAGTTTTTTAAGGGACTCTGACTTATTGTTTGCACTGGGATCATCAATCGCGTCCGGGGGGCCAAAACCAACCCGCGGCAACTAGACCACATGTTCACTAGAACGCCCTTGTTGACGATCCTTTACTCCGACAGCATCTAGGGTTCCTCGAACAATGTGATATCTCACACCGGGTAAATCCGGGATAGGTAGGCCCAAGCCTTTCCCCTCTTCCCGACCGAGCAGTAGTTCCCCACGGCTGACAAATAGGAATTTAGGCCGTAAAAGAAAGGCACCGGCCCCCCACTGGGATTTGGCTTTCCTTATCTACGTGCGCGGAGTTTCCATATTTATACCTTTTCTTGTTGGAGGGGCGACCGCCCGTTGAACTACCAAAGAAAAAGAGTAACATTCCCGTCTTGCTTGACGGGAGTACTAGCTTTCTTCTTCTGTCAGGGTAGGGTGGTGGCTAACAACACTGTCTGGCTTGTGTGCGTGAGGTTGTTCGCGCGCCATCTCCAAGTATACCAACAGACATAACTGAAACAAGAAGAAGATGTAAGCGACGAAGAGGACGGATTCCGCTGCTATTGCTATTGCCTCATCTCTAGAAGCCCGGCTCGCGAGGCGTCCCTCCCGCAGTAGGGTTCCAAACCTCGCTCCCACCGGCCGGCTGATGGAAATAGACTGACTACCGGAGATAAAATACTTAGTGGAAGGAAAAATATATATATGATATGTCATTTTTCCACTCACGTTCTCCAAAAAAGTTCGAACTATAAGACTCATGCTTGGCCTTAAGACACCTTGGGAGTGTCCCCTTTTGCATGGTGTTTGCATGGGTCAATATCAAGGTGAATGGATAAAGTATTTATTGTAAGTTGGAGAATGATGTGTTTCAACATATCCTACGATCTCCTTCATTGATTTGTATCATAAGATCTTCTTGCATGGTGATAACGGGTAAAAATGCACGGTGATAACCAGCGAAATAAGTAAAACAATGAGGGAATGCAATGGTAAAAATATGAAAAATCATGTCCAAAAACGTTAAACTGAGAATATTGTGAACGCATGCGCCCATCGCATAAAAGCAACTAATTTACTTATTTTGTGCAGGAAAAATGCGTTGGCGCAAGTAAAATTGCGATCCAAGGAATTAGGCGTCCGCGTGCGTTGAAAGAATGCGATCGCAAGTCATGTGATCATATGCGTTTGCGAGAAGTCACTCAAGAAGGTGGTCGCATAAAGACTGTGCATCAAGGTGATACTATGGTATCACCATGATGCGGCGATCGCATAAATCATGATGGGACGGATAGCTGATGACGGTCGAATCCGAATTTAGTGGACAAGCCGTTAACGACACACTATAGCAAGTACACTCAACTTTCAGTGACCAATAATCGGCGCATCAGAGTAGGAGATTTAATGATCGCCCATCATTGCAATCATTAGAAAGAAAAGCTTCTTCACCTTAAGCTCTATAAATATCAGAGGCCACCATTGTAAAAGGGTTAACAAGTTAGATCATATACAAAAATAAATAGTCGTTAGCCTGTTCATAGTTATTCTTATACTTAGAAGACGGAGACGAGTAAAGAGAAGAAGACGCTAAGAGATCATTCCTAGACAACTCGAAAGACTGCCAGGAAGCGCTATAAAAGGAGTGAGGGTCGACACTTGCGAAAGAAAGGATATTCTTCTGGGTAGAATTGGAGTGAAAAGATAGTGTAAAAAGTCACGGGAAGCAAGACATTGCTACCGGACTTTCTATCCATACATTCCATTGTTGTTTTGTATTCTGCACTTTATTTATAGAAAATGGAATTCTCATCTCAACATTTGTTCAATCTCTCCATATTTCGCATGAGTAGCTAAATTTCTGAATGGGTTGAGAAGTACTTAGCTAGCATGACCTAAGATTTACACTTTATGCGATTATCTTATCTTATGTATGCGTCCTTCACCCTTTAGAGATACTTGAGAGAGTAGTCTAAAGAAAGAATCTAGACTTGAGAGAGTCAGATTAGAATCTAGATTTGAGAGAGTCGGATTAGAACTGTATAAGCAAGAGATAGAAACGTAGACATAAGTTCTGTTTGCTATTATGCATCGCATGCACCTTAGAAATAGGATATGATAGTATGCGGTCACCTTGTATATGTGTGCATCATTCATCATCGCATAGACAAGAATAGAGACTTAGACATAAGTCCTATCGACATTATCGTGTACATCGCATGCGTCCTAGAAATAGGAACTACGACATTTGCATTGTGAGATGACATGTTGTTGTTGTGTGTGTAGCATATTCGCATAACTTGAACGAAATCTTAGGAAGTGTTAGCTAAACTCCTTCTCAACCCGTTCATCGCATACTCATTTTTGATTTCATCAACTCTTTACTCGAATCCGTCGCATAAGAAATATACTTAAACAAAACACCATCCAACTTATTTGTTTTTGTCACCGCAAAGTAATCAAATTTACTGTCGCATAGCAACTTAGTAGGACCCTGGACTTACCAAAAAACCTAGTGAGATTTATACTTGGATCTTATTAGGAAAACTTGCATGTGCAATATATAACTCTGCAAATATACATCATAATCCCATCACATTTATAACACATCACACGGCCTCGAGGTGCCCTGTGAACGTCCCCCCTTCGGATGGTTTATGCATTAAGTCAATATCAGGGTGAACTCCAAAATAGGATCGCTTTAGTTTTTGTCCCAATTGATTTTTTCCTTCGGTTGGCTCATTGGGGCGAAACTCTAGGGTCTAAAATGGAGGGTTACACTTACAAGAAATTGTTAAGCAAGTTAATGGTTTCTTGACCAAATAAATGGTGACTAAGTGTTATAGGAATAAAAGTTAAGGAATGATTGACCACCCTTTGTTGACTTTTATTCTGATTCACTGGAGTATCATAGCAATAAAAATTTTGAATTCATATTAATTGGGTTAATTCTTTTAATTTCTATGTTGAAACAAAATGGATAATATATTGTATATAGTCAATTAACATGTTTTATATAATTCAAAGTTATATCATTAAGGTTTTAATTTTTTTAATTACCGATATAAGTCAAAGGGTTTGATAAATATGTTACTTTAAAAATATTCATCAACACATATTGAGTGTAATTTTGTCTTTTATTTAGGAAATGTTCTCAAAATGAATTGTTGCTAATTCATTAAGTGCTCATGAATAATCTTTACAGTGATAGCCTACTTTTATTGTCTAGATAACGTATGATGTTCTAGACTACAAGATAGAGTCATGATAAAACATATTGTATGTTAAACTCATGGAAAGCTATATGACTTTCAA
Organism: Benincasa hispida; assembly: GCF_009727055.1. NCBI lineage: Eukaryota > Viridiplantae > Streptophyta > Magnoliopsida > Cucurbitales > Cucurbitaceae > Benincasa > Benincasa hispida. The sequence continues at coordinate 10,963,239 of NC_052350.1, forward strand.
AGTTAAGTATTATCCGAGTCTTGGAAATCATAATGACTAAAGCTAGTAAGGAAAATATTTCCAAATTAGTTTGGAATGTCCATAATGAGGAATTTTGGAAATACCTCAAAAGGAAAAAAAGTAAGAATAAGTAAAATTGATTTACTAAGTTCTAGGTGGAGAATACAAATTCACATCTTGATAGTTGAATAATAATTCACTATCATAATTTTTCTTCATTACAATTAGATTGTAAATCTTGGGGAATACTTAATTAAGTGGAATAGTTCTACTAGTTGGCAACGGGAGCTCATCTTTGTTAAAGTAGTGGAAGACATTAAAATGTTGTTTATTTATGCCGCATATGGTGCTTTTATCACCACAAGAGAAATTTAATTTCTCCAAACTTTATTATTAAATATTTCATAGAGTATAAATAGTTTTAGTGATAAGTCATGTTTTCAAAAGTTATTTTGAAAATATGTTTGAATAAACACATTTTTCTGTATTAAATGTTAATACATTTGCGTACTAAACTGGGAGAGTGTAAGGATTAATAAATCCAGAAAGAAAGAAATATTCTATTCTCCTAAAGGGATACATGTCTTTGGCTTGTAAATGAGGCTTACATGTAATCCTCTAAGAGTCAGAGTTAAATTAAATTTACTTGTTAAAAGTCTTACTTCTCATGTAGGTGTGTCATTAACACCTTATTAAATAAGGTTACTTGGCCAATGTTGGACTTTCTTTGACCCGGTAGTGTTATGATTGAAAACATAAGTCTTACTTCATAAATAAGTCATTAATATGATTGATAGGTATTTATGAATAAATGTGTCTTATACTAATGCAACTTAAGTCTTATTTCCTTTGAAATGTTCAAAAGAAATTAGAATACAGTTTAAGTCATTTAAGCAAGTGTATCGCAACATTATGATCAAATCATAATGATTAGTATAGGATATTTGTTGTACTAAGCCTAATTGATAGAGATGAGATGCGTTCTCTGTTGGGGTTAATGCCATAAATCTCGTGGGTCATGTAGTTTGTAATTGTAATGTACAAATAATTTATTTATTTAATAAAATATGAGATGTTTTACTTGACATTTAGTAGTATTAACCCACAAACTAACAAACTAACATCCAAGGTTATCTTCTGTAGCTTAAACATGTATGTAGAGACATATAGGTGGATCATGTTTAAGTGATAACCTAAATGGTCTATAGTAGATGGATAAGGTTGGGTACCTTATCCTGGTGACAATACAAATACGACCCACTTTGTAGATGTTATAATTGTTGTAACGTGCTACAAATGATCTTATCTTGATCATTCATGTAGATACATGTGAGCGGAGGGGTTTTATACAAAGGGGTTTGTATAAGACCGAACCACGAAATGAATAGTCTCATTATATAACGTTGTTAATAATAGAGATTTATATTTCACTAATATGACCATAGGTGACATGACCTGCATCCTGAGTGAGTTGTGAACTCTTGCCTAGGAAGACGGTCTTTTGATTTGTATGGGTGAGAGTGGCTAGATCGTCGACTCAATAAGCCTACCCTTTTGGGGATTCGTCTGATTTGGAAGCTTGGAACACAGTTACACAAGACAAAATTCACTCCTTTCTTGATGTCGAGGTAAGTAGATAAATTGCTCCCTTAAGGGCTAATTTGAGGCTTGAACAATGTGGTGCCACACCCTCTCTTGGCTCAAGAGGGTTTTGGTTATAGTTGGGTTATGACTTATTGTTCATTAGAGAGATCAGTGATACATGAGGAGTTAGATGTAACTACACGAGCAAAACGGTAATCTTAGCCCAGCTGTACTTACAAGAAATTTGTGAAGGGTCATCCACTATTGACTGATTATATCCAATGGACACAGAAATATATCTGTAGTGCGAAGAGTCCAGTTGTCGGTATTTAGTGGATTGATTGGTAGTTAATAGATGTTGAATAATTTAATTAAGAAGTTTAATTAATTATTCATGTACCATTAGAGCTTCAATCTACAGGTCCATAAGATCCCTTCTATAGCTCAACAGGGATTTCTGAGAATAAATTTTGGATTAATTTGAATTATTCAAATTAATTGAGGGAATTAATTATATGTGATATAATCAACTTAACTTAATTATATTTGATATAATTAATATAATATATTTGATACAGTATATAAAGTTTATTTGTGAGGAAATAAATATTTGAATATGATTCAAATATTAATTATGTGAATTGGATTCATATAATTAAATTTAGTATAAATGGGATTTATATTAAATACCATGCATTAGGGAGAGAATTAAAACTATAGATTATATTGTATTTGATACAATATTAAACTATAGACTATGTGTTGTATAAATGATATAACATATAGTTATATATATATATATATATATATATATAATAAGTTAAGCTACTATATATATATATAATATATATATATTTAGTTAAGTTAAAATTAATGAATTTTAATTTTAATTTTAAAATTAAAGGGAGAAAAATTATTGGGGTCGATCCCTTAAATCTCGTAGGGTCCTATAGTTTGTAAATGCTTTGTATAAACTCATTGTTTATTTAATCAAATAAATGATATTATATTCCATTTTTTTGTTGCATTAATCACAAACCAATAAACTAATATCCATGATTAACTCGTAGCTTAAACATGTATGTAGAAACTGTTGGGGTTGATGTTCTAAGTCTCGTAGGGTTTTATAGTTTGTAAACATCGTACGAATAAACACTTATGTGATTAATAATATATGATATTTTGTTCACTTTGTCTATAAAATATGTGATATTTTAGTTGCATTAACCACAAACCAATAAACTAACATTGAAGACTATCATTGTAACTTAAACATATATGTGGAGACATACATGTGGATCATGTTTCAATGATAACCTAAATGGTCTGTAGTAGATGGATAAAGTTGAGTACTTTATCCTGGTGACACTACAAGTATGGCCTACTTTGTAGGTGTTACAATTGTTGTAAAGTGCTATAAATGATTTGATCCCAATCATTCATGTGTTAGACATGCGAGCAGGGATATTCTATACAAAGGAATTTGTATAAGACTAAACCACAAAATGTTTAGTCTCATTATATAACACTGTTCATAATAGATACTTACATTTTATCAGGATGACCATAGGTAACATGACCTGAATCTTGAGTGAGTTGTGAACTCCTACCTATGAGGGTGGTCCTTTAATTTGTAGGTGAGAGTGGCCAGATCGCCGACTCAACAAGTCTACCATTTTGGGGAGCTGGGAACACAACTACACAAGATGAAATTCACTCATTCCCCAAGGCAGGGTAAGTAGATAAATTGCTCCCTTAGGGGTTGATTCCAGGTCTTAAACAATGTAGCGCCACACCCTCTCCTGGCCCCAGTGGAGTAGTCATAGTAGGACCATGATCTATTGTTCATTAGAGGGATCAGTGGTACTTAAAGAGTTAGATGTAACTACAGAGGCAAAACGGTAATTTGGTCCAGGTGTACTTACGAGAAATTTGTGAAGGGTCATCGTACTATTGATTGGTTATATCCAATGGACACCAAATTATATCTGTAGTGTGAAGAGTGCAACTGTCAGTCTTTAGTGGAGTGCCCGACAATTAACGGATGGTGAATAATGTAATTAAAGAGTTGAACTAATTATTCATGTACCATTGGAGCTTCAAACTATAGGTCCATAAAGTCCCTTTGGTAGCTCAAAAAGATTTAGTTGAGAATTAGTTTTTGGGTTAATTTGAATTGTTCAAATTAATAAGAGGTATTTAATCATATATGATATAGTTGTGTTAATGTATTTGATACATTATAGTTTAGTGGAGGGAAATAAATATTTGAATGAGATTCATATATATTTTTTATGAATGTGATTCATAGTTGTTAAATTTAATATAAATATGATTTATATTAAATGCCATAAAATAGAGAAAAGAAACTATAGTTTATATTGTATGTGATACAATATTAAAACAATATGTTATATGTTATATTTGATATAACATATAATTTAATATAAATATAATATGATAAGTTAGTTATCATATTTATTTATATTATTTTATTATTATTTGAATAATAACTTTCCTCTTTTCTCTCAAACCACCCTTGATTTTGTGGCAAGAGAAATAAAAGAAAAGTGGTTTTCTTCTTCTTCCTGAATGATGGAACGTTGCACTTGGCTGAACGATTGAGTTGCAGAAAAGTTCTATGTTCTTTATTTCTTGAGAGAACTCTCAATCTTATTCTTCCTCCACCCAAACATATCCCTTCTAACGAAAATAGTTAGAGCCCACCACTCCTGGGTTCTCACCTCGAGAATACCAAGGATTCTTTGTGGTAGTGTCTGGTTGTTTTTGTTCGAGGATTATTGAAGAAGGTCTTCAAGAAGTTGCTGAGTTTGTGACTATTCGAGGGAGTTACGTGAAGAAGAAGGGTTCTTCAAGGGTAATGTATCTTGAACCCTTTTCCATAAAAAAGCATGTTATAGTTTAATGTAAATGCATATCTATTGTATGTTTATTGTAAATTATGTTTTCTATAATTAATGGAATTTGAACGATCTGCTTCCACTCAAGGATCTCTTCACTACGAGTTCCTTCAGAAACATACGAGTGGATCATGTTTAAGTGATAATCTAAATAGTCTGTAGTAGATGGATAAGGCTGGGTACTTTATTCTGGGGACATTACGAGTATGGTCTGCTTTGTAGGTGTTACAATTGTTGTAGCTACAAATGATCTGATCCTGATCATTCATGTATGCTATATGAGGGGAGATATTCTATATAAAGGAGTTTGTATAAGATTGGACCACGAAATGTTAGTCTCATTATATAACATCGTTCATAATAGAGACTTATATTTCACCAAGATGACCATAAGTAACATGACCTGAATCCTGAGTGAGTTGTGAACTCCTGCCTATGAGGACGATCCGTTGATTTGTATAGATGAGAATGACTAGTTCTTCATCTCAATAAGCCTATAATTTTGGGGATTTGTCTGATTAGGGAACTGGGAACACAACTATAAGGAATTCATTCCTTCCCGAGGTCGGGGTAAGTGGATAAATTGCTCCCTTAGGGACTGATTTTGGGGCTTGAACAATGTGGCGCTACACCCTCTCTGGCCCTAGAGGGGTTTTAGTCCATAACGTGGGCTATGATCTATTGTTCATTAGAGGAATCAGTGGTACTTAAGGAGTTAGATGTAAACTACAGCGACAAAACGGTAATTTTGGCCAGCTGTACTTACGAGCAATTTGTGAAGGGTCATCGTACTGTTTATGTGTTATATTCAATGGACATAGAAATATATCTGTAGTACGAAGAGTAAGCCGGTATTCAGTGGAGTGTTCGACAGTTAACAGAGGATAAATAATTTAATTAAATAGTTTGGCTTCAAACTACAGGTTTATGAGGTCCCCTTGGTAGCTCAATAGAATTAAATGAGAATCAGTTTTTGGATATAATTCGAATTGTTCAAATTAATTGAGGGATTTAATTATATATGATATATTAAGTTATTTTTAATATATGATATAATTATTATAATGTATTTGATACACTATAGCATTTGTGAGAGAAAATAAATATTTGAATAAGATTTAAATATTAATTATATGAATTAGATTCATAATTGTTAAATTTATATAAATATGATTTATATTAAATGCCATATGAGGAGAGAGAAACTATAGGTTATATTGTATATGAATACATATTAAAACGATAGGTTATACGTTATATTTGATATAACTATCATTATCTACATACATACATATATATATATATATATATTATTTTATTTATTTATATTTATTCCTTTTTTTTTGATATTTTATTATTTTATTTATTAAAATTAATTTAATTGAATTAGGGAGGGAGTTACAACTTTCTCTCCTCTTTTTTCTCTCCACCCACGTAAGTGGGTGGTTGATGATATTTGACTTTTGATAGGAGAGAATCTCCTTCTTCATCTAGTCAGACAAAAACATTCTGTGTGTGAGATTTTCTCAGAGAACAACCACAATTCTTCATCCTCCTCTCTTCTCTCAATCCCTTCCCTCATTCCAAAGTAGCCAGAGCTCACCACTCCTGGGTTCTCTACCTGAGAATACTAAGATCGCCATTGTGGTAGTGCCCGTTTATAGTTTGAGGGATTCTTGAGGATCTGTCTTCAAAGATAACTGTTTCTAAAACCCCATTTCTTTAGTTTTTTTAATTTTTTTTAAAATTAAGCGTGATGTAATTTATGTAAATGCATAATATGTTTTTCTTTTATGTAAAAAATTTATTATTTGAAAATGGGAATTGGGACGATCTCGTTTCCATTCAAAGTTTCCTTCAATGAGATCCTTAAAAAATAACTTCTCTCCTCTTAATTCTCTCTTAATCTCACGTAGTGAGTGGGGTGATTAGGGGCGATAATCTTCTTCACAGAAGATTTTTGACAGAGGCCTTATCTGGTTTTTTGTGATTCCTTTGAATTTTTTCTCCCAGTACCTCTCTTATCCTCTCAATCTCTCACTCTTCCAAAAATCATAGAGCCCACACCTCTTATGATTTTCTTCCTCTACAGAGAATATGGGGGATGATTTTTTAGTGGTGGCCATCTTGGATTGTGATTGTTCGTGATTGAAAAGGAGAAAATTCGTGAAGAATGGTTCTTCAAGGGTAAGTTTCCTATTTTCCTAATCCTAATATCTTTTCCCTTCTCTTTTTGCATGTTGGTTTTTCTATGATAATGGATATTTTGTTTTGTAAATTTTTCATTATGTGAAAATTAAAAAATTGTGTTGATCCCACTTCCTATAGAGAATACAGAGGAAGATTTTGTGGTGGTGGCCATCATAAATCGTGACTGTTTGTGATCGAAAAGGAGGAAATTTGTGAAGAACGATTCTTCAAGAGTAAGTTTCCTATTTCTATAACCTTAATCTCTTTTCCTTCTTTTTTGCATGCTGTTTTTTTTTTTTTTTTTTTTTTGTGATAATGCATATTTTGTTCTGTAAATTTTTCATTATATGAAAATTAAAAAATTGAGTTGATCCCCGCTTCCTACAGATAATATAGAGAAATATTTGGTGGTGATGGCCATCTTAGATCGTGATTGTTTGTGATCGAAGAGGAGAAAATTCGTGAAGAACGGTTCTTCAAGGGTAATTTTCCTATTTTCCTAACCGTAATCTCTTTTCCTTCTCTTTTTGCATGTTGGTATTTTTTGTAGTAATGAATATTTTGTTCTGTAAATTTTTTATTATGTGAAAATTTAAAAATTGGGTCGATCCTTGTAGCCTCTGCAGAACTTCACAGTTCCTTTAATCTCAACTTCGAGCATTGTGTACAATTTGGATGAAATTATGCTGCAACAAGAGAAATGTGGCATCGTTAAACTTAGTACATTTTAGGTACTTTGTTAAATCTAGTCTCAATCTTTTAAAATTAGACCGATGTTTGACTGCACTAAGGATATTCAATGGAGATTGCAGTTTTTTAACGTTATTTTCTCCAAAATGCTTGAGAAACATTGTTGGATTATGAAAATGTTGTAAAAGTGGTTTATGATATTTTTAGGTTTTGGGTAAGTTGAGACACTTGTGTCAAAACAAACCCTTAGTGAAATAAATGTTCAAAAGTATGCCTAGTTGAAGGTAGCCCTTGAGAAGTTTATAAATGTCTTTTTGGACAATCCAAAGTAAATGATGTATTTGTGTGACAAATACTGATTCATTTAGAACGTAAAAGGTTTCAGATCTGTAAAAAGGTCAAGCTGTGTTGATAAATCAGTTTCAAGTAAAACCACATAATAATTAACAAGTATTGTTAACCGTTTATTTTCATTTAAACGTCAATTTCTAATTGTTAGACAAATTAGTCTCTATCGTAGTGGGAGATTTATGAGATAACTCAACTTTGCAAAGGTTTACTTGAAGTCTGTATTGTCATATAAGATGACAAGATGAAAAATTATAAATCTTACAATAATGGGAGAGTTATGTGATGACTCAACCTTTATTGTGACTTATTGGAAATCAAAGTTGTCATACTAGATAACAATAATGAGATAAAGTAATGTACTTAATCTCGGTCAGTTTGTAGATTTTCGTCGATGAGGCAACCTCGAAGCATATGAATGGATTTACAAAAGGGAGACTTGAAAGTGTAGTACAAATAGTATCTTCAAAGTAACGCTAAAACTGTTGGGAAAAATGAATAACTTCTTTTATGAAAAGAAGTTCAATGCACCTGCACAATTTCAAGAAAATTTTCAAAGATTAAATTTCAAAAATATTTGTAAAATTGTGATGTTTATTTGAGAAATAAATTTCACAATGGATATTTGGAAATAAGGTTTTGATATAGTATCATAACCAATGACTTTGAAAAAAGGCGATGTTCTTCTATAGGCAAGAGAATGAACGTGGATATTTATCTGTTTCATATCGATATTTGCTCATTATGAATGAACTGGAAATCAATATGAAAGTTTGACTGTTTAACCAATTTTCAAATAGTTGATTTGAAGTATGTTTTATATATTAAAAGTATTGGGGTTGATGACCTAAATCTTGCAGGGTCTTATTATGTAAACATTGTTAAACAAACTCATTATATATTTAATAAAATATTTGATATTTTATTCGTTGTCTATAAAATATTTGATATTTTAGTTGCATTAACCATAAATCAATAAACTTAAATATGTATGTGGAGATATATGAGTGGATCATGTTTAAATAATAACCTAAATGGTCTGTAGTAGATGGATAAGGTTGGGTACCTTATCTTGGTGATACTACGAGTATGGCTTGTTTTGTAGGTGTTACAATTGTTGTAAAGTGCTCTAAATGATCTGATCCTAATCGTTCATGTGTTAGACATATAAGCGGGGATATTCTATATAAAGGAGTTTGTTTAAGACCAGACCACAAAATGTTTAGTCTCATTATAGAACAATGTTCATAGTAGAGACTTATATTTCACTAGGATGACCATAGGTAGCATGACCTGAATCTTGAGTGAATTTGAACTCCTGCCTAAGAGGGCGGTCCTGTGATTTTTATGGGTGAGAGTGGTCAGATCGCCAACTTAATAAGTCTACCATTTTAGGGATTCGTCTGATTAAGGAGTGATAGCCGATAGAAATACAAGTTATTGTAGCCTTTTATTTAGAATTATGAGGGCTAACAAGTAGAATATGCGGTGATTATACTAAGAATTCATGTGAAAAGTGAGCTTGAGTTGATCAGCATTGAAAATCTCGGCTAACCCAAGCTTGGGTTGATCAGTATTGAAAATCTCGGCTAACCCAATATTATGTGTTATTCTATGTCAAAATGTCTATTTTTGTAGCTATCGCAGGAATTGGTCGCATGCAATGAATCCCAGACCATCGTAAGAGCGATCGTATACGTTCATATCATGGATGTTGCGGCTATTAATCGCATGTGTTCATCGCATGGAGGTTGCGGCTACAGAGTAATAACCATGATAGAATGGTAATCGCAAGGTTGATGGAATGCGATGATACTTCGGCAAAAACAAGTATGAATGCATACCTTGGGAGAACCGAGCGGGACCATCATGCCGTTAGTGGCAGAGGTTCAGAGTGGGACCATCACGCCTTTAGTGGCAGAGATTCAGAGCGGGACCATTAATGCTTTCGGCGATTGAGCTCTATAAGTAGAGCCTTAGAGCTCAAATTCAAGGTATCCGAGCTTCTACCTTAAGGCAGATCCTTGTGATCACAGATGAGAGCGTGAGAAGACATTCTTTGAGAGTTCTTCATTCCTTCACCCATTCTGAGTGACGACCGGAGCTTTGCCATAGATGGATCTCGAAAGAGACTACTCCACCGCCCATCCACGGCACCACCGACAGCCTTAACACACATCTGATGGAAGCAAGAGATTGCCTACATCTAACCCTCCACCTCTCTTCTATCTCTGTATTGTATTACATTTTGGCTTAAGACATTAATATATTTTGTAATCAATGCATTTCTTTATTTTCTTTCGAATCCTTCTTCATTAACTTCTTCTTTATCATCCCTTACCTTCATTGCAACGAACTAAGTAAGATTGCAAGAGTATCACATACTCAATCATGTGGCATAGACATATGAAGCATGTAGCAAACCTCGAAAGGTGTGTGTTGGATGAGTATAATGAGTAAATCCTCTTTGCTTAGTGTGAGGCTGTAGCAACGATTGTCTATGAGCGATCGCTATGCTTGTATATGAGCTGATCAGTGGCGATTAACTGCCCGAGAGGGTAAGTAGTGGAACTCAATAGGCAAAGTAAGCAGTGTTCCTAGAGATAGGAATAATCTTATGTTCAACCATGCTTTTTGTGATCATCTTGTCTTATGAATGCATCATTCATCATTTGGACATACTTGGGAGAGTAGTCTAAAGACAAAATCTAGGCTTCGGAGAGTCAGATTGGATCACATAAGCAAGAGTAGAAACTTAGGAATAAGTTCTATCTGCTATTTACACATCGCATGCACCCTAGAAATAGGATATGGTGGTATGCGGTCATCTTGTCTTAAATGCGCATAAGTAAGAATAGAAACTTAGAAATAAGTTCTCTCGACATTTTCGCATATGCATCGCATGCATATATTTGTGTAAAGCATGATCGTATAACTTGTGCTGGCTGGAATTACCCTTGCGATCAAGCTTAATGATGCGGTGAATTTATCCCCTCCATTATTTTATCTATTTTTCCATGCATCTTATTACGCGTTAACAGTTGTCGCGTCTCTACCAATTCTCATAGTCATACTTCCATTACTTAATCTGTTTAGTTAGGAGTAGGAGTAACGTATAGTCTTTTATTCATCGCTGCAAACACATTACTTCGCAACATTTAGTTACAAGTCCCTGAGTTCGACCTCGGATCACCCCGAGAAACTTGCGATCTCGTTATACTTGGCGAGAGAGCAAGAAAACTTATGGCAGAAACGCATGGTCATCGCATATATTCTTAAACGCATCTTGCATATTTCTCAGTCCAACGCATGACCATCGGCGCATGGAGATCAATGCATATCATAAGATGCACGCATATTTACTCTCTATTTTTCACGCATCAGGGAGCTGGGAACACATCTACACAAGATGGAATTCACTTCTTCCTCAAGGCAATGGTAAGTAGATAAATTGCTTCCTTCTAGCCTGAGAGGGGTTTAGTCATAGTAGGACTATGATCTATTGTTCATTAGAGGGATCAGTGGTACTTAAGGAGTTAGATGTAACTATAGGGGCAAAACGGTAATTTGGCCCAACTATACTTACGAACAATTTGTAAAGGGTCATCGTACTGTTGATTGGTTATATCCGATGGACGCATGAATATATCTGCAGTGCGAAGAGTACAACTGTCGGTCTTTAGTGGAGTACCCAACAGTTAACGGATGATGAATAATGAACTTAAAGAGTTTAATCAATTATTCACATATCGTTGGAGCTACAAGCTACAGGTCTATAAGGTCCCCTTGGTAGCTTAAAAGAATTTAGTTGAGAATCAATTTTTGGGTTAATTTAAATTGTTCAAATTAATAAGAGGGAATTTAATTATATATGATATAATTGTTATAATGTATTTGATACATTATAGTTTAATTAGATGAAATAAATATTTGAATGAGATTCAAATATATTTTCTATGAATGTGATTCATAGTTGTTAAATTTAATATAAATATGATTTATATTAATTGCCATAAAATAGAGAAAAGAAATTATAGTTTATATTGTATATGATACAATATTAAAACTATAGGTTGTGTTATATTTGATATAACATATAGTTTTATATAAATAAGATATTATAAGTTAGTTATAATATTTATTTATATTAATTTTATTATTTTGGATAATAATTCCTAATTTTTCTCCAACCACCATAGTGGGTGGTTAATTGGTTTTATGGCAAAAGGAATTAAAGAAAATTTTTCTTCTTCTTACTGACAGTGGTTACACGATTCAGAGTTTTACTATATGATAGAAAATATCACGGAATCGTTCTGTGTCTTCTTCAATATCCTTCCTCCTCCAAACCAAAATAGAAAAACCCTCCAAACTAAAATAGTCAGAGCTCACCATTCCTGAACTCTCACCCTTAGTATATCGAAGGCTCCTTATGTTAGTGTCTATTTTGGTTCTTGTAGAAAGTTTTCAAGGCTTGCTAAGTTCGAGGGATTTACACGAAGAAACATTCTTCAAAGGTATTATCTCTTGAACCCTATTTCTTTATAAAGAACATGCGGTAATTTATATATAATGCATGTCTTGTATGTTTACTGTAACTTTGTTTATTCAATCAAAATGGAATTTGGACGATCTGCTTCCACTCAAGGATCTCTTAAAACGATTTCCTTCATACTTAATCTGTCCACTTTATGAGATCATGTGGTGCAAGAATTGAGTTTGAGGACATATGTAACCACCAAATTTTAGGAATAAAATAGAATACAAGAAACATCTTATTGGTGAAAAAATGGTTTTTGTTGGCATAACAGTTTGAATTATATAAAAGGATTCTCTACGCTAAAGTGTGAGAGAATCTCTTAGAATATCTAGGACTATGAGACATGTCTCTAGTGTGATAGGGCAAGTGGGAGAGCATGTAGGGTATGCCCTAGGATACATGTCTCACCGGCTTACATTTCCCGACTTTAGTGCAAGTGGGAGATTGTTGGGATGTATGCCCTAAAGCCTCGTAGTTATACATTATTTGAATAATTGGTTGACAAATTTTATATAAAATAATCTGTTAAACAAAGATCCAAGATCATCTTATGTAATTTAAACATGTATGTGGAGATATACAAGTGGATCATGTTTAAGTGATGATTTAAATGGTCTGTAGTATATGGATAAGGTTAGGTGTCTTATCCTGATAACACTATTGATACGATCCGCTTTGTAGTTGTTACAATTGTTGTAAAGTACTACACATGATCTGATCCTGATCATTCATGTAGAGATATGTGAGCGGGGGTATCCTATATAAATAGTTTGTAGAAGATCAGCCCACGAAATGTATAGTCTCTCTTTATAACACAATTGCTAAAAGAGACTTACATTTCACTAGGATGACCATATGTGACTTGACCTGAATTCCATGTAAGTTGTGAACTCTTGCCTATGAGACGGTCATTTGATTTGTATGGGTGAGAGTGGCCAAATTTGCCAACTCAATAAGCCTACCATTTTGGAGATTTATCTAATTGGGGAGCCAGGAACACAACTACATAAGAAAAAATTCACTCATTCCTTATTGTTAGGATAAGTACATAAATTGCTCCCTTAAGGGCTGATTCTGGGGTTTGAACAATGAGGCGTCTCACCCTCTTCTAGCTTGAGAGAGGTTCAGTTATAGTTGGACTATATAAATTGTTCATTATAGGGATTAGTGGTACTTAAGGAGTTAGACGTAACTACAGAGATAAAATAGTAATTTGACCCAGCTGTATTTACAAACAATTTGTGAAAGGTTAACCCATCATTGATTGGTTATATCCAATAGGCATAGAAATATATCTATAGTGTGAAGAGTGTAGTTGTCGGTCTTTCGTAGAGTGATTGACAATTAATGAAAGTTGATTAATTTAATTAAAAAGTTTAATTAATTAACCAAGTATTATTGGAGCTTCAATCTATAGGTCCATAATGTCCCCTCCCCTTGTTACCTCAATAAGGACCAATGAGAATCAAATTAATTTTGGTTTAATTTGAATTGTTTAAATTAATTAAAGGAAATAATTGCGTAAGATATAATTAAATAATGTGTGTTGATACATTATAATATATGTTGTTACATTATATAGTTTTTTGAAAGAAATAAATATTTGAATATGATTCATATGAAAACTATATGTTAAAATTAATATGAATATGATTCATATTAAATTTATATAATTTGATGAAAGAAATAAATATTTGAATATGATTTAAATATTAATTATATGAATATGATTCATATAGAAACTATATGTTAAAATTAATGTGAATATGATTCATATTGAAACTGTTGGGTTGTATGTCCTAAAGCCTCGTAGTTTTATATTAGTTGAATCAATGGTTGATTTATTTTATATTACTTGTGTAATAATCCATTAATCTAAGATCCAAAGTTATCTGATATAACTTAAACATGTATGTGGAGACATACAAGTGGATCATGTTAAGTGATAATCTAAATGGTCTGTAGCATATGGATAGGGTTAGGTGCTTATCTTGATAATATTACTGATACAACCCACTTTGTAGTTGTTTCAATTGTTGTAAAGTACTACAAATGATATGATCCTGATCATCCTTGTGGAGACATATGAGCAGAAATATCTTATACAAAAAAAATTTGTATACAGACCAAACCATGAAATATTAAATCTTTCTTTATAATGTTGTTGCTAGAAGAGACTTACATTTCACCAGGATGACCATAGGTGACTTGAACTTAATCCTGAGTGAGTTGTGAACTCTTGCCTATGTGGGCAATCCTTTGATATGTATGGGTGAGAGTGGTTAAATTCGCCGACTTAATAAGCCTATTACTTTTGGGATTCGTCTGATTGGAAAGCTGGGAACACAGTTACACAAGAAGAAATTAAGTCATTTCCTATAATTAGGGTAACCAGGGCTTGAACAATGAGGCGCTTCACCCTTTCCTGGCCCGAGAGGGATTTAGTCATAGTTGGACTATGACTAATTGTTCATTAGACGGATCAGTGGTACTTAAGAAGTTAGATGTAAATACATGGGTAAAATTATAATTTGACCTAATAGTACTTACAAGCAACCTGTGAACAGTCAATGCGTTGTTGATTGGTTATATATAGTGGGCACATAAATATATCTATAGTGCGAAAAGTTCAACTGTCGGTATTTAGTGGAGTGACCGATAGTTAATAATGTTGATTAATTTGATTAAAATATTTTAATAGATTAATCTCATATCATTGGAGCTTCAATCTATAGGTCCACAAGGTCCCCTCGTTAGTTTAATGAGGACGGATGAGAATCAAATTAATGTTAGTGTGATTTGAATTGTTCAAATTAATTAAAGAGAATTAATTGTATAAGATACAACTAAATAATATATATCAATACATTATATAATATAATGTATGTTGATATATTTTTACGAGAAAAATAAATATTTGAATATGATTCAAATATTAATTTTATGAATATGATTCATATAAAAACTATAGATTAAAATTAAATATGAATATGATTTATATTAAATTTATATACTTTTTTGAGAGAAATAAGTGTCTGAATATGATTCAAATATTAATTATATGAATATGAGTCATATATGAACTATATGTTAAAATTAATATGAATATGATTCATATTAAATTTATATATATTATTGAGAGGTGCTATAATTTGAATGTGATTGAATTATTATTTATATGAATGTGATTCATATAAAAACTATAGGTTAAAATTAATTTGATTTTGATTTATATTAATACCTTAGGTTATTTAAAAAAATAATAAACTATAGTTTATGTTATATGTGATATAATATTAACTACAGGTTATATATTATATGTGATATAACATATAGTTTAAATATATATATTAAATTCAAATTTTTTATTTTGAATTGATTAAAAATAAAGGGGAGGGAGTTATATCTCTCTTGCCCCTAATCTCTCTCTTCCACACGTAACAAATTGGAAGAGAGAGAAAGTTCTCTCTCTCTGTGTCTCTTTCTAGTTCTCATTTTCTCTGTGATCTACAGAGAAGAAAAACTCTCAGTTATCTCCTGCTTCCCTCACGTCAAGACTGAGTACAAGCCCACACCTCTGCACGGTTTTCATCCCTGAAATAACAGAGAAGACTCCTTGGTGGTGTCTATTCCTGTTTGTTGAATTAGTGGATTTCGAGTTCATGAGATCGGGAAAAGACGACTTGAATTGGAGAGGAACGTGAAGATTTGGTCTTCGAGGGTATGTGATTTCTCAATCCCTTCCTTTTTATTTGAATTGTGAAAGCATGCTTAGGTTTATGTTTTTCCATGGTTTTCGTCTCTCTTAATCCTATGTATTATGTAAAATGAACTTTAAAGATTGATGCGTCCTATTGCTTTTGCTATGGGGAATTCCAATCCCTTCAGAAACTATATAGTTTTATGGGAGATGTTGTTATTTGAGTATGATTCAAATATTAATTTATATGAATGTGATTTATATAAAAACTATAGGCTATATTATATGTGATATAGTATAAACTATAGGTTATATGTTATATGTGTTATAACATGTAGTTTAATATATATAGACACACACACACACACACATATATACAATTAAACAGTTCGTGTTCGTGCTTGGAAGAGGAAGCGAGAAGACAGTATTCTTCAAGAGTATGTGATATCCCTTCCCTCTTATCTATATTTTCAGTAACAGCATGCTTAGGTCTTTGTTTATCCTTAGTTTTCGTCACTCTGTTTTTTTGAATGTTCTGTAAAATGAATTTAGAGACAACGACATCCAATTGCTTCTGTTGCGAGGAAATTTCAATCTTTTCAAAAGATGATTAGTTATTTTAAGTGTTTTAAATCGAAGGACATTTGCGTAAATTACGGCAATTTTGTGATTAAATAGATCTTCTTCAATTAGGGTCACTTTATCTTGGAAAGGGGAGGAGTTGCCACATAAAAGAGAGAGAGAAGAGAGAAAGAAAATTGCAAATAACTTACCGGCAATGTTAGCCATCTTCTTCTCGTTGTCTGTGAATGCTCTTATCCCCCTCATCTGCCCTACTTTCAAAGATTAAAGGTGGGTTCCAATGCCAATGACCCAACATTGTGAAGCACAACCGACTTCTTCTCGTCGTCCTTGAATGTCCCCGCTGACTTCAACTCTTCTCCGTCATTTCTGCTGTTCATTTCCAATATCGTACTGCAACTGCTATCTGGCAATCTGAAAATCGAGACTAAAACGTGAGAGTTGAAGAGATGGCTGAGAAGGGAGGAGATCTGTGTGTGAAAGGTGTGAGTGAGGATTTTGCTATACAAAATCAAAAAAATCCAAACTACACTTGAATTTCCTTAATTAGATTTGCCACCCCTAGTTGCATGTACTAAATAAAAAGACTTTTTTGGGGTGTTTGGCTCACCAACATGAGTTGAGTTGAGTTAGTATAATATATCAACTCATTGTGGCCTACCAACTTTAAATGTTGATGGAGTTGAGTTGGTATATTTTATCAACTCACCTTAACGCATCCTAACTCATCCCACCTCACCCCAACTATCCATTCTTCCTATTTTTTTCAATGGCTTCACCTATCGGCCACTATCACACTCTGAGAATTAACTCTGGACTCCGACAACCACCTCTGATGAAAACTTCAATGACCAATCCAAGCTTCGACAACCACCTCTGATGACAACTCCAACGACTAACTCCAAGCTTCAATAATCACCTCCGATGACAATTTCGACGACCAACTCTGAGCTCCGACAACCTTTGAGTGACCAACTTCGACAACCAATTCTGGCATCCGACAACCACTTCCATTGACCCAACTTCGACAACCACCTTTGCGTTAACAACTCCCATGACCAATTGGCTCTGACAACAAACTTCGATGACCAACTCTGACAACCACCTTCGTAGGCTCCGACAACCACCTTCGACTACAAACTTTGATGAAAATCAGTTTCGATAATCACCTTTGAGTGACAACTCCGATGGCCAACTCGAGGCTTTGACAACCACCTTGGACGATAAACTCAAACAACCAACTCTAATACGACCTTCATGCGACTAACTTTAGACTCTGATAGTCACCTCCAACTACAATCTCCAGCGAAAATCATATTTGATAATCAACTTCGGCCATATAAACTATCGCCGAGGATAGTTCTTTACCGTGAACCGACCACTTTCGTCCGACCAACTCTGGGATTCGAAAACCACCTCCGATGACAAACTTCGACAACCAAATCCAATACACCTTCATCTGACCAACTTCAGGTTCCGAAAACCGCCTTAGACTACAAACTCCAGCAAAAATCATCTTCGATAATCAACTTCGACAACCACTTCCGATTATTATAAGACTGATGGCTGTTAAAGTAAGTTTTAGGGTTGTTGATTATATAAAAAATATTATTTTGTCTACATTAAGTACAATATTTATACGTAATGAATTTACATATCAAACGAGTGTTAAGAATATTTAGACGAAAAGTACGTATGCAATTGAAAAGTATGTAACACATAGCAAGATTTTTTTTTTCTAGAACATTTTCTAGTAAGAATTAGTGAAAAATAGAGATCTGTTTTCTGATGACCCTCCAAATTTGGAGGAAATGAAAGTGAAACTGTTGAAGAAACATGGTGACATTCCATTTTTTGTTGCGATGATGGGGAAGATCTATTTAAAAAGATTTATGACACAATAAAAACATAGAGCAACAATAGGAAGAAAAAGAAAAAGAAGTAGATGATAATGAAATTCATGGAGAAAAATTAGCTAGAATCAAAAGATTTTATTTCGCTTTAGTTTCTCATTTTATTTAACCATATTTCTACCATAAATGTAATGAGTTAATTGTTGTTCATAGGCCAAGAAAGAAAGAAAGAAATAAAAGTTTTAAAAATTCAAAGAAAATAATTGTAATCCATATTTTATTCAAATAAAGATGGCTAGAATTATTGAATAAAAAAGTCTCAAAACAAAAATAGTAATCATAAAGGCATATTATTTAGAGTTCAAAAAACTACATCAAATACCCAAACATATGAACTCAACTCTGCACCCTAAGTACAGACATATGAACTGAGACCAAATAATTCTACACTCCAAACACAGACATACGAACTCTATAGATATATGAACTCCACGGACATGAACTCTAGATATCCTATCTCAACTCAGCATCCCAAACAACCTTTTTGTGAGTTCAAAAACTTCATAACCCAACTGGACACATTCCATATTAGAGGTGTTCAAAAAACTCGGTAACTCGACCAACCCGGACTATCCAACCCAAACCGCAAGAGTTGGGTTGGGTTAAAATTTTTTAAAAATATTAAATTCGGGTTGGGTCTTGGGTTACCCCATTTCATTTTCGGGTTAACCCGACCCGAATATATATATATATATATATATATAATGAAATAAAACATAAAACCGGCAGATCGTATAGGCTTACTCAGCGATCGTGTAGCATTTTGTAAGCTGATCGTGTAGCATTTGGTAACGATCTGTATAACATTGGGTAGACGATTATTATAGCATTGGTATGCGGTATAGGCGACCGTATTAGCATTTTTTACTCAGCGATCGTGTGGCAGAGTTAAGCGATCGTGTAGCCGAGCTCAACGATCGTGTAACATTTGATAAGCGATCGTATAACATTTGGTAGTCGACCGTATAGCATTGGATAGACGATCGTATAGCATTTTGTTACTCAACGATCGTGTAGCATTTGGTAAGCGATCATGTAGCATTTGGTAAGCGATCGTATAGCATTGGGTAGGCGATTGTATAGTATTGGGTAGACGATCGTATAACATTTTGTTACTCAGCGATCGTGTAGCAGAGCTAAGCGGTCGTGTAGCCGAGCTCAGCGATCGTGTAGCATTTGGTTAGCGATTGTATAACATTGGTAGGCGATCATGTAGTATTTGCTATTTGGTAAGCGATTGTGTAACAGAATCGGTGACCCAACCCGACCCAACCCATAAATTTTGGGTTGGGTTGACCTTCCAAAAATGAAATAATAAGGTTCATTTTTAGCCAATCCGAGTCCACAAAATTCTTCCAACCCGATTCAACCCGAACTATATACACCCTATTCCATATGAAGAGGTGGCTTTGGGCAGCCCTTAAATTTGGGCCCAAGATAAGCCCAAATGAAGGGCATAAGCTCAAATGGGCCGAATAAAAACTAAAACTAGCGGCAATTTGAAAACAGATAAAAAAAAAAACACGCTTGGTGTGAGATAAGTTGAATTTTGAAAAGTTGCTTCTTACAGGATCCCAGTCGCCAGTTTCGCTCACCATGGAAGAGAACGCATTTCATCCTGTAATTCTTTCATCTCCATGTTTAATCGTTTTCATCCAAGTTTAATTCGACGATTCTTTGTTCTTAAATGTCTGCTACGTTTATATTTTCTCTTCAATTATGTATAATTGACAGGATCTGATTCACGCCATCTTCAAGCTCGAGTGGAGCAGAAGATCACTTGGTTCGGACTTCGGATCACTCTATCCTTCTGTCTATCTATCTGTTTTGAATTCTTCGTTCCCTCTTTTTTGATCACTTCTTCATTTCCTGCTTTGGTGCTCGCATTTCCCCAGAGCGCGAGAAAAATGAGAATCCGGATGCTATGGATTGTGAGGTGATTCCCCTTCCCTGAGTTTCTTGTGATTTTTACTGTTTAATCGCTACTGCTTTCTTTTGTGAAAATGTTTGTTGTCGTTTTTCGTTTCGGTTTCACTGGTACTTAGGTTAATCTTAGAATGCTTTGTTAGTTCTTGAATTTCTCACGATTCCACCAATTTTATGCACATTTCTACTACCAAACATTTGCACAGGGCAGAAGTATATATGGAAAGTTGATATGTAGTCTAGCGAATTTAACTACAAGTCAGTGATTATCTATCTTGTTGTAAACATGGAGTTAGGTTTTTTCTCGACTAGACCAGTGGAGTTGATCTCTAGCTTACAATTTTTTTTCAGGTTGACGCTGGAACATCCAAGAAGAGCAGGCCGATGTCAGGTATCATTAATTTTTAGTTTACTTCAACTACTTACTAATATTTCATTTTTAAATTAGAGTTTCTATTAAGCATGCTATTTTCTATGGAGCTCGTGTTATTTGAATGGTTACCATCTACCGGAAGATGCAAAATCTATTTCTGACCTTGCGATTCCCATGCAGCCAATGCAAATGCTCTTAAATTGAGCTCTAAACTTGTACAAATTTTTGTCTCAGGTATTTATGGTGAAAAGTCAGATGCTTAATTTGGTGTCCAACTGTTTCCTTCTTCTCTTAGGTTAGCTTTTCTATTTGTGCAGAGGCTGTGCAGCGCGCTGCAACAATTGCTGAAGCAGAAGGTATTAACAGAATTGAAGCCACTCATTTGGAGAGAATTCTTCCGCAGTTACTACTGGATTTTTGAGGTAGCATTCCATTCCACACAATTCGATGTCTTGCTCTTGAAGGTTAAGTTCTTGATTTATCGAAGTGATTATTTGGCCTGTATCAGTCATTAATGAGTAAGTTTGCTGATATGAAAGATGTCTCACAAACTTAATGAGATTGGGAGGGGGGGAGTGGTTTGCAATTGGGAGAGTTGGGGAGACTTCTCAAGTTTTGTAGTCTTCTTCTGATCCCAATACAAACATCAATCTGGTTCATCAGTCCAATTATAACTGAGTGCTTCATAGTCTAGAGAATACAGCTTGGTGTTGATGTGGATAAATTTCTCAATGAAAGAACTTTCAATCCGTTAAAAAATGTCTATGAAGCTGGGTCTTGGTGTTGTCAAGTTATAATGGCTTCTATAATAGATTCCTCTATAATCAGTTAAAAAAATGTATTTCCAGGAGAACCAGGCAGCTAGTAAAAGAACTTGTATGAGAAGGGTGCCTGATTCATGTTCTTCCACTATCAAATAACTTATCGTGATTAGTAAGTAGTAGAAAGACGAGCCTTTCTTTGATGAAGGCACAATAAGAAATAGAAAAGCAGAAAAATAGAAAGGTAGAAAATATGAATTTCCTTGATCAAAATTTTATAGTCCTGTCCAGGGACTTTCTAGGGCAGAAAAGTTACATCCACCAGAATGTGAATGGTAGATATGGTACTATGGTAGCAGATAATGACCATTTAACATGCTATCCAGGGTTCATATTGTTAGGATGCCAGTGGACTGCCTCAATGGATGCTTAGTAAATAAAAGTAGTTACGTTTTATCATTTGATGTGTAATGTTGGGTGTTCTAAAGCATATGCATAATATTTTATGAAATGCTTACTGAGATGGACAAATATCTTGGTTGCAATCTGGATTATAGTAATAGACCAGTAGCTCTTTTTCCTGGCTCTCTTAAACTGATTTTTATCCTGTTAGCGGTGTTCCTCATCTTTCCTAAACCTTGTTATTTCATTTCCAAAATTGACGGTGAGGTTTTGCCTTAAGAATATGCAAGTGGATGATTAAAGACAATACAAATATGCAAATATATATATATTTGATTGACAATGCCCATCGTTGGAAGCAGAATCTAACAGATAACGTTCTTATACATGCATTATTATTTTAGACATTTTGAGAGGGAGTTTCAGGTACATCGTGCTTGATTTGTGACAGCATGCATCGGACATCCTTACTGTTAGGCCTCTCTTTTGGATTATCCATAGTGCAAAAGCAGGC
Organism: Benincasa hispida; assembly: GCF_009727055.1. NCBI lineage: Eukaryota > Viridiplantae > Streptophyta > Magnoliopsida > Cucurbitales > Cucurbitaceae > Benincasa > Benincasa hispida. The sequence continues at coordinate 10,985,683 of NC_052350.1, forward strand.
AATTTTGAGGGCCAAAAGCATTTGCTCCTCCCAGCCATTTCCCAGGAGCTTTGGATCAATGGCTCCCTTAGGATTATCCGAAGTCATAACATTTTTCATCCACTTAACCAAACTCATCTCATCCGTGTTCTGGAAAAACTCATCAGATGGAAGTTTCCCTATCACCAAGACACCTAGCAGAACCCCGAAGCCGTATATGTCGCATTTATCAGTGAACTTCAATGTCTGATGATACTCCGGTGCGATGTATCCTACAGTACCTGCAACATTTGAAGCTGTCATGTGAGTTTGGGCATCAGGCATTGCTTTTGCCAGCCCGAAATCAGCAATTCGAGCTTCCATGTCATCATCGAGCAAAACATTTGCAGGCTTCAGATCTCTGTGAATAATACGTGGGGTATGGTTCATGTGTAGATACTCCAGCCCAGATGCCACTCCAAGAGCAATGTTATGTCGAGTAAGCCAATTTAGTTCTTTCACACCTGCTGAAACCTGATTCAACATATCTTGCAAGCTGCCATTCTTCATCAATTCATACACAAGGTAGTGGCAATCAGGACGAGGGACATGAGCCACAAGAGGAAGAAGATTCCGATGCCGGATTTCACCTACAGTTCTGATCTCCGACTTAATTTGACGCATTTTCTTGCTCATAAGTCTGCTATCTTCATCAGCTAACTCAGCCGCGTCCTTGGGGGGTTGAGTTATCTTCTTAATCGCAAACATTTTCCCGCTTTTTTCAGGTAATTCAGCCTTGTAAACTTCTCCACATCCACCTTTTCCAATCAGCTCCAAAGATGCAAGCGCATCGTCTTTCTCTAGAAAAGCCAAATCATCTCTTTTTATCAACTTAGGAGCAAAGATAGACGGACCTGAATTCTTGCTTCCACCTTTAATAGCTGCTATGACGAGTTTAAACAGTAGAGAAAAGATAAACCCCGATAAACTTCCAGCAATTGCTCCAGCAAGAAACCCAAGTATCCAAGAAATTATCTTCTTTGTTTTATTTTTCCGGCGCGGGGATGTCGCGGGAGCTGGAGCTTGAGCTTGAGCACTCGAAGTTGGCGCTGTAGCGGCGGCTCTGTGCGTACCTTTCGTACTGGAATTCTCAGCTAACTTATAACGCTTGGGAACTTCGGTAGCCGAGTGGAACTCAACACCCTTTACGATGGAGGCTGAAGTTTCGAGAAGGCGATTTCCAGAGAAGTTGAAGACTCGAAGATTACGGAAAGAACGAATTGAAGCTGGGATCTTCCCTGTGAAGTAATTATTTGCTATGGAGAGACTTTCCAGGTTGGGGAAATGCTTCAAGAAATACAAATTGCCCGTGAATTTATTGGACGAAAGATCGATGACTCGAAGGCGAATCAGCGAGGACAATCCAGACGGAACTTTTCCAGAAAGCTTGTTGTTTTGGAGATCGAGAATTTCCAGTTTCCGGCAGTCCACGATTTCGGAAGGTACTCGGTCAACGAGGTGATTATTAGAAATCGTAAGCTCTTTCAATTCCGTGAGCCGGCCGATAGCCGGAGAAAGAGAACCAGTGAGACCTTTGGAGTTGAAAATGAGCCTGGTAATCCTTAAAACATAAGTGCCGTTGTCGGAGAGCCGCCGCTCACAGAACACACCGGTATTGTGGCATGGGGAGGGGGAGAGTTGACCGTCAATGCCCAAGTCATTTTTAATGATGGAAAAGGCTGTAAGATCTGAAGGATCAAGGTTCAGTCGGGCATGGACATGGAGGAGGAGGGAGAGAAAAGCGAAGAATGGAAGGAGTTTGGAGGAAGGTGAAGCCATTTTTTCCGGCGGCGTATGAACGGAGTTTTGCAGGGAGGAAAGACTTGGCAGTAATGTTGGACGTGGTCTTCTTCTTCTTTATAGGGGCCTCTATCAGTGAGAATGGGGATCGCACTGGGATCGGTGGAGCCCAGTTTAATTTTCCTTTTTATTTACCCTCTCCAGTTCCACGAAGACGACAGAATGGCCGAGGTTGATTGGTCTGATTTTTTCCACAATGATTTTCCCTTTCTTTTTCTTCTTTTGGTTAGAATTCATGGATAACGTTGGTAATAATTAGATATTAGAATCTCGATTTTAGTGGGGAAGAATGCTACTAAAACCATCCGATTACTAGATGGCGATTGCACCTTCAATTTACATTTTTTTCCCCCGATCAATTGTGATGCATGGACCTAAAATGAGCTTAGGTTACTTTTACTAAATCATAATTAAAATTATTGCAATTATAATAAGTTTATGTTTTATAAATCTATCAATAAAAGTTTAGTTCAACTCTTTGTGTTAAAGATCCAGAGGTCCGTGGTTTAAATCTCTCTCAATTTGTATTAAAAAAAGAATTTACATTTATATATCAATCTTAATGAGCCTCACTTGCAAAGGGAATCATATGTCTTTGATTTTGTATATTACAAATATCGATGAAATCATAATGAATCGTAATAAAATCGAATCACAAACGTAATTAGATTGTTTTTTTTATCGCATTTATCTAAAAGTATGAATTTGTCACATTTTAGTGTTATTGTTATTGTTATTGTTAATGTTAATGTTTGACTATAACAGTAATAGTAACTATAACGGTATAAGTAACAGTTGCGATAAAGGTAACAGTATATATGATAAATTCATAATTTTCATTGTTTTAGTAAAAATATCTGTAACTGCAACGATAATATTGGTAAAGTTAGTGAATCTCATATAATTTTCAATCGCGATCAGATTGAGGAATGTTTATTTCTCAATTAGATTACATAATTTGATTACAAATTTGAAGGTGGACTCCACATCTCATTACTATTAGGGAAATTAGGTAAACAACAACAAAAATAATCAACTGGGGTCCACTTTTTACATTACCATTGATGTATTACCTTTGAACTAGTGTAAACATAGCCTTAATGTTGTAATAAAGATAAATAGCTTTAATGTTGTAATAAAAATCTATTGGTGTTTACTCTCATAGGGAAATGAAATAAAATATGGATGATTATCATAATGCTCTTTTTATATTTCTAATTAATTAAAACATGACAACTAAATAAAAAGGATAAATGATTGGAAAGTTAGTAAAAAAAAAAAAAGTAATTGTTTCATTAACCATATGTGGTAAATTATTGATTGACCTATAAGATTAAGTTGATGGGTGAAGACAAATTCAAGATTATATCATCTACCAATATTAAAAAGTATAATAAAATAATAATAAAGCTTTATAAATTGAACCCTTGATGTAAGATTGGTAATTTGATTTTTTAAAAATATTAAATGGTTATTTTTTTTATTGGTAACATCAACATCTCTATTTTTACACCAAGTTAGTAATAATAGTATTAGAAAGTAAGAATTTAGTTTTTATAGTTGGATAAATCCCTCATAAATAATCTTTACAGGGACTAAATTCTAATTATAAGCCATAGAGACTAAAATCAAACTTTCTCCACAGCATAGGAATCAAAATTGTAATTTAATCTAATACTTAATAGGATGTTTAAGGGTAAGATTGGTAAATAATTCAAAGAGAAAAAGAAAGAAAAAAGAAAAAGGAAAAAAGAAGAAGAAAAACCTCTGTTACTATTAAGACGAAGAGAAAAAGAGACTAGAAACTCCAACAACGAGCGTCGTGAGGAATGAAAATTCGCCCCCAAAAAATAGATTTTAACCGACCAGAACTCAACAAAAAAATATTAATGTTATTTGATTAGTTAAAGAACTACAACAGAATGTAAGTTCAAAATTTCAACTTCCTTGTAGAGAGCTCCTAAATTTAAGCGGTAGAAAAACAGTTTTTGAACATCAGAATTTAAAAATTAAATTATGTCTTTAATACAAATACAACTTTTACAAACTAAAAGCTTCATCTGTTCCATTTGAATACTTTTTTAACCAATGTAAATTTGTTTATAAATCTTAAAACTTTCAAGTAGTGATCATTTTTCATAATAAAGAAAAACAAAAGTAGATATTAAGCCTTTCTTTGAAAATTTTTAAAGTACTTGAATAATAATAATAATAATAAAAACTTATAATTTGTCAAAAACAATTGTTTGAAAGAGAAAAAAAAGTTTTTTTTTCTTTTTAAAACATTTTATTAATACTTAAAAGTCATGCCAGGCCTACCTTGAATTCCAACTCCAAAAAGTGAAAAATATTTTACTTTACTATTTGAACATCACATACACATATTCCACATTCCACATTTCATTAAAATTCCATCCATTTACACATTTCTCGTAAGTTATCGTGTGAAACTTATAATTTAAGCTAACTAAACTCCTAAATTTTATAAACCAATCAATTTAGACTATTTCATTATAATTACATCGAAAATCATCCATACAATTAATTCTCACACGTGTATAAACTTCTTCAAATGTCAGATTTACAAAATGGATGATTAGAGTAAATGAATAAACAATTTTCAAAAAATCTTAAATTGATTCATTTATAAAATTTTATGGATTTAATTGATATAATTATAAATTTAACTTGAAATTTTTTTCAAATGAGACATAATTAGATGGTATATTGAAATTTGGGAATATAAAATTGAAAATTTTCCTTCTTTTGAATAAAAAAATGAATGTTTTTATATTATATAATAAAGAGGGTTGTATGGGATATTTGCCCTAAAATGAAAAAGTACTTTGAAACTTCCTCGAGGGTTTGAGTCAATACACGATAAAGTCGTCGTTTTCCATTGGGTAATACAAGTCAACGATTGAAGGGCACAAGGGGACTGACGACTGAGTCTTCTAGCTATTATCAGCCGTTGGATATCATCTACGGCCCCCACAGGCCCATACCACACAAAATGACGTCGTTTTCTTCTATGTATTTATCATTTATTACATCTTCTTTTAACTGGAAAATTCAATATTAATTCCTGTGTATTCTATCAAATTATCTAATCTTAATTTAACACATAGTAAATTCTTTTGACCATTTTTTTAACAAATATTTTAATAGCATATTTGTATGTATCCATCTAAATATTGCCCTTTTCGGATAATTTTTTAAGTTTTATGTTTATTGTATTGAAAAAAAAAAAGATATTTTCTTTAAAAAAATATATTTTTTTTCATAAATTTCTTACTATGGTTATCATGTTTCTTAAAAAAATACTTGAATACTTAGGCCACTATTGGTAGATATTTGGTTTTTGAAAATGAAGCGTATTTTCTTTTAACTTCTTATAATAATTTGTATCTTTCTTAAGTAACAGATAATTCTTAACCGAATTTGAAAAACAAAAACTATTTTTTAAAAACTTTTTTTTAGTTTTCAAATTTTGGCTTGGTTTTAAAAACATGGGTAAAACATAAATAACAATGTAAAGAAATTTAGGAGTGGAAGGGATGTTTATAAGCTTAATTTTTAAAATTAAAAATAAGAAACCAAAATTTTTAACAAATGGAGCTTTAGTTAAATTCTAAAAATAAAAATAAAAATTTTGAAATATGTCCCCCAAAAAAATTACTTGATTTTTGAAAATATTAATAAAAAATGAATAATAAAACCAAAAAAATTATTGGTGGAAAGTATTGTTTACAAACTTATTTTTTAAAAATCAAATGAAGGTCCTAAAAAATTGAATTCATATATATATATANTTATTATTATTGATAATATGTGAACCGAGAGAATCGAACGTATGACTTCAAAGTTGATAATATAAACACTACATTAATTGAACTATGCTCATTTTAGCGAATTCTTATACTGTTGCCTATAATTTAATATACATTTTAGTCTCATTGTTTTTTTTCTTAAAATCCTTTCCATCTTTACATTTCCTTAAAATATATTTTTATTGCACTAAAATGATTAGGTTAATTATAAATATTTTATTTTCTTAGTATATATTTGGAAGATTTTTAGTCATTTTACTAATTCTCACATTAATCTACTTTTTAAATAATTTATATTTTTTGAGATTAAAATAATACCTTATCATCTAAAATCCATCTAGAAGCTATATAAAAAAAATATCTTATATTTAATAATTCCCTAAAAAAAAATTGTTTTTTTTTTTTTTTTTTGGGTTTTACAAAAGCTATCATGAACACTATTAATTTCATCAAATTGAATAATATGTTTAGAAAAATGTTCCATCTGCCTGCAAACATCTGCCTACAAACATCTGCCTACTTTGTAGGAAAATATTGTCTAATAATCAAGAGAGATCCCACCTCATTACATGAGCTTCCTTACCTTTTCAAGGTTTTAAAAAAGTGAAATGATATAAATTAAGGCTCGTTTGATAATCTTTTGAGAGACATTTGGGGCAAAAATTATTCTATGACTATAATAACCACATCTTGCTATAGTACATATTATTTTATAATCTCCAATTAGTTACAGTCAACAATATTTCAAAACCCATGTTATATTTACTACAGTTTTTACTATTTTACATTCATCATTTTTTTAATATTTACTACAATGTTTACTATTTCCGCTCCAAACGCGGAGTATTATAACTCAAACTAAAATAACCTACACCCCAAACACATACTATTATAACCCAACTATAATAACTGAGGAATATAATAACAACTCTTTGCCCTAAACGCTCTCTTTGGACAACCATAAAATTAAGTCTAAAATTTGGCTTGATTTTTTAAACTATTGGTGAAAAGTAGAAAACAAATGAAGAAATTTAGAGGTAGAAGTAGTGTCAATAGGCTTAATTTTTAAAAACAAAAACAAAAAATAAAATCGCTACCAAATAGGCCTTAGTTTTTTAAAATTAAGCTTATAGATATTATTTCTACCTTCAAATTTCTTCCTTTATTATCTACTTTTTACCGGTGGTATAAAAAACCAAGTCAATTCTTGAAAACTATAAAAAGTAGCTTTTAAAAACTTATTTTTGTTTTTGAAATTTGACTAAGAATTCAACAGTCGTACTTTGAGAAAGATGCTATAAGACCCTACGAGATTTAGGACATCAACTCGCTAGTGGGGTGTACAATATAATCAAAATACAAAGTACACAAATAATAAACCAGGGCATAACACGTGTCCAGTACAATATCTCCCACTTGCCCTAGTCCAGACGTGGCCTGTCCCGTAGACCCATACTCTGTAGGTGACCATTAAACACCATAGCTGTGAGGACCTTTGTAAATGAATTAGCAATGTTGTAAACCCCCTACTCCATTTTTCCCTACATAAGTGAGTAATAAGAATCCTAAGCAAAGACTAAAGATATGTTAAGGTAAAGTTGTAAAAGGAAGTAAGAAAGTAGGAAGATAGAGGAAGAAAATTCTAAGTGTGGGAAAAACCTAGTCTCGGGTGAGTTTTAGATCGTCTAACAAGTGACAAATTGGCTAGGTATAGGCCAAGGAATTGATGGCGTTGGTTTGGAAGAATAGCTGTCGGTTTTGCCTTGGAGGTTAGGCAAGCCATAAAATGGCTAAGTGTTGGTATGGTGTAGCATATGCATTAGCCTTGCGTTGGCATTGGAGGAGAGTTTGTATGTGTTGACCTTACCTTTGAAGGTTAGACGAGCTCTTGTGGAAGCCAAGTATGGCCGAGTATGGAGGAATCTAGGATTTGTGCACGTTAAGGTGGTCTTGTTGAGCGCTTGCAACCCTATGCGTTGACAAGGCATGCGGCAGCCAAGAGGCTTGCGTGATCGTGTAACAAGGAAGAACCATCTTGCAACAAGTATGGGCCAGGCGCGAGCGTGGGCACTGGGCGTTGGGGCGCTGCACAAGGGTGATCGCATAGTGCATACAGGGCTGCACGATAACTATTAGACGATAAACGCTAGATGATGAGCGCAAGATGATGAAGTAGATGATGTGCGCTAGGGTAGAGGCTGGGCGTGCGTATTAACTAGTGTGTGGTGATGAAGTAGACGATAAGTACAAGGCTGAGCGTAGAGGCTGGGCGTGCGCGCTAACTAGTGTGTGGTGATGAGTGCAAGGCGCTGGATACTTGATGCGTGTTGCAGCTATGCGATGAAGTGAGGAAGTATACGATGAGGTATGCGATTGCGCTAGAAGACTGTGCGATTACTTGGAAAGCGTTGGCAGTCTTGGCGCAAGGTACATAAGGCATGCGATGCCTGGTGGTTGTGCGTTGAGGAATGCTTAATGCTTGGTTGATGATGTGTTAAGACTAAGCCATGCGTGGGCTAGGACATGTGTTGGTCTAAAGTACGTGACCATAGGAGGGACACGATAGCCTCAAAGTGAGCTCTACGTTGGCCAAGTTTGGACGATGCATTGTTTGAAAGAGGCATGCGACCAAGTGGTTGCAAGCATTGGCTTGAGAGTTGACCCTTGCATTGATGACCAAGGGGAAAGGATCGGCTTAGTGAACGATTAGCTAAGCCAACTGTCATGCTCAGGTTTGTTGTTATCTCTTTAAGGATGAGGTGGCAGCTTATCAATGAAGGATTAGCATGCAGCTGCTAGTATAGAAGAGAAGCTTGGCTTTGAAGAAAGGGTTTGAACAATTTACTCCTGCAAATGGAGTGGTTCCAGAGCCATTCAAACCCTGAGTGTGTCTAGTTTCTGAGGTTGAATTTCTAGAAGAGAATTCTAGAGGAATCGGGCTGAAGATTAAAGAATCTGGTTGAAGGTCGAGCTCTCGGGTAAGCTCGAGCCAATCTTGATGATTTGAGGATTCCAGCCAAACCATGAGGATTTATAAGCTGAAATTTTAAAGTAATCTTGCTAAGACAATTTAGAGAAAGTTTGTAGAAGGAAATTTCTTGAGAACAGGCCTAGAAAATTAGTTATTCAAATTGTAAGTTGAATCTGAAACTTTTGAACAAGCAAGCAGTTGTTTAGGTTGAACAAGCAAGCAGCTTGAAGAGCCAGACAATAATGTTGATGTTGGGGTTGACGCCTTAAATCTCGTAGGATCTTATTGTTTGAATGAATGTGCGGTGGAAACACTCAAATCAAGCTGAATTGAGGATGAACTAGTGAGGGTTGGGTAAGGTTTTCAGTTTTTCCACTTCAGTAAGTAACTCAGAATTCTCTATCATCTTTTTGCGTAGAGCTTTTATATATAGATAAAAATCATGCAAACCAATAGGACTTCATGGATGACACCACTTACTTGGTGATTATTGCAAAATTCAATTGGATTTTGGTGAAAAACCATTAAAATGAAGTTAGTGGATTTTTCCCAAAATTTGGAAAAATACACTAACATGATCATTTCATATTACTTTTAAATTACTTTTATATAATTAATTCAAAAAATAATTAATTTAAATAAAACTAATTTTAATTTTTAATTAAAAGAATATTAATTTAATATCTTAATATTAAATTAATACAATACCAATTTCACCAATATAAATCAATTTCATATTTAAATCATAATTTAAATATTAATTGATTTTCCAATTTTGTTTAATTTTAATTAAATTAAACGTTTTTAATTGTATCATATACAATCAATTGAAAACCCTAAAATTGAATTTGAACATTTCAAATTCATAACCCTAATTTCATACACCAACACTTAATTTGTTTTTCCAATTTAAGAGCTAGTAGAGGGATCTAGTGGATCTACAGATGATGAGCTCCAATGATTTGTAATTAATTCGTTAAACTCTCTAATCGAATTAATTACATTCGTTAACTATCAAGGCACGCCACTATAGCTCGATAGTTGCACTCTCCTCCCTGTAGATATATTTCTGTCCATGTAAACCATAACCAGTAAATCGATCCTTAACAGGTCGCGTAATTACAATTAGATCAAAAGTACCATTTTACCCTTGTAAATACATCTTGTTTCTCAAGTTCTCACTGACTCTCTAATGAACAATTGATTCATAATACTACTTATGAATCATGTCTCTCTCTATTATGAGAAGGCGGGGCCCCGATTGTTTAAGACCAGGAATCAGTACTTAAGAGAACAACCTATCTGCTAACCCTAAAATGGGTAGGAGTGAATTTCATCTTGCAGAGCTATGTCCCAGCTATCTATCCGGTCTTATCCCAAAATGGAAAGCTTATTGAGCAGTGTTGTTGGACTACTCTCACCCATGCAGATCAAAGGATAATCCAAAACAAACAAGAGTTCATAGCTAGTTCAAGATTAAGATCGAGTTATCCTAGGTTACTTTAGTATGAAATAGTCAATTTTAACAGTAAACAGTCGTTATAAAGAAAAGTGACTATTTCGTGATCTAGTCTATATGCAAACTCATTGCATAGGATGTCCCCACTCATATGTCTCTACATGAATGATCTGTGGGTCACATAATTTGTATTACCTATACAAAATGAGCCGTATCCAATAGTGTTACCAAGATGAGATACTCAATTTCATCCATATACTTATAGACTATTCGAGCTATATACTATTAACTTGATCCTGTTTATGTCACCACATAAAGTTAAAGTATTCATACTGTAGCCATTGATATGTTTATTGGATTTGTATAATTGAATGCAATATCAACAACTTTATAAAAATACTCAATAATATTTTATTGACAAATAGAATGTTTAACACAAAATTTACGTACTGCGAGTTCTAGGACATTTCTAACACATACAAATCAAAGGACCACCCTCATAGGCAGGAGTTCACAACTCATCCAGGATTCAGGTCACGTTACCTATGGTCATCCTGGTGAAAATTAAGTCTCTATTATGAATGACGTTATATAATGGGACTAAACATTTCGTGGTCCGGTCTTATACATACTCCTCTGTATAGAATATCCTCGTTTGCATGTCTATACATAGCACTTTACAACAATTGTAACACCTACAAAGTGGGTCATACTCGTAGTATCACCAGGATAAAGTACCCAACCTTATCCATCTACTACATACCATTTAAGTTATCACTTAAACATGATCCACCCGCATGTCTCTACATGCATGTTTAAGTTACAAAGATAACCTTGGGTGTTAGTTTATTGGTTTGTGGTTAATGCAACTAAAATATCATATATTTTATAGACAATGAATAAAATATCATATATTTTATTAAATACATAATGAGTTTGTTCAACAATGTTTACAAACTATAGGACCCTACGAGATCTAGGGCATCACCCAACAATAGGGTGCAAAACGAAATTTATACCTACCTAATTAAGGGAGGAGAAAGGTTGTCATCTTAAGTACTGGATCCAAATTTTGAATGAGGGGCCCATCCTCTCATTGGTCTGAGAGGGATTTGGTTTAGTGATTGGATCACAAACCAATTGTTCATTAGAAGATCAGTGGAACTTAAGGAGCAAACTATAATTTCGGGGATAAAACAACATTTGACCCAACCGTTATTAGGAACAACTTGTGCAGGATCAACTTGCTAATTATGATTAAATCAAGTAGACAGAAATATATCTACAGTGAGGAGGGTGCAACCATCGAGCTATAGTGGTGTGTCTCGGTAGTTAATGAATATGATTAAATCGATCTAAAGAGTCCGACTGATCTCAAATTGTTGGAGTTCATGATCTGTAGGTCCATAAGGTCTTTCTACTAGCTCGTAAAACATGAACACCGTGGATTAGTGAATTGAGTGTTTTTTTTTTAATATTCAAAATCTAAATTGAGTTTTCAATTTGAAGTGTTCAAATTGATCTTTAATTTGAAATGTCCAAATTGAATTTAGGATTGCAATTTGAAGTGTTCAAATTTCTAATTAGGGTTTGAATTGAAATGTTCAATTTCAAATTAGGGTTTGAATAATTATATTTGATATAATTAGACGTTTAATTTGTCGAAATTAAACGAAATTGGAGAGTTTAAAATATTTAAATGTTGATTTAAATATTAAATTACATGAACATGATTCATATATGAAATATGTGTTTAATTAATTTAATATTTGATATTAAATTATTTAATTGATTAAATTTGTTTAATTAATTAGAATTAAATTATATTTGAATTTTCAATCCAATTTACAATTCAATTTTAGAAATTGAATTTTGGATTTTGTTTAATTTTGAATTAAATAAAAAAAAATTGAAAATCAAATTTGGTTTAGTGGAAAAATCCACTTTTAATAGTGATGTGGTGGATTAATTGCTAATTGTACACCTAGCCATAATGTTGAGTGCAATTTGAAGTGGATTGAGTTGAATGTCAAGTGCTTGCATGTAATTATTACATAAAAGTACTTGATTTCTCCTATGGAAGGATGATGAATGCTGAAAAAATGTTTTTTTTGGTAGAAATTCTCCATCTCTCTCAAACCCTCTCCTTTATCCTTCTCAATTCACTGAATTTCTGAGTTCCACTGCTCAAATCCAAGATTAAGAATAGTAGAGAATACACTCTTAGTGATCTACTGTTGATTTGAAGCTCAGATTCGGGTAGAGGAGCTTGGATTTAGAAGATTCATCAAAGGTATCCATTCTGAAACCCTTTACTTTGATAAATTATTATGTAACATGCCTTTAGAACTCAAATTAAGTATATTTGGAGTACCTATTGATTCTAATTGCTTCCGTTGCTTGCTTGTACATTTCATCATTAATAATACTACTTTAAAGCACCCAATTTGATTCTAGTAACAAGATTGATAATGGATGTAGAAATTCAAGAACAACCAATCAAAATAATCCAATATAAGCAATTAATTTCAAGAACAAAAATTGTAATTAATTTAAAGTAATAAAATATAATAACAAATTAAATGTAAAATTAAATAGGAGAGGGATAGAGAAATTGACACCGAAAATTTTATAGTGGTTCGGTGCAACCGGCCTACCTCCACTTCTCAAGCTCCTCTTGGGTATGTCACTACGAACTTGACTCTTTTTACGGCTTAGAGTCCGACCGTACAACTTTATTTTTTCGGGCCCAAGAACAAACCCTATGGTTGAGGATCAAACCATTACAATGGCTATTTTTTCGAGACCAAGAGCAATCCTTACAATAGTTTGGAAAAATAGAGAGCACACTCGAAAAACTTTCTAAAAGAGTGAATTTACAAATTTAACACTCAACGAACCAATCCTCACAACATAAAATATCTCTCTCAATAAGAAGATGAAAAAAAGAAAATTGAAGCTTGGAGATAGAACAACAATGGAGAGCAATCATGGTGGCTTAATGAGTTATGGAGGATTGAAAATAACAAAAATTGTTATCATGATTTGGAGAAGAAAATTAGTTTAAACAAAGAGGAAAAATTGTTGAAAACCACATTTAATTTGGACCATTAAATCTTGGAAAAGTAAAATTAATGGTGGAGATGTTAAACTCAACTTACAGTTAGACACAAATAAAAAAAAATAGTATAACAATATATATCTTTTAAAAATCCAACAAAAATCAATGTCCACCGTGTGTCCAAACTAGCCGTTAGATACAAAAATAAAATAATTTTTAATTCATTTTCTTTTTAAAATCAATCCAAAAATAAAAAGATCAATCCAAAAATAAAAAGATCTACTATGTTTAACTCATCCATTGCTCCAAATAGCACCTTTCAATAAGTCCACTTTGATTGAGAAAAATTATGTCATGTCATCAGCTCGATATTTTTTTGTTAGGCTTGTTTTGATCATATTTTCTTCGTTTTGAACTCTGATTTGAGTGGTTCAATTTTTTTTTTTTTTGAAATCATTGTTTCGAGTTCTACGCAATGGACACTTCAAAATACTCAAATTCAAATTGTTAATGAATAAAAGTAGGTTTGTTATCATCAAAATATTAATTAATCAATTAATTAATTTGAGATTAATGGCAAAAAAAGCCAACATTTAATTCTATTAATTTATTTAAAATAATTATGAAGTGAAAAATTAAATTAAATTTTAATGATGATGAACAATTGTGAAACCTAATTATCTACATTTTTCCATGATTTAAAAAATCAAATCAAATTTTGAAAACTAAGAAAAGTAGTTTTTAAAAATTTCCTTTTATTTTTGGAATTTGACTAAAAATTCAAGAATTGTATTTAAAAAAGATGCAAATCATAAAGATAAATGAGGAGAAAATTGGCTTAATATTAAAGAACAAAAAAAACAAAAGACAAAATTGTTACCAAACGAGGTCTAAGCTACTAAATTGATCGCCCCTCATTTATTCCATAACTTTTTAAATTATAATATTTCCCTTTTATTTTAACTCCTTTTTAATCTTTATTTACCCATTAGTTTCTCACCTCCCTCTTCCCTACAACAAGGCTAATCTTAATTAAATTATGAATTAGACAATAATATATTAATATGAATATATGAGTTTAAGCTATTATTTTGATGCAATTGTTTGACAAATTTTCTAAAAACAAAATTGAGGAAGAACAAATTAGTTTTTCTAAAATACAATTAACCAGAGATGTTTATTTCTAAAATGTTTTGAGTGAGATAGTGATTGGGAGGATAACTTGGTAATTTCATTACACATAATAAATACAAATAAATATGAGAGAGGACTATGTGCCCCATAAAAAAAAAAAAGCAATCCTTTTATTTAGTAAATAAAGAAGAAAACAATACTTTTATTAGATTATTTTAAAAATAAAAAAAATACTTTTATTAGATTATTTTAAGAAAATATCCGCTTAATTTCCAAAACCATATATTCTATTTTTTGCTTTTTTTTTAAATCCAGAAAGATAACGTTGCACCTTCAAACACGATTGATAAAGAAAGATGGGTCGTCGTCGTCGGAAAGTAAACATAAAAAGCCTAAATAATTTGAGTTACAATCAGATTAACTTATAAAATTAATTTAATGCGTCATGCACAAATTGAATTGGAACTGCCGAATTTAAATTGATTTTGAGAGGATTCAATAAAAAAATTTATAATTCAACTCATTGAGTGGACTGAATTTTTCAGGTCATTTTCTTCAAAAAAATTAAAAAAAAAAAAAGATTTGGTCATAGTTTAGGTTTAGTTATTAATTTACATCTAACACTGATTTATTATTATTATTATTTTTTTTATTTTATTAATATTTTTTTTTAGAGAAAAACCACAGAGTGATTGATCAACATGGTTGTCAATTCCATGAGACTCAAATTGTATAAAACCATTCTACCGGTTATGAAGTTTGGTTTTGGAGTGTGAGAATAGACCGAAGCTTATACATGTGAGGGAAAAATCTCAATTAGAGCCATAAATTAATTAAATATCTTTTGTACACTTACATATTCTTTTCATTGGTGAATAATATTTGTAGGGTCCACCTATTTTGTCCATTATGCCTTCTAGGATTCCCTTTCCCTTCTTGTATAAAGGTACCCTTATAGCTACAGTGATTGTCTTGAATGAAAGACGGAAAAAGGGCTTTCTTCCTTTATTGATTTTGGTGTCATTTTTATTGCTTTTTTGTATCAGAGCTCGATGGCCTACGCCTCTGCTAATGCCTGTGGATCCTTCAGCAGTCTTACCTACAGCAACCCACCATTAAATCAACTTTTAAATTAGATTACAAGCTGGACATGAGCAATTTTTTGCTATGGAAGAACTTGTCCTCCTAATTTTGAGGAGTTATCGCATTGAGGGGCATCTCACTGGTGAAAATGTTTGCCCACCTATGTTCATCGAATCTAAAACCGCTGCAACTTCACCCGTAACTTTGGTAGCTTCAACCTTCGCAACTGTCACTACTGCTGGGCTAGGCACCCCATTTGTACAAATCGACACAAGAGCATCATGGTAGGATCGAGTTTACCGTCACCTGTAAACCCGCGCCTACGCAAATAATATTTATAAATCATTGAACGAACTACTTTATACTAAATGGTAGTACAAGCGATAAGTCCGGGGTCGAACCTCAGGGAAGCGTAGAAGATTAGTTCATCAAAGCTTGTTTTTAGTTAAAATGATAGGGGGGGAGGGTTGGTGTGGATATATAATTAAAATTGCACAAAATAAAGTGCGAGAAAATAAAAGATAGAAACACAATTAATCGAGATGTCTTAGCTTAGAGGAATGGATTTCCCGAATGTAATTTAGATCATTGACCCAATTTATGACTTAAACTTCTTGTTCATGCTTAGCCCAATTGATTGGAATCCTAACCAGTAGTCCTATTATCTAATTAATCAAAATGCATAAAAAACGAATCCGCTCCATACAAATTAATGAATCGCATTAAGTTCTAAGGATTACACTAAGATGAGTGTTTAACTTCTAACGTCTAATTAAACAAACAATACAATTTTTCTCTAGGTTGCTAAGAGCAGTCCTTTTTGCCTAACTAACCTATTGCTTTAAATTGGATTAACTTATAAATGTGTGCTAGATATTACAAGGTAATCACAAAACATTAGAATCACATGACAAAATTATTGAGCGTCAATTAACAATTAAAATCATGCAATTCATAAATATAAATTCGGATCAAAACCCATAAATAAGTTTGTATACATCATTAAATTGAAATCTACAAAATTATATCGAGATCTTCCAAATCCCTAAACTAAGAAACCAAAAGCTTACCTTCCCATGGAGGATGAGAAGCTACAATCCGGCATTTATTGGATAAATTACTAAAGAAACACACAAATAACAAGTGGAAGAGGGAAGAGAGAGGAAGAAATTGGCTGGAGGTCGAAGGTGGGCGTGTATTTTTGACCTAAAACAAAGAGACATATATATAGGAGTTGGTCTCAGCATCGTAATGCTGCAAGCAGCGTTGCAACGCTGGCCTATCTTGTACGCGCGTCCGCTTGGTGTTTGTAACACATTCAGCGTTGCAACACTACCCTGTTTTGCCCAAAATAGGTAGCTATTGCCTTATAGCATTGCACAACGCTCCATTCGAGGGCGTTTTCATATGTTCACGTTCCTTTGAAGTCCAATTACTCAAATTAGCTTCTAATTACTCCAAATTAACCCTAAATAGCTCGTAATGACTGATTCTACCTCCAAGATGCTCAATACCTACAAAATCATCAAATAAACATAATAGATATAGTAACGACCTAGAATGAAGAAGAGAAAAATAGCACATTTTTGGTGCTATCATATACCCCCAACTTAATTCTCGATCGTCCTCGAGCAAGATAGAATCACACATTCACACAGAAAATTATGCTTGTTCCATCACAAAGGTCGTTACTCTAGTTTCAACAGTCTATAAGGATGAGATTTATAATAAATAAAAAAATGTAATCAAATTACAACCAATCAATGAAGCACATTTAAAAATGATTCTAAACTTTTCATGCATGAGTGAGTCAAAAACCCTATTAATTAAGCTCGCAAAGCCCATAATGGTTTTATAAGGCCCTCAATTTGTTTTCCCCTACACTAGCTCGAAGGTTCAAGAGCCAAGCTTCCTAGACCCAACTTTATAATGGCACACTTAAGGAAACCAAACTTTTATTTTTATTTTATTATTTTTTTTACTAAAAAAAAAGAAGCCTTATCTAGACACATCACCTTCGTTTTGGCTTGTCCACACGAGTGTCATACGAGTCATCCAACTACAAGCAATGTCTCTTAACAAGGTGTCGAAGCTTACTCATTTCTCGAGATACTTTAGCTCAGAGGGAAACTACGGGTGTCATAGTCGCCCCAGGTTAATCATATCTCAAGAAAGAGGAGTCATCCCCTTAAAAAATAACATACAAACTTGCTTTTACTTTACAACACACTCAGTCTTTTACAAACTTGCTTTTTATATATTCTACACTTGGCTTTTACAATACAAAACAAGAGTTTGACAAAAACTTAGTCATGCATTACTAGGTTGAGCTTCAGTCACTTAACACGTATCAACTAGGCCTTTCGGTGTGAACAAAAATATAAGCCCCATAACACCACTCTAAGCATGCAAGTCCTAATTTTGTTGGACAAGGGACTTAAAGATGCATGAGAGATAAGATTTTTTTTTTTTTTTTTTTTTTTAAAAAAAAAAGAGCTAAAAATCATGATCATGCTCTTTAAACATAGTTTCATGCAAACCTAACAACAAAATGGGTGCGTCATCAACTACTTCATTGTAACCAACCAAGAAAGAGAGCAAGCAAACAAATTAAGCATACAAACATCGTCCAAGCATAACGCTCAAGGACCCCAACAACCACCACAATACCCCACCCCCAACTTAAAATAATACATTGTCCCCAATGTATCTCTAAGCCCAATAAAATAAAATAGTCAAGGGAATAGAAAACCTCCCCTAATGACGTTTCTGCACACGGGATGGTAGTAAGAGGGCTGTGCTAAATTGATCTTCTTCGTCTTTAAGACAAAGGGAAAGATCCTATTAAAGAAAAACAAGAAGTTAAACTAGAAATCAGTAAATGAAAGCAATAAATTTTTCACCTAGCTCCCTCCAGGAAGGACAAATTTTTAACGTTGATTGCTCGACGTGATCTGTCCTTTGTCAAGGTACAAAGAAATTCTTGTATTTCTCTGGTCCCTTCTTGGATGAGTCAATATAACCCTGTAAGACTATAAGGCTTCTCATCTTTTAAAGAGAACCAGACAGGTCAAATTTGGATTTTTTAGAATACGGTAAAAAAAGGTAAAAAGAAAGAATCAAAAGACTCAAGTGACTCAAAAGAGTCGAAAGAAAGAAAAGACACAAAAGGCTCGTGAGGACTAGGGGAACAAAACTCGAAAATATATGAAATACTAGGAGTAAGAATAGGGTGAGGTCTTTTGACCTCTAACTCTATCACCTGGATCTCGTCAGATTTAGGCTCAAAATTCTCCTTAAACCTCACAAACTAGCAAGCATGGAGTGACGTCCTCCTTATCACTGAAGTAGTAGCACTCCGCAAGGAAGTCGGCCTTCGAGGTATAGACGATGGACTGCTCTAGTGTGCTTTCAAGTGTCTACATGGCCTTAGTCAACTGGGCAACCTGGGTGATCAATCCTTGTAGTCGAGCTTGAAAATCCTGCTGAAAGTTCTTTGTATCTTGTTGAAACTGAGAAGTGCTATTAGCAAGTTCAAAAATTAAAATCTCCAAAGTCATACCTAGACTCGAATCTCCAGGAAGTGGTTCCTGCTCCTCCACCGTGTCGACATGGACTACCTCATGCCTCCAGGCCTCTAGAAAATTAAAGGAATGGTCTGGCAATGACTCATTTGGCCTCCCAACTGAAGTTGCAAGTCGAGCAACAAGGTCACTCAGACTTTGCAAGCCAGTCCTACCCTCGGCCTCAGGGCGAAGACTTTTCTATTGGATGCACTCAAATTCTTGCTACCTACGGAAGTTGTTCTACTCAAACTTAAAAAGATATGTCAGCAAGCTCCATAACCAAAGCCTTTAAAGACATACCTAACCCTAAAGACTGAGCATGAGTCAACTGGTGTGGTACGGTGAAATCTTGGTCGCCAAAGCTCTGTTGCCATTTTGAGTATCTATGGTCAAAGGAATCCTCCCACCAAGAATGGTAAGGCTCGTAGTCCCAAGGACCATAATATCCCTCCTCAGCGAATCCACATGGTGCTGGCATCCACTGCAACCTCGGACATGCTTCATGGGATGCCCCTCAAGTAGACAATTCTTGCACAACTCTACTTGTTGCGATCTCCTTTTCACCAAATGATCAACCAAGGAAGTCAACTCGGCAAGCTCATGGTGAAGGCCACTTACCTCGTCATCAAAATTTGCAACTTGACCTTCGGACGTCCAAGATTGATTCGGAAATCCTGTCATGCTTAACTGACACAAAAGGAAAACAAATCAAAGCAAAAGAAACTTTAACTAAAAACTAACTAAGAAGAACTAATTGTCCTCCCCGACAACGACGTCAATTTGGTAGGATCGAGTTTACCGTTGCCCGTAAACCCGCGCCTACATAAATAATATTTATAAATCACCAAACGAACTACTTATACTAAATGGTAGTACAAGTGACAAGTCTGGGGTTGAATCTCAGAGAAGTGTAGAAGATTAGTTCATCAAAGCTTATTTTCAGTTAAAGTGATAAATGAGAGGGGATGGAGGGGGTTGATGTGGATGTATAATTGAAATTGCATAAAGTACAAGAAAATAAAAGATAGAAGTGCAATTAGTTGAGATATCTTAGCTTAGAGGAATGGATTTTCCCAATGTAATTTAGATCATTGACCCAATTTATGACTTAAACTTATTGTTCATGTTTAGCCCAATTGATTGGAATCCCAACTAATGGTCCTAATTATCTAATTAATCAAAATGCATAGAAAACGAATCCACTCTATACAAATTAACGAATAGCATTAAGTTCTAGAGATTACGCTAAGATGAGTGTTTAACTTTCAACGTCTAATCAAACAATCAATACGGTTTTTCTCTAGGTAGCTAGGAGCAATCCTTTTTTGCCTAACTAACCTATTGCTTCCAATGAGATTAACTTATAAATATGTTTCAGATATTACAAGGTAATCACACGACAAAACTATTGGGGCTCAATCAACAATTAAAATCATGCAATTCATAAATATAAATTTGGATCAAAATCCATAAACAAGTTTGTATACATCATTAAATTGAAATCTCACAAAATTACATTGAGTTCCTTCGAATCCCTAAACTAAGAGACCAAAATCTTACCTTCTCATGGAGGATGAAAAGCTACAATCCGACATCTACTCGATAAATTACTAAAGAAACGCCCAAATAACAAGTGGAAGAGGGAAGAGAGAAGAAGAAATCGGCTGGAGGCCGAAGGTGGGCGTGTATTTCTGACCTAAAGCGAAAAGATATATATATAGGAGTTGGTTGTAGCATCGTAATGCTGCAAGCAGCATTGCAATGTTGCCCTACCATGTACGCATGTCCACATGGTGTTCATAGTGTTGCAATGCTACATTCAACATTGCAATGCTACCCTGTTTTGCCCAAAATAGGTAGCTATTGCCTTATAGCGTTGTGCAACGCTCCGTTCGGGGGTGTTTTCGTCTGTTCACATCCTTTTGAAGCTCGGTTGCTCAAAGTAGCTCCTAATTACTCCAAATTAATCCTAAATAGCTCGTAATGATTGATTCTACCTCCAAGATGCTCAATACCTACAAAATCGTCAAATAAACACATTAAACATAGTAACGACCTAGAATTAAGAAGAGGAAAATAGCACATTTTTGGTGCTATCACTTCAAGCTCCTCAACAACATCTTCTCCCACTGTGAGTCCTCTATATGAATCGTGGATAACTACAGATCAACTCATTTTAGGATGGCTTTACATGGTAGCTGAAGTTACAACTCAGTAATGGGTCACAAAATTTCCAAGAGCCTTTGGGATGCGATTCAAGAGCTTTTCGACATCCAGTTTTGTGCTTAAGAAGATTATCTTTGTCAAGTATTTCAATCTACTCGTAAGGGATCTATGAAAATGAATGACTATTTACATGTTATGAAGAATCATGTTGATAACTTGGAGTTAGTTGGTAGTTTTATCCCAACTCGATCTTGAATTTACAGGTCCTTATTGGACTTGATGAGGAGTATAATCCAGTGGTCGCAACAATCCATGTAAGGGAGAACATTAAGTGGTCCGATATGCAACTGGAGTTGTTGAGTTTTGAAAAACGTTTTGATATGCAAAACACTCATAAAACAACATCATTTGGTAGCACATCCTCAATGAATCTCACCACAAGCAATGGTGGAAACAAACAACAACAGTCCTTCACAAGTAGCAGACCTCCCCAACAGAACATTGGATCAAGAGGGAACAATCGAGGAAGAGGATGCGGTTGTGGAAACTATCATCCTACTTGTTAAGTGTGCTTCAAACAAGGTCATACTGCGTTGACCTACTTCAAACTAACTGGCTATCGCTTTCCCTCAAATCAGAATAACAATAAAGTCTCTCGGAGACAGCCATTTTCAGGGAATGTTCAACAAAATGGACCTTACAATCAAACACAACAGTCTAATCAAGCATTTCTGGCTGTTTAAAATAACAACCCATTCATTGCCATACCTGAATCAGTCATTGATCCTGGCTGGTATATGGACAGCGGGGCCTTGAATCATGTGACCTCAGACTTTTTTGGCATGACACATTCATCTGAGTATTGAGGTAATGAGAAAGTAACAATTGGTAATGGTAGTGCCTTATCTATTTCTCATATCGGTTCATGCTCTTTAGCTATTGTTGATGGGATGTTGAATCTGAAAAATGTCTCGTGTGTTCCTGAAATTGCTAAAAACCTCATTAGTGTTTCTAAATTGGCTCAAGATAACAAGGTGTTTATTGAATTTCATGATGGTTATTGTCTTATCAAGGATATTCATACGAGCAGAGTGGTGTTGAAGGGGGAACTTAAAGATGGGCTTTACAAGGTTGGAACAACAAGAGCCACTGGTAGTGCTTTAGGTTTGGTTGATTCTTGCTTGATGTCGGAAGATAAGATAAAGGCTTGCTTTGCAGTCGTTCAGAATAGTTGTGTTAATATTGTTATGTTAAAAACTGTTTTACATAGGAGAA
The DNA here is from genome assembly GCF_009727055.1 of Benincasa hispida. Lineage (NCBI taxonomy): Eukaryota > Viridiplantae > Streptophyta > Magnoliopsida > Cucurbitales > Cucurbitaceae > Benincasa > Benincasa hispida. The sequence goes on from NC_052350.1 coordinate 11,008,046, forward strand.
TTGGACATCCATCCTTAAAAGTTTTATATGATGTCATTAAACAATGTAATCTACCAGTGAAAGCCAATGAAAATTTCAATTTCTGTGAAGCTTGTAAGTTTGGCAAATCTCATGTTCTTCCTTTCTCATACTCTTTATCTTATGCCCTTGCTCCATTTGATTTAGTTCATTCAGATTTGTTGGGTCCTGCCCTTGTCATGTCTACTAACGATTATAGATATTATGTACATTTGATTCATGATTTTAGAAGGCTTGTCTAGATATAACCCTTGAAGTTAAAAAGTGATGCAGTGGCTGTCTTCAATCACTTCTTAAAAATAGTGAAAAGTCAATTTGGAAAATTTACTAAAGCCTTTTAATCTGACAATGGAGGTGAATACAAAGGTACATCAAATATGTGCTGACCAGGGGATTAAATCTAGATTCTCTTGTCCTTATACATCATCTTAGAATGGAAGAGCTGAAAGAAAGCATAGACACATAGTTGAAATAGGACTAACTTTACTAGCCCAAGCTTCAATGCCTTTAAAGTTCTGGTGGGAGGCTTTCATGACTGCCACGTTAATCATCAATGGGCTTCCATCTATGGTGTTAAGAGGGCAGACCCCAATGGAAAAATTAATACAAAGACAGTTGAACTTCTCTAATCTCAGAACTTTTAGTTGTGCCTACTACCCATGCCTTAGACCATATAACTCTCAAAAGTTTCAATACAAATAAAAATAAGTGTATTTACTTGGGCCCTAGTCCAGTCCATAAAGGACGTAAATGCCTCAACTCGGTAGGTAAAATTTACATTTTAAGACATGTTGATTTTGATGAAAATTCCTTTCCTTGTGAAACAGGTTTTGGGCTATCAGGTGAATCATTGAACTTCTTCAGTCCAGGCACCACAGGCCATGTTCTGAGTGCTTCCTTGGGCCTTCAGTCTATCAAATGGTCCAATCCATTACTAATAACCCAATCTAGCCCAACAATCTCTCAACCTATGCCCAACACAAATACCGTCCTAAACCCTTAGCACTTCCTTGTAACAAGCCAACACAAGAACATTCACCTGCCACATATATACCATCACCCAGCCCATCTGGTTCCACTTCCCCTTCTTATGTGTCAGCTTTTTCTCCAACCCGAGGGGATCCTTCCTCAAGTTAAGTCTCGACTGACTCATTGTCTTCCCCAAGCTAGTCTGCTTCTCCATCTCCACCACCCAACTGCCCCTCTCCACTTCACGGATACCTTCACATACAACCATCAACCATCCTCAACCCTCAACTTGGTCATCCCATGATAACGAGAGCCAAGGCAGACATCTTCAAGCCCAAGGTGTGGCTATCCTCTTCCATAACAAACTGGCATAACTCTGAGCCTATGCACTGTCCACACTAGTTTGGAAAGAAGCCATGGATCATGAATATCAAGCTTTACATCAGAATAGAACTTGGATCCTTGATCCACCTGCTACTGGTCAGAATATTGTTGGATGTAAATGGGTGTTTTGGATCAAAAGAAATTCTGATGGGTCGATCTAATGTCACAAAGCTAGACTTGTAACCAAAGGCTTTCACCAACATCTTGGCGTAGATTTCTTTGAGACTTACAGCTCTGTTGTTAAAGCTCTAACTATTTGGGTTATATTTTCTAATGTTGTCTCTCACAATTAGGAACTTAGGCAACTTGCCTTGAACAATGTTGTCCTTAATGGGAAGCTTGATGAAACAGTCTACATGTCATAACCACCTGGATACATTGATCCTCTATTCCCTAATCATGTCTGCAAGTTAGAGAAGACTATCTATGGGTTAAAATAGGTTCCTTGAGCCTGGAACAGTATGCTGAAATCCACCTTGACATCATGGGGATTCGTCAACAGTTGGATAGATACTTCATTATTCATCTACAAACAAGGGACCTCTATTATGTTACTCTTAGTTTATGTTAATGATGTGATACTCATTGGAAACACTTTGAATCTAATAAACAGAGTTGTTATAGCCCTAGGAAAGAAATTTTCTCTTAAAGATTTTGGCTCCATTAACTTCTTCCTAGGGATTCAAGTTTCTCAGACTGACTCAGGGCTTCTTTTGACACAATCCAAATACATTGATGACTTACTCCACAAGCTCAAACTTACTTCTCTCAAGTCGTCTCCCACTCCCTTTATTGTTGAGTGGTGTTTCTCTGTAACTAGAGGCATTCCCATGTCAGATATGTTCATCTATAGAAGTACCATTGGGGTTCTGCAGTATCTGACCAATACACGATCGGATATAGCCTACATTGTCAATCATCTTAGCCAATTCCTTCAACAACCAACTGATATTCACTGGCAGGGAGTCAAACGTGTCTTACAGTACCTAAGTGGAACAAAAGACATGGGGTTACTAATTCAACCTTCTGATGACTTTGCCATCATTACATTCTCTAATATTGATTGGGCTTCAGATATCAATGATCGAAAATCTGTTGCGGCTTACTGTGTGTATCTCAGTAACTCTCTTGTCTCTTTATCCTCAAAGAAGCAAACAACTATTGCTCGCTCAAGCACAAAATCTGAGTATAGAGCTCTAGCTTATACATACATCTGCTGAAATAACTTGGCTCACCCAGCTCCTCCATGAACTCGGTCTTCGCACCCCTTAAACCCTAGTTATCTGATGTGATAATATAAGTACCAGACCTCTCACCACGAACCCGGTATTCCATGCCCGCATAAAACACATTAAGGGTGGACAGCAAAACTGCTCAAACCGAACTGAATTACAAAACTGAACCGAACCGAACCAATTTATAAGCAAAATCGAATTTTTCGGTTCGATGCGGTTCGTTGGGCTGTTGAAACCGAATTTAAACGGTTCGATTCAGTTCAAAGCTTGAAAACCGGTTTCAACCGTTTAAATATATATATATATATATATATATATATAATATTAATATTTATTTAATAATAAATAACTTAAATTTAAAACTAAAGAGTAAATTACACTAGTAAAGACCCTAGGGTTTTTTTGTTTCTGCTTTCGATTACATCAGTAAGCACCACACGACTTCTCTTCTTCCTTTCCTTCTGCTTTCGATTGCTTCCTTTAGAACTTCTATGGTTTTTTGTTGCCACCGCCGCCGGTCCGAGTCCGATGCAGGACGCACGACTTCTTTCGCCGTTCTTCGTTCGTGCTCGTTCGAGACCGCCAGTGAACCAGAGTTTTTCGTCTGAGTTCGTGCCAGTGAACCAGTGAACTAGAGTTCTTCGTTCGTGCTCGTTCGTCCAGTGAACCGGAGTTCTTCGTTCGTGCTCGTTCGTCCACCGCTCGTTCGTGAAACCGATTCATTAGAAAAATGAAACCGATTCATGAAACCAAACCGAATAGAACCAATTCGGTTTCATATATAAATAAAAGAGGTTCGGTTCGGTTTAGCCTCCAAACGAACCGAACCGAACCACTTCCACCCTTAACATTGAGATTGATATGCATTTTGTGCGTGATAAAGTCCTTCAGGGTGCTCTTGAAATCAGGTATGTTCCAACAACAGATCAAGTTGCTGACAGTCTCACCAAACCTTTCTCTCACTCACAATTTATGTATCTCAGATCCAAACTTGAAATAATTAACTTAATCTCTCGTTTGAGGGGGGATGTGAAGGAAAAACCTCAATTAGAGGATATAGCTTCACAAATTAATTAAATACCCTTTATATACTGTCATATTCTTTTCATTGGTGAATAATATTTTTAGGGCCCACCTATTTTGTCCATTATGCCTTCTAGGGTTCCCTTTTCCTTTTTGTATAAATGTACCCTTATAGCTACAGTGATTATATTGAATGAAAGACTGAAAAAGAGCTTTCTCTCTTTATCGATTCTAGTGTCATCTTTATTGCTTTTTTATCTTGCCGTGAAAAATCAATTCCTCTCTATACATTCATTCTTTTTGTTTTTTTTTTTTTTTCACTTTTTCTCTTTAAAAAAATTATTGTTGTTGTTATTTTTTTTAATAAAAAAAATGTTTTAACACGTTAGGGACAACAACACAAATATAGTTTAACTGCCATAAAACTTGTGTTATCAACTTTGAAGTCAAATGTTTGATTCATCTATCTAATATACTAGTAAAAAAAACACGTCATGAGATTAAGAAAAAGGTAAAACATAAGCATAGGTGGTAATTTCTACTGAATCTTGAAAGCAAGATTCTAACGTTTTTTAGAAACTTGAACAGATTATATTATGTAATAATAATAATAATAATAATAATAACCATTTAAAAGAATTAAAAATTTATTAATTAGGTTTCACTATTTTTATCCCACCATTATAAGTAAAATTAAAATTTTCACTTCATAATTATATTTTAAAAAATTAATAGAATTAAATCCTAAAGATTGGAATGATTATTTAGTGAAAAATTTTGGTTAAAAATATAAAAGTTAAAACATAGGGACCAAATTGAAACAGAATATTTAGCCTACATTTGATAATCATTTCGACCCCATTTGGTAACAATTTCATTTTTTGTTTTTGCTTTTCAAAAGCTACTTTTTTTAATTTTCAGATGTACATTTAATTTTTTAAAAAATAGATAACAAATAAAGAAAATTTGAAAATAGAAGTATAGACATAATTTTTAAAATAAAAATATTCAAAAATCAAATGATTGGACTTTAGAGATTCAAAAATTAAATTGAAATAAAACTGAAAAGGTTAGAGTAAAAAATGCGAAGCTTCAATTAAAAACTAAATTTAGAACTTAGGTGTTAGGACCAGTTTTATTATTATTTTTTTTAATCCCAATTTGTGAGAGAAAGATAAACAGAGAATCTGCAGAATGTGTGTCTTTTGCAGGTCTCAGAGAAAGGATAAAACTTTATTTATGATTTGTTGTTAGAAGTAAAGTAACATGTAATCCCACAACCAAAAGACAATTCTCTTTCAACTCAGCATTAAGAAAAACTCAAAAAACAAACAATTAAACATAACAAACATAATATAAAATCCCCTGCTTATAGCTTAAACTCATTCATTCAACACAGCATCGGTACATCAGATACTTCTCCATTGCCCTTCCACACTCTGCACACACCACATTTTCCGGTATGTTTCCGGTCAGTCCCGGCAGAATCAGGCGGTTGCAGTGATGTGGGGTTCTAAGTTGCTGCAAATACTCAGCCAATGCTTTCAAGAAACCCTTCTCTTCCACTTCTTCTTTCCACTGATCGAATGCCAATATGCAACTCAGAGCAGTTTCCCCTTTTGCTCTTGCCATTTCCCCTCCTCTTCCAAAGAAAATGGCCCATCCTTTATCACTTCCATCGAAGCTCAAAAGGGTCATAATCTCTTGCATTATTTGGTCATTTTCAACTGTTTTTCCATAGTTTAGTTTTGAATACATCATGCTCTCTAATCTTGCCCAGAAGAACCAAACCAATGTTGAATCTGGCCAGTAATGGCTTAGTTTGTTGTCTGCTATCATGATGCTGATTTTCCTCACGCGTTCTTTGGCATTGTTCTTCCCTACATACGCCATTTGTAAGTCTACGTTTGCTGCTTCTGCTACTTGTTTTGTTTTGCTTGTGAATTCCTTGATCCACTCTGTGTCTTCCCCTCCAAATATACATATGTATCTTCCTTCTGCAGCCTGATGAACAAGAAACAGAATAAGAAACAACCCCTTTTTTTTTTGTCTAATGTTCTTGAAAATGTTCAAAGTTTTATTAAATGGGGTTCTCGAGAATGTGGTGAAAGATTTAGGGAAATGGAGATATACCCAATCGAGAATGGATAAATCTATGCCATCGATGAGAAGTTCGAGCCTCCAGCTTTCTGTTTTCCAGAGTGCTTCTTCTCTTTCTGAAGTGAAAGGGAAGGCTAGATTTCCCCATATCCAAAGCATGTGAAGGGCATTCGTGGAAGAAACTTTTCCTTGTGGATCCAAAGCCACTAAAATGGTTTTCTTTTTGAAGTTCCATTTCTCTTTGATGTATCTTATGACTGATTGCTCAATTATTGAAGGGTCATAAACACTGTACCATGGCATCAGCTGTTTCAGCTCCTCAAACTTGTGTTTATTCTTGCTGTGCTGTTGGATCGATCGATCAATAATCGGAATCCACACTATCTCGTATCGAATTTCTGGTCGCTGCTGCGATTCTTTGAATAGGTTGTCAACAATCATAACTTCTTCATGGGAGATATCAAGATCTGATATCAACAGTAAGACATGTTTTCTCTTCAGTATTTCTAGGTGAACCTGCTTGTGCCACAAGGAAAATGAGACCTTCTTCAGTTTGAAGTTAGATTCAATAGTGTAGTAGTAGAAGAATATTGGAACTTTTAACAAACCGTCAATTTGGAGGTGCCATCATAGAGAGGCTGTATGTCTTCTCTTGCAGAAATTAAGGCCCTTATAAACTTCATATTGTCTAGGTGAAGAGTTTCTGAAATTCTCACAAGATTCTGATAGGCCTCCAAATGCCTTTTCTCATCTGCATCAAGTAGCTTGTTTATCATTTCAGCACAAACTTAAAGGTTTGCAAATTTCTATCAAATGTTTGCTTTCTCACCTATGTGTTGTAAGCAAAGATCCAGCTGCGTTTGGAGATGCTCGTGTATATTTGTTTCCTTGTGAGCCAAGCTCGAAAGTTCCCACACTTCGGTGGTCGAAATAATTAGCCTGAAACATATGTGTAAAAGAGTTGATTCTTGTGTATGATTTAGGCTCAAGCTTTACAATGATGTTACTCACTCGTGGCTCAAGCTGACAAAACTTTCAATCAGTGACGTACAGGCGACCACACTTTTGATGGTCCAATAGGCAGCTGTAGGAAAATGAGCAAGGGCAACCGACATTGCAGGTGTGTCTGGTGAAATGTAGTGAGATGGCAGTTCGGTGAACTTGACAATGCACTTCGTTACGTTCAATACAGCCGTGATGAGTTTGCTAAGCGCATCGAACTGGGGTTTCAGTGAATTGGAATGCTCTATAACATCAGGCAATTGCTTAAGCAGAGCTAGAGCCTTGGCTAACATATTGGTTGTGTAAAGTTGAGACAAAAGCCAATACTGTCCATAGTTCACAGCAAAGGCAGCCATTGTAATCACCACTTTTGCATCCCATGAGTAATTTGATAGTAAGTTCAGTATAGCCATAGTTGTCGCGTGTGCATCTCCACCTGAGCACTTGCAAGCTAGCTGAAGCAACAGAACCACCAAGAGTTCAAGTATCTCAGTGTTAAAAAAGTTAAAAAAGAATGAAAAGGCCTTTACATCTTAAACATAACAGAACTGGTGATAGAGTTCAAATTCAAAATGTTCCAAAGAGCAAATGTATATATATTCGACCTCGGCACCGACTTTTTGTATGACATGAGCCAGCGGTTCAAGCACACCATCCATCTCTGCTGAACTGATTTGGTCCTCAAACATATCCTCATGCTGGCCATTGCCCTACATCATTTCATCACTATATCAGTCTTAAGTAAGTAAGAAAGAAAGCCAAATGGAGTAAATCAGGAAGGTTTCATATCAACCACTTTTCCAATATCGGGAGTTGCACGACGGATAACTTCCTCGACGATAAGCAGAATGGGCTTGACATTGACCTCGCGGCCATCCGGAGCATGAGTTGCTACAACTTGCTTCGTCATTGCATTGTCATCAGAGGCAGATAACATTCTTCTGTCATTTTTGGCCAGCTGATGCGTTTTTGGAACAGGGCGAGTGTAGGCTGCCATAACAAAGTAAACACGAGTTTTGCTGAAAAGAACAAGTAGAAACTTAGTTTTGTGATTTAAAATTTAGGTGGTAGAGGTTTATATAGGATTGTACGATGGAATAAAGCATTGTAGAAGTAGTTCCTTGCTTGCAAGTAGAGTTGAAACAAAAGCTAAAGCTAGTTACCCCATGGATTATATATATTCATAAAGGGATATGGATTGTCTGGTTCATATTATGCAGCCTGAAGTGGCGATGATCTGTGAGGAAACTGATGGGAACTTTAAGTAGTGTTTGTTGTTGTTAGTTTGAGCCAAAAGAAGCTTTGGAATTGGTTGTTAAAGTTGGAATAATCTTCATCCAGATGTGAAGGGTTATACTTTATCACTTTTAGGAAAGAACAATTTTAAAATTGGTTTGTGGATAAATGTGCTAATTAGAAGAAAGGAAGCAGTGTGTTGCATGAAAAGAGAAAGCTATAAAACAGTAATAATGAAAAGAGATTCATGGCTAGCTATAGTGTTCTTTAGGTGACATTAATAAATTTTGGATGCTGCTAAATTCTCCAAAGACAATGCCATCAAGCAATGTATGGTCCTACTCTCTTTATATATATATATCACAAAAAAAAAAAAAAAAGAAAGAAAAAAGTTAGGGAGGGTTAATATGAGGACTCCAATCTAGATGGTCTGCTTGCAGACCCCAATTTGGAAGCTATTCCATCCAGATTTGTATTTATAGTTTTTGTTCAAAATTTTCGTCAACATTTCGACATTTTCGTAGGTCTATAAGTTCAATATCGAAAAGAAGAGATAATTGTATTTTCATTATATTATATAGGTTAAAAATAACTTCTAGTTCCTAAACTTTAATAGAAGTAACAATTTAGTTCCGGAACTTTAACTATATAATCTTTATACTTCTAAATTTGTAACAATTTAATCCTACACTTTAATAAGTATTATTTTTAACCTTTGTATTTTGCAATTTATAACGGCATGGACTAAATTGTTACAACTCGTGATCATCATTGGGCATATTTGGTAGGTAAGGAACAAATTGGTGTTTTAGATGAAGCAAGTTGATGCTGAGGCTATTAGTGATTCGATTGATAGACATATTCTTGAGATTCGACATGTTGGAGTGGGATCAGATGTAAGGCAAGGAGATGACCCTTCCTGTCAATATCCCGTCGCTGACCAGATGACAACCTCTTGCAACATCTTTTTGGAAGTTGAACAGTGATGCTGCTTGGAGCCCTGTTACCAACTTAAGCAGACTGGGTTGGGTGCTTCGAGATCACTTGGGGATGTTCATCTTACTGGTTTGAAGTTCGTCCCTCTCCAAGAAGGTGAAGATTCTTGAAATGATGACTATATATTATGGGCTCAAGAGTATTACATCACTCCATATTTCAGATATTTTGATTGATTCAATTTGTTTGAAGGTAGTTAATTTGCTAAATGATGATATTGTCAATATTTTCGAAGTCCCTTCCTTTATTGTTAAGGCTAATGAGCAGAGTGGTGACTAGATCGTTATTTCTTATATAGCGTTAATAATTTAGTTCATGTACTTTCAAATTTCAAGGTGACTTTTAACCTATATAAAAAATACCACTTTGTAATTTAATTTTTGTCACATTTGAACTTTCAAAAGTTTCAAAAATACCTTTAAACTTTCAACAATTAAAAAATACTCTTATCATTGGAAATCATTAGGGCCATTTTATTTCACAAGTTTTCCATGAGATTTTAGACAAATATTTAATATCTTTGTTTCACAAAATTTCACTTTTTAAAACTCAGGATATTCTGTATAATGGTGGAATTTTTATGTCTGAGAGATGAATAATAAAAATATATCCTAATTCATAAATTAATATCGATTGTTCATTACTATTAATTTTTAATCAATTATTAAATATAATTATATTAGACTTAATAAATTTCAACTAATACCTTTACAATTAACAATGCTATATAAATTATTATTATTAATTAACAATATTCTAATTAATTTATATTAATTTAATTATTTTTAGTAATTAATTTAAATATCTTAATTATGTTTAATAAAAAAATATTAATTTATTTTTATTTTAATTAATTAATTTAACAATAAACTAAATAAGACTAAATTTACTTGATAACTACATTAATTGGTCTCTTACATTTAATTAAGTAATTATTTAATTTTGGTTTCAAAATAGGTAAATTGAACTTAGATATTTTACTTCTAGACATTAATTATTCTGTATATCCAAACATATACATTAATTATCTTAGACATTAGAAACTCAAACATTCAAACCCCATGTATTTAATATTTATACCAATGAAACAATTTTGTGATCCAAATGGACCCTAACTATTTTGTTTTAAAAATACCCTCAAACTTTCAAAATTATATTTTAAAAAACTCTTAAATTTAAAAAAAAGTTAAAAATACTCTTACGATTAGTATATGAACAAAAACTTTGAATACCTCGATGCAAAATTTGTTGGAGTTGGTGCCTTAAATCTTGTAGGTCTCGTAGTTTGTAATTTTTTGTACACGAATTATTTATTTAATAAAATAAGAAGTTATTTCATTTGACATTTAGTTTGCATCAACCCATTCCAATAAACAATGATCCAAGGTTATTTTATGTAACTTAAATATGTATGTAGTTGACATACAAGTAGATCGTGTTTAAGTAATAACCTAAATAGTCTGTAGTATATGGATAAGGTTGAGTACCTTATCCTGGTGACACTATGGATACGACCCACTTTGTAATTTACAATAGTTGTAAAGTGTTACAAATGATGTGGTCTTAATCACTTGTGTGGAGACATATGAGTGGAGGTCACCTATACAAAGAGTTTGTATAAGATTGAATCGCGAAATGATTAGCCTCTCTTTATAACGGTGTTACTTAAAGAGATTAATATTTCAATAGGATGACCACAGGTGACTCGACCGTAGTGCTAAGTAAGTTGTGAACTCTTGTGTATGAAAGTGATCCTTCGATCCGTATGGGTGAGAATGACCAAAATCGCTGATTCAATAAGCTTGTCATTTTGAGGATTTGTCCGAGTAGGGAATTGAGAACACAGCTACACAAGATAGAATTCACTCTTTCCCGCCTTTAGGGTAAGTAGATGAATTGTTTCCTTAATTGTTGATTCTGGGTCTTGAACAATGAGGCTTCACTCTCTCAGGCCCGAGATGAATTAGTTTATAATTGGACTATAAACCGTTTGTTCATTAGAGGGATTAATGGTACTTAAGGAGTTAGATGTAACTACAAGGGTAAAATGGTAATTTGACACAGTTATAGTTACGAGCAATTCGTGAAGGTTGACTTACTGTTGATTGGTTATATCAATGGACACAGAATATATCTATAGTGTAGTTGTAAGCCCTGTGCATTGATTTTCCTACTTAAGTATGTTGATTAGTATGTTATGATTAACTCATGATAATACTATGATTGTAGGCAAAAGGCTTGAGAATGATAAAGGAAGAAGAAATTATTTTAAGTGTTGAAAGCATAAGGCTCTCGGGTAAGAACTTGCTTGTGCGCCTAGTAGGAAGAAGGAATGTGCCTAAATGTTGAACCTTGTATTGAAGACCTGATGCGTTGATGACCAAAGGACAACCATGTGCATCTAAGGTAGGAAGATGTGGCACAAGGTATGCACTGATGGAGGCAAGGTCTAGGCATTCGCTGGCTAGCAAGGGCCAAGAGGGATGCCAAGCGGTGAGCATTGCTTATGCATTGGCTGAGCAAGGTGTTGAGGTTAGCGAGGTGTTGGCCGCACGTAGCAACAGGCGAGGATGTCTTAAGCGTTGGTGCAACTTGTGTGTGTGATAGTCGAGCGTGATGCTTGCGAGTAAGTGAAGCCATGCGACACTGGCCTAGGCGCTGGTGTGAAAAAGTGCTAAAGCATGCATTGGTCAAGCATGGGCGTGTGGTCGAGTGAACAATGCACTGGTGAGAATTGTTTGAAAGAGCCATGCATTGGGGATTAGAGGAAGCTCTCAGCTTAATCACCAACCTAAATGGGCCAGCTGTTGAGGTTAAGCAAATCAAACCCACTTAGTGGACTACCTGGCATCTTAATCTTGAGTTGAGGCAATACATTTTCAACTATAAAAAGAAGAAAGCTGATGAGGCTCTCAATTTAGTCATTTTACTTGGGTTAAAGAAGAAATTCCAAAGCTCATTTGAAGTTTGATGAGTGCTGATGAAGCTCTTGGGTTGCCGGAAGGAATATCCTAAGAATTCGAGTTGAAATCTAAAGATTTACCTAGGTAGTCCAAGCTCTCGAGTAATTTGAGCTAGGAGTAAAGATTGAAGATTTTCGGGCAGACCAAGAAGAATTTGAAGCTCAAATTTTAAGGTAAGCAAGTTAAGACATTTATAAACAAGTTTTGAGAAGGAAATTTTCCAAAATAAAGTCTGAAAAAAAGAGTTATTTAAGCTCAAACTTGAATATGGAAATTTTAGTTGATTAAACAGGCAGCTGCTTTAGTTGAGTAAGTAGGCAACTTGGCTAGCCAAGCGGAGGTGCTATGGACGTGCGCGTGAGGATGAGCCATTGCGTCAAGTGTGCACACAAGGGTTGCAGTGTAGGGTGCAAGGCGTTGTGGTGTGCAAAGAGACGAGTGCAGTTGCATTGATGAACGGGCGTTGACGCTTGAACAGGGCACACAATGCATGGGCTTGTAAGCAAGGTCTAGCGCAAGAAGTGAGCGCTTGCTGCCTTATCACCTAGCCATTTGACCTAAGGTATCTCCTAAGTGTGCCATGAGTAAGTAGTCATGCATTGAGAAAAAGATTGACACTCACGGCTAAATGAGTTAGGCTCATTAGGAAGCCATTAGTATGGACCACGAGTGTTTATCATTTCTACAGGGTTAACGACAATAGGGAAGGCCTATCAACCCTAGGAAAAACGCCCAAGACTGTGAGTGACAAAGTTTAAGTGTTTTACAAATGCTTTAATGGACACATGTTTTTTTATTAAATTTATTGATACATGCTTTGAATGTTACCATTGCAAAAGGGATTTCCAAGAAAACTAGTTTTCTTTAATTCATGCTTAGTTTAAAGAAGAGTTAATGAAAGCATGATTTAAATTATTTCCACCAGTATGTTCATGAAGCATGCGTTGATTGATGCCTTATGTTTTATGGTGTTTAAACCTATGATTCTAGTTTAAATGTATGTTTTATTCAAAGGCATAAGTGTTATGATGCTATGAAAATGGACCCAATATCAAAGGACTTTGAGAAGGTATCCAGAGTAGATGTTTTAATGTTGAACTCGATACTAAAGAACTCTTAAGAAGGTATCTGGGCCCTCTAGTACCTAAGGTATGACGGTATTTAGATATTACCACGTGTACATAGGTAGAGTTGACATTGATTGTGTTAATATTACTCCACACCAACCAAGGATTGACATTGAGAGATTGAGCAAAAGGGATCTCTCTCAACCGAGGTTTATGATGTTTAAAAGATTTCCAGTACTCTTATGTTTTAAAGTTTTAAGTATGGATTTGCTTGGTAGTTTTCAGTACATATGTTTTAAAAAATAGTCGCTCATTGGGCTAGTAGCTCATTCTTTTCAATTGTTTTTTTTCCTCAGGTAGCGGTCAAACTCCTAGAAGATAACTGCGCTACTGCTCTGCCACTCAAAGTACAAGTTAGAGATTAAAGAAAAACTAAGTGTTTATCCTGGTTATGTCTGTAATGATGTTATGGTCATGTTTAGGGATTTGTAAAGAGTTTTTGGAACCCACTAGGTTTCAATATATGTAATTATTTTATATATGTAGTGTGTGCTGAACCCTGGTTACTCAGGTTATTATATAAAGCGATGTTAAGAGTTGTATATAGTGTTATCTTGTATCCAGGGTGATCTAAGCAGGTTAAGGGAGTCTAGACAGACAGCAAGTACCATAAAAGGGTTGGTGACTACTGCCATCACATTCTCTCTTTGATTAAGAAGGTAATTTGGGAGAGGTTGTGATAGCAGTTGTGGGTCTTCAGTGGAGTGCATGTAATTAATGAATGTTGATTAATTTAATCATAGAGTTTAATTAATTAATCTTGTATCATTAAAGCTTCTAAATGTAGGTCCATAAGGTCCCATTGCTAGTTCATTAAGGATAAAACAAGGAATAAATAGTTTTAGAATAATTTAAATTGTTCAAATTATTTAAGGAAAATAAAGGTATTAATCATATTCATATGATTAATATAAAGTATAATATATATTGATACATTATAGTATATAGTTAATTATAAATATTATTTATATTAAAACTATACATGAGAGTAATATATTTGACCAGATTCAAATATTAATCATATGAATGAGATTCATATAAATACTATAGATTAAAATTAATGTAAATGAGATTTATATTAAAACTGTAGGTAATGAAAGAGATTTGCATTTTAATATGATTAAAATATATAATATATGATTAATAATTAATGATTAGTTAATTATTTATTTATTAGTTATATTATATTTAATTTAATTTAATTAATTTTATTTTGTTCACGTGGGTGGTAGTTATTGTAACTCCCCTCCCTCATCTTTATATTTGTAATCAAAAGACAGAGATGTGAGAATACATAATTCTCTCAAAAGATTTACTCTCAAAATTTTCTATATTCCTTACCTCTTCCAAAACACAAAAGAAATCCCACAATTTCATTCCTTGCTTGAGAATAGCGAGGAATTCAAGTGGTTGTGTCCTTGAGTACGTGACGTGTTGTGTTCGTGTTCATTTCAGTTCAAGGAAAGAGTTTTATGTTCGTGTAGAGAAGTTTTTTGTTCGCGATTCGTGGAAAGAAAATACGTGAAGAAGAGATCTACAAGGGTAAATTCTTCTCTTCCTCTTCCTCTCTAGTAAAGCATTTTGTATAATTATGAATGTTTATCCCAGTTTCTCTGTTTTATTTCTCTGTATTTTTAGTTTCAAAATTGACTGTCAATGACACGTCGTTCACTTTGTTTGATGTTTTCTTGAGTTTGAAAAGAATCAATTTAAAACAAATTATATATATATATATAAATCCTTCATATAGATACACTCATTTTTTCTCCTATTTGTCCAATTCTTACACCAATTTTTTCAGTAATCAAAATAAAAATAAAAACTTTAAGTTAAAAATAAAATTCCACCAGATCACACAAAAATCCAAAATCAAAATCTTCCCTTAAAACATACCAAAACAATAAATAGCCAAATACAAAAAAAAAAAGAAAAAGAAAAAAAAGAAAAAAAAATGTTTTTACCTATTAACACACACTCAGCTACTAACGTACATCCTTATTATAACATTTAAGTCCTAAGATATCTTTGTGCTTTCATTACTTTCTACATACCCTAACTGAAGTGGGCAGTTTATATTTATTTATTTTTATATAAACAAATGTCAAATAGTAAGAGGACATTAAAGAAGATGGAGAAGAAAATAGAGGGAAAATAGAGAAGTAAGAGGGTGTTAAGACTCCTATTCATATTCTAACCGTAAGGGTATTTATGAACTTTTTGTTTTTAGTTTAAGGACATTTTTGAAATTTTCGAAAATTTATGGGTGTTTTTTACACAAAGTATTAACGGTTTCCATTCGAAACAGATATTTCTGAACTCTTTTAAATAGTTTTAAGATATCTGAAAAGTTCAAGATATTTTTTATACAAAACAAAGAATTTAAGGATATTTTGTATAATTAAGCCCAAAAAAAATTTATGGAATGCAATAAAAATTGTAGTTGAGATATGATATCTAGAGTCCATATGTCTGTGAAATTCATATGTCTAAAGTATTAGGCTTTATGCCCCAAAGCCTCATAGCATAAGCCTTGTAATTAATTAGTTATTTGATATAACAACTAATTATTTTATATATGCAATAATTAGTTATTCATTACGGGAAAAATCTAAGATTATTTCATGAGACTTGAAACAATATATAGTGGACATACAGGTGGATCATGTTTCAAGCAATAACTTAAAGGGTCTATAGTATATGGATCAAGGTTGGGTGCCTTATCCTGGTAATGCTATAGATATGACCCACTTTGTAATTGTTACAGACGATTTGATACAAATCGTTCATGTAAATACATGCGAGTGGGAGTATCCTATACGATGAGTTTGAATAAGACCGGAGCGCGAAATGCTTAATCTTTCATTGTAACACTGTTAATTAAAAATATTACTATTTCATAGGATAACCATATAACTTGATCTCAATTTTGAGTGAGTTATGGACTCTATCTATGAGGGCAGTCCTTTGATTTATATGGGTGAGAGTGACCCAAGTTGCCGATTTAATAAGCCTAACATTTTGAGGACTTGTCCGATTAAGGAGCTAGGAACATAGTTACACAAGATGGAATTCGCTCCTTCTCGTCTTTAGGGTTAGTAGAGGAGTAGTTCCCTTAAGTGCTGGTTTTGAGTCTTGAACAAAGGGTACTCGCTCTCTTTCTGATCCGAGAGAGGCTTGGTTTATCATAGGACCATAAACAGATTGTTCATTAAAAGGATCGGTGGTACTTAAGGAGTAAGAGGTAATTATATGAGTAAAACGTTAATCTGACCCATCTGTAATTACGAACAGATTGACTTCTTGTAATGGTTAAATTTGTGGACGCAGAAATATTCTACAATACGAAGAGTGTAGTTATGAGTCTTTAGTGGAATGATCCATAGTTAATGAATGTTCATTAACATAATTAAATAGTTTAATTAGTTAATGTCGAATCATTGTAACTTCTAATTTGTAGGTCCATTAGATTCCTCTACTAGCTCACAACAGATAAACAAAGACCAATAATTTTGAAAGAATATGAACAAAGACCGATAATTTTGAAAGAATATGAATTGTTCAAATTAAATAAGGGAATAACATTAATTGTATATGATATAATTAATATCATGTATATAGATACATTATAATATACAGTCAATTTTTAGTGAGATCCAAAATTAAACTTTATAATGGAAAGAGATTTATTATTTGAATGATTCAAATAATTAATATGATAGGACTCATATTAATATTATAGGTTAAAATTTAGTGTGAATGAGATTCATATTGAAACTATATGAAAGAGATAAATATTTGAAGATTCAAATATTTAATAAACTAAATATAAGATATTTAATTTGGTAAATTAATTAATTAATTTAATTATTAATGATTGTAATTAATAATTGATTTAATTAAATTAAATATGATTAATTTAATTTAATTAAAATGTGAAGTAACCATCCCACCTCACGTTAAACAAGAAAAGGGGAGGAAAGTTTTCAAATGGGTTGGTGATGGCAGAGAAATGACTTCCCATCTCCCTTTCTTCTCTCTAGATAAGAAATGAGTTCTATGTAAAATCTCTCAAAAAAACAACACTTCCCTTTATTTTTTTCAAAAGAGGATCCCATTATCCGGTCCTTGTTAGAGATATAATAGGAAAGATCAATTGAATGTGTCCTCGAAAGTACTATATTGATTTATTTATAACAAAGAATTTTTTAAAGAAAACAGTGTTCTTCAAAGTTAATTCCTCTCATCCCAACTTTTGTTCTTGAACGTATGCTTAATCTGGAGTTTATTTTTCATTATATATTTTCATTCTCCCACTTTCAAGATAAAAGTGATAAATCGCTTCCGCTGTGAGATTCAATCTCTTCATAGAGAGTTCATATGTCTGTGTTTGGAGTACAAAATTATGTTGTTTGAGCTCATATGTCTGTGTTTGAGGTGTATAGTTGAGTTCATGTGTCACGGGTATCTAGTGCAGTTTTTTTAATTCTAAATAATCTGCTTTTATGATAACTATTTTTGTTTTTAATTTTTTTTTTCAATAATTCTACCTATTCTTGTTTGAATAAAATATAGATTACATTATTTTCTTTTATTTTTTTTAAGGTTTTTCTTTTTTCTCTTTTTGAAAATAAACAATAATTAACTCACTACATTTCTTGCATGAACATTGCTAAATAAAATGGAAACAAAAGAGAAAAAAATTAATTCATAATTTTTCTCCATGAATTTTTCATCATCGTCATCTTCTTCTGATTGTTGCTTTGTATTTTCCTCTGTCATGAAATTTTTTAAATTGAATCTCTCTCATCATCTTAGTAGTCCATGGAATGCCACCACATTTTTTCCATAATTTTGCATTCAATTCCTCCAAATTTGGAGGATCATTAGAGAACATACCTTCATTTTTCAATTCTTGCCATAAAATGTCTCAAGAAACAAATCTCCATTTTTTTTTTTTTTTGTTATTTGTTATTGTTTTTGCTTAACTTTTAGTTTCACCATTCAACTACATACATACTTTTCCAAATTCTTAATACTCATTAGATATGTGAATTCAATTAAATAAAATTATAATAGGGTGTGTGTATATATATATAATCATGGTCAACAATAAGCCAATTTCATGTATACAATATATATATATATATATATATATATATATATATATATTGTTTGTTAAAATTGTTAAGTTAGTTAGTCCTACCCAGTAGACCCAAACAATACCTCTTCCTTGACTGTGATGGAGTTATTAAGAATCAATGAGTCTTCTAGATGTTTGTGACAAATAGGTCTATAAGGATGACCTAATCATCCTTAGACAATCTCTCAATATTAAATTACTATAAAAGACGACTACTAAACACTATGAATTAATAATTTTCAAATTTGTATTTGAATACACTTTCGTGAGCCATTTTTTTTCCTTTTTATAGTATAATATTGGTTGAGTTGATCGATAGAGTTGGTCATTGGAGATGAACAACAAAGTTGGTGGTTGGAGTTAGTTGCTCAAGGTGATCATCGGAGTTGGTCGCTAAATGAGATTGTCACTAAACTTGATTGTTAGAGGTGTTCTTTACTGGAGTTGATTGCCTTAGGTGAATGTGGTATTGATCGTTAGAGGTAATTGACATTGGAGTTGATCATCAAAGGTGATTTTCGTTAGAGTTTATCGTCGAAGGTGGTCATTGGAGTCCAAAATTGAAGGTGGTCGTCGAAGTTGATTATCAAAGGTGATCATCAGAGTTTAGAGTCGTAGATGGTTGTTGAAGTAAAAAATTGGTCTTACGAAAGTGATCTTGGAGTTGGTCGTAGGAGTTTATCATTGGAGCCTAGAGTTGATCGCGCGAAGGTGACCATTAAAGTTGATCGTCAAGATGATTTTCGTTAGAGTTTATTGTTAGAGGTGGTTACCTGAATCTAGAATTGGTCATCAGAGTTGGTCATGCAAAGGTGGTCGTCGGAGTTTGGAGTTGGTCGTGTGAAAGGGTCGTTGAAGTTGGTTCTTGAAGTGTGGCAATAGTAGTCATCAATGATGGCCGATGAATGAATCCAATGAAAATATTGAAAGAAAGAGGGATTGAGATGAATTGATATAATATACTAACTTAACTCGACTAATATTTAAAATTAGTAGGCCAAATATTAAATTGATATGTTATACTACCACAACTGCGGGTGAGGCAAACGCTTCCAAATATAAACTTAATATCAACGTACGGCTTTGATTTGTTTCAATAATAAAAATGATCGAGTTGGAGTGCTCTCACACGTGTGAAAAAAATACTAAGTCGGTGTAAATGCGTATACAGTTGACAGGTGTCATTGTATTTAATTATTTTACGGAATAATTTGTATTTTTCTAGAGAGAGAGAGATTAATTGGGAAAGGCGGAGAGAGAAATGAGTATAACTCAACAAATATCATCATCATTCCCATCAGCTTATGCTTGCCGCTATTGTGCGCCTTCTCTTGGACTCTACTTCAACCTCCGCCTCCGCCGCCCCCGCCCCCGCCGCCGCCTTCCCACTGCCCTACCTCCGACCACTTCTTCTCCACCTAAAACCACCACCACCACTATCATCTCCTTCTTACCTCGATTTCTAGGCCCTCATTTCGTCACGGGTAATTGTCATCTTTCCAGGATGGAGGTACCCTCTCCCTCTCTCTTCATCTTCCGCTAATTCCCACTGATTCTCTCTTCTTCTTTCGAAGATTTTTCGTTATTTGAATTTGGAAGATACTCGGGTTTCCCAAAATGGATAAATTGCCCCCCCGTTCATGTCCGATGCTGAAGGTATTTCGTGTTTGTTTGTTTGTATGTGCTTCGACAATCCAGCTTTTGATATTATCGTATTAGGATTTTAGAAGGGTTTAATTATCGTTAACTGCTAATATTGGATTCCTCTAATCGGAGTTTCTAATTTGTCTTTTCCTCTGGATTTTGGATAATTCTGTCAATCTGATGTATATGCGAAATTGTTCCTTAGAGAAGCATCGTTTTGGAACTGCTTGATAAATTCTCGAATGTTCTTCTTAATTATTCAATATATGTAGTTTCAGGGGGTTTTATTTCGAGTGGTATGGTTAGTTTATTCTATTCTGGTATGTTTACCTTGGGATATGCAATCTTTTGATTATGATATTCGACGGCATACATGTCCGAGTGTATTGGACGGATCGGGACAGGTTTCGTCCCTAAACGGCCCTGCTTCTGAGGCTGTGGAGCTTCATAAGGTACTTCTTGTGTTAATGAGAATGAACTAAGGATCGGTTCAAAGATGAATTGATTTGTAAACTCCATGCTTAGAGTTGGGACAGACATAGCCTTAGGAATTTCTTGTGAATTTTGTTCTATTGGTGTGTAGTATTGTTCCTTAACATCTTTTTAAGGAGGGAGTTGAATGTTTGATTGTAGCATGCCATCTTTTAATCACATTGCAGAGGTTCTGGACTGGAAGTGGGATAGGTACGAACAAAGAAATGGTGGAGAAGCTCCACAACTATGGAGTGGTCAGGTCAAAGAAGGTTGCAGAAGTAATGGAGAGCATAGATAGGGCCTTCTTTGTGCCGGATGATATTCCACCTTATGTTGATACTCCTGTGCCGATAGGATATAATGCCACTATATCTGCTCCTCACATGCATGCTACTTGCCTTCAGTTATTGGAGAAACACTTGAAACCTGGAATGCGGGCTTTGGACGTTGGCTCAGGTTTTCCATCTAACCAAAATCTTCTATGTAAAAAAAATCTTCCACGACTTTAAATTTTCTTCTGGTATAAAAATGATACATATTTTTTATAAAGTGTTGTGTCCGTGTCCTAGATTTTTATAAGATAACGTGTCACCGGGTCCATGTTCTATATCCTTACTTGTACCCATATTTGTGTTTCTAAGATTATACCATTCTTAAGAAGCCCCCAACTATGTTTGAGTTCTGAGCAACTTAAGACATTATGGCTCGATTTACAACCAACAAATTTATGTGACCTGTTTTTGTTTTTTTTGTTTTTTGTCCCCTTGGTACTGCTAATTTCATCAAAAATCTTCTTTCAGTTTGGGCATTTCTTTAAGGATTTGACGTTTGCCCCATCATTACTTGATACTTCTTGTTAGTGGTCGTAGTCTTTCTTCTTCAAGATGTGATTTTTCCATTTACTTGGTTCCCAAATCGGGTTAAATATGCTTGTTCGAAAAGACAAACTAACAAACTAACTTCCTCCTGAAGTTTATTTTTCTGGGATTGTGCAACTGCTGCTCTAAGAAGATACAATTTTACTACCTTTTTATGTTTGAAATATTGTTTCCTCGACGTACTCCTGACTGCCTCTATAGTTGAGTTGAATTTACATGATTGATCCCCTTGGCAGGAACGGGATATTTGACAGCATGCTTTGCGTTAATGGTTGGACCTGAAGGTCGTGCAGTTGGTGTGGAACATATTCCGGAGCTGGTTGCTTCCTCAATGGAGAATATTAAAAAAAGTGCTGCTGCTCCTTTACTGAAAGAAGGTTCCCTCTCTGTGCATGTTGGTGGTACGTTTGTCTTCTTTCCCTTTTCTAGAGCCATAGATTCTCTTTGAATCTAAAATGAACTATTATCCTTAGTTTAGTTGACCGTAAGAAGAACGTAGTGAAGTGATCGTTAAGTAACCATCTTGCACTCATTTTTAGTTTTGAACTGCCATGGCAAGTTCAAGGGACCTTTTAAAAGTAGTGCTTTACCTTTTGAGTGAAACACGACAAAACATTAATTTATTCTCTCAAGTTACTCTCAAAAAATGTTAACGTACTTTTGGCTAGATGACTGAACGTCATTCTGGAAGAATCCTTAGATTTAATTTAATCAATTCTTCTTCAGGAATCTATAGGCGCCACCTCCTAACAATGTTCTTAGTAGAATAATCAAGGTCAATAAGGGTCAGAGAATCTAACTTGCCAAAAATAGGATGGTTTTAATGAAAGTTCACTGTCAACCAATTGGATGTTGCAGATGGGAGGCAGGGTTGGCCCGAGTGTGCGCCGTACGATGCCATTCATGTTGGAGCAGCAGCTGCTGAAATTCCACCGGCTCTCATCGACCAGTTAAAGCCAGGCGGGAGAATGGTGATTCCTGTTGGGAACATATTCCAGGATTTGAAGGTTGTGGACAAAGATAGTGATGGCTCTGTTAACATCCACGATGAGACTTCTGTTCGTTACGTGCCTCTTACAAGTCGAGAAGCTCAGTTACGTGACAATTGATCTGCTTTGGGCATCACTTTCAGATGCTTTGCTTCTATTATCAAGAATGTTGTATAGAAACTTTTAGACACTGTTTGTGCTTCGAACGTCAGCCTTGTAAATTCCTCCTCGACGTGGATATTTAGTACAAATAAGGATGTTATATCCTTTGCTTTCAATCATTTTGCTAGTATCAAAAGATTGACACGGTTAAAGTTGATTTGGGGAAGGGTAAAAAAATAAGGGTATAGTACTTGCGGAACTTGTAACTCACACATCATCCAAATTAATAACAGACTTGAAATTTTAGAAGCATAAAAGACATCAAATTACACTGTAATAAGGTGGCTAAACAATTGCACTACAAAACTCACCTACATTTTCTGGGAAACAAAAAGGAAAAATGAAAGTAACATAGAACAAGAGGAAAAAAAGGGCCTTGAATTCATCTTGGTTCAGTTCAGAAGTTGCGCCTTGGTCTTTCCTCTGCAACGTTTACTCTGATCGCCCTTCCTTCTAGACTCTGCACATTTCAAATTTCAGCATGTTTTGTTAGCAGTTGACAAGATTCAATCACCGTTTCCATCTAAAAAAAAACTTCATCATTTGTGTTGTGCTGTTCCTAAAAGTGTTATCCAATTCAGATTCTACAATGAGGGTTAACTCGAACATACCTGTCCATCCAGAGCAGCAATGGCATCATTCATTCCAGTTTCATCAGCCATGGTCACAAAGCCAAAGCCACGAGAACGGCCACTGTCCCGGTCGTAAAGAACCCGGGCCTCTACTACTTTACCATGTTCACTAAAGACCTGCTCCAGGCGTGCATTGTCCACATCCCATGGAAGATTGCCCACATAGATTCTGAAAGCGGGTTGAAATGTTCGAGGTTGTCGTTCTGGCCTTGAACCTCTCGGGGCAGCCTTATTAACAGTCAACAGCCTCCCTGATAACTCCTATAAACCCAGAAAATACATTTTATTCCCAGAAATGAACTGACAATGAAAAAGATGCTATAAAAAATTTAACTAAGTACCAGGCAAAAGTCAAGAGGCATCTCAATAAATGAAAACAAACAATTACATATGTTTGAGATACTCTAGTAACAGCCCACACAAGAACATGGCCTCTAGGGGAACCTTAGCTTATCCTGCTAACAAAATCAATCTCATCCTCAAACATTCAAACAAGCAGTTAATCTCATCCTCAAACATTCAAACAAGCAAATTATTACAGAAGATGTTACAATTCAATTCCACAAACTCACCAGTCAGAAGTTGGTCTTAACTCTTAATGGCTAACTCCTAGACTAATAAGCCCTCAGATTCATGAAAAACAGATTATTTAAACTCTTCAGAATAAAATAAAATGGTTAAATGCAGAGATAAGTATGGTGGTAAATGCTTCCACTGAAAAGTAAGAATGAGGATAAGGTTTCATTCATGATAATCAAATATGGCTGAATCATGTCTACGAAAAAAGTTAATTAAGGTTGAACATCAAAAGCTTACATAACGGTTGAATGTATCCACAGCTTTTTCAGCTTCTTCAACAGTACTCATTGTCACGAAGCCAAAACCACGACTCTGATCTGTTTCTCTGTTGTAAATAACCTACACTCCTCACAACCACAAGCAGATTAAAACCTTAAACCAAATCCATAACCAAAAAAGAAGACACAACATTGTAAATTTAGCTAAGTTTTAAAGCTCACCTCAGCAATTTCCACAGTCCCAGCCTTCTCAAAAAGCATTGCTAACTTTTGACTATCAACATCATAAGGCAAATTCCCAA
This sequence comes from Benincasa hispida, assembly GCF_009727055.1. Taxonomy (NCBI): domain Eukaryota; kingdom Viridiplantae; phylum Streptophyta; class Magnoliopsida; order Cucurbitales; family Cucurbitaceae; genus Benincasa; species Benincasa hispida. The sequence continues at coordinate 11,032,117 of NC_052350.1, forward strand.
CAAACAATTTAGCATCTTCATTTGGCTCTTCATAAGGGCCTTCTTCCTCATCTCCTTCGGCCTCACTTCCTCCATCATCTTCACCTTCAGCTTCACCTTCCCAATCAGAAATACGAGACTCAGTTTCACTGAGCTCTTGATTTTCCCAATGAGGACCTTCTTCGGCTGCTTCGTCGTCGCCGAGTTTTGGGTCAATGGTGATGGTGTCGTCTTCTTGAGCCCAGTCGGAAGTCTGAGCTACAGAGGGAAGATGGGTTTTCTTCTTTGAAGAGGAAAAGAGTGAAGTATGAGAAGAGGAAAGATTGAAGGGGATGAATTTTGAAGGGAAAGAGAGGAAAGTGTGTGGGGGTCTGCCGGTGAATAGAGAAGGCAAAGAGAGAAAGCAGGAATCTGGCTTGGATAAAGGCTTCAAAATGGAAGTTGCTGAAGTAGAAGCCATTACTGAATCTCAAGGAGATGAAAGGAAGAGATTCAAGAAGAGGAGGAGGAGGAGGAGGAGGAGGAGGAGGAAGAAGGGTTTTAGAGGAAAGGCCTTAACACCCAAGAGGTGAGGATAAGGGGCAGTGAAGAAAGAGATGGCCTGTCTCCTCCTTATCGCCAAACAAAATATCGCAGCGACTCGACTTGAAAGCATAAAGAAGGCTGAAATTTTTGGGCTTTGCACAAGGCCCATTTACATGAGTTTGGGCCCAAATTTTTCTTTGGGCCACACCACAGGCTCAGTTGCCTAGTCCCTAGTGCTCTCTCAACATTCCAATTAGGATTGTAATCCGGGCAGGACGAACAATCCCATTACTGTGAAATTCTCGGCCAAATATCAATTTACCTTCGAAAGTCAGTCATGCATTAAAGTTAGTAAGACATGTAAACGATTAGAGTAAATGTATATCCGGTTTTAAAAGAAAATTTTATTTAAGAGTCTAAATTGATTCGTTTATGAAAGTTCAGAGGCTTAATTGATACAATTATAAGTTTCACATTGTTTTCCAAACGAAACGTAATGGATGGCGTAAACCGATATGCTTACAAAATTTTAGAGCGTAAATCGATATACTTATAAAAAGTTAGAGTTTAAATTGATATAATTATTAATTTAGGGTTTAAATTGATAAAACCTGAGATATAAATTGAAATTTTAACTAAATTTTATGGGGATTCAAGTGAAAAATGTGCAAGTATTAAATAATTTGAAAAAGTCAGTTTGATATAACATTTATCATCATCTCGAAGTTCATAATTTGATCACTCACACTTCAACTTTATTAAGAATAATAATACATTTTCAAACTATTAAACTTCCAAAAGAAAAAAAAAATTGATAGAAATTTTGAAAGCTCAATAGATCTTGTTTTAATCTAATCGTGAGGGTAGGAGATTAAACTATGAAACTTACTAATTGATGCCTTATCCTTTGGATTGATATTTTAATGTGTAATCAGTGGTTAAAATAGTTGAGCAATTTTGTAATATGATATTAATGCGAGATGTAAACCTATGACTGCGAAGTTAAAAGGATTTCTAGTCAAAATATGACTGTCTGTATTATTTTGGAATGATGTCAAAAATAACTTTTTCAATGAAATAGTGTGATTCTTTTATAAAATTGAGCCAAAAGTAATGACTGAGATTCATATTTCCATCATGCCGCAAGCAGAACATCCTCACAATCACTCTACATGGTCTGTCATATCAATATACGAACTCTATCTCTCTTGAAATGGAACCATTTTCAAGTTTGACTGTTAATAGTCCACTTCCAGATTCATAGATAAACTCCTCTTCTTTCATGTCAACTACACATCGGCTTGGTTTCGTGCTCAAGTAGGCTCCAAATCGGCCACAGAATCGTCCTGTCATTCTGATGGTGCATTGTGAAAGATCCTCCATACTATGACTTAAAGTTTCAATGGCTCCTCCTGAATTATACATGTCGAGCAATCCTATCGGTGCGAAGTGAACATCGTTACTGAAAACCTGATCACATAAAATAAATCAAGAATTAGTCTTGAAGTGATGATATTCATAACTTACTGAAATCTAATATGTATGAGCTTTACTGACCCTGATTGGAGTAATAGTATATATCTCACACTCTAAAGTTCTCAATCCAACTTCAAGACTTTCTTTTCGTTTCAATTTAGAAAGAGATCCTACAAACATAAGTTGGAACTTTTTTCAGCTTAAATGCCTGGTTTATCAGAGAGAAATGGGGAAAAAATATTCAAATGAAGTGGAAATCAAACCTGAGTTGAAGGCATAAACTGCACAATCTCCATCCCAGTTTTCACCTGCAACATCTTCAAGAAATTCTACATCATCTGGACAGACACTACCTGTGATAGTTAATTTTGTACAAGTTGAGGTATGTTCATTCTGAGCTACTTTCATCAATGGCCAATGTCCTGCTCCTTGGCAATTAAAGACGCCAACGATCCCAGTAAACTTATTCAAGTTCCATATTTTCAGCACACTGCAGGAAGCCAATGCGAAAAGGTAATATATTTGACATGAATCATGCTTGGGTTGGAAATTCTGTGCACTGGTTCTAATGAGATCGATTACAGACATTTTTTCCATACCTTTTTCCATCCATCACTGTGTCCCGAAATAAGCAGTCTCGAGTAGGCCGACCTGCATGTCTTGCCCTTAGGACTGATCCATCAGGCAACACTAGCTTCCTTAGTATTTTGAAATCGTGATTCCCGGGCTTGTCACTGTTATGATGTTAGTTTCGGTAAGAAACACTTTTGAAGAGATTGGCTAATACAGATTAGAAATTTGTCATAAACAAGTGTACTACCTTACATACACAGCGCAACCACCCAACGCTCTTGCTGCACCATGGAATTCGGCTGTTTCATGTTTGCTCTATAAATTGAAAAATGCAACATTTTAGATATCATAGTGTTAAGACATATTGTGGATGATTGCACAGGAGCTTTATACTTTCCTTGTTTCACTAAGGCCTTGTTTGGCAACCATTTTGTTTTTGGTATTTAGTTTTTGAAAATTAAGTCTAGTTCCTCCTAGTTTCCTAAAATGATTTTCATCTTTATCAAGTAAAAGAGTTTAGTTCTTAGCTAAATTTAAAAAACAAAAACTAATTTTAAAACTATTTTTTTGGTTTTCAAAAACTGGTTTGGTTTTTTAAAACATTGATAAAAGGCAGATAACAAAACAAGAAATATAGAGGTGGAATAAGTGTTATAGGCTTAATTTTCAAAAACAAAAAAAAACCAAAAACTAGATGTTTATCAAACAGTACCAAAAATTTTCCATTCCTATCTTCCAGTTAGAAGTGTTGCTTTCCAATGAATATTAAAGATAAGCAAATGTGACTTTGGAAGTAAAACATGCTGCAGTTTTTTACTAAAAAAAACAGGGTAGGATTGGACAACTTACTTGAAACATGTCCCAATCTGGCACAACAATCTCCCCCAATAGAAGACTATTAAAAGCCACAGCAGCAACATGTAAAGTCTGAAATGTTGGCTCTCTGGGCATGAAGTCCTCTGATACTCTAGCAACTGCACTCTTCTTTGAACTGATAACAGAAATTAACAAATCAGAAAATGTATGTCGAAAAACTTGCAAGCTTGTTCGAAGCGTCTAGGAATAAACAAATTGACAAACCTGTATATTGAGTCTGAGTTGTGACTCATACAACAAATCAGATTAGTTTCTTTGAAGTTTCTTACAACTGATTGTTCTAACGCTTCTTGATACTGTCTAGTGATTGACACACGTCCACCATACCCTGTACCTAAGGTCTCCATTATGTTTTGGACATCCACCTTGACGCCATCAACACCACTGCTTGCAAGATAACCATGGAGATCATTGTAGAACTCATAAATTTTCTCAGGGTTGATCACCCCAAGTCCATATTTCTCCAAGACATCGACGACGATATCTCTGAGATTGCTAACGTTGCCCGGTGATTGGATGGGATATTCAATCTTAGGGTTGTACTTCTTCATTGATTCAGAAGATGGGAGCACTCCTCCCCAGTAACCAGCTAAAGCATGCCATACATAGACATATCTACAATGTTATAAAGCAAATAGTGCAGATATCAATAATACCATCCTCAAGAATATTTTGGAAACATTCATTTTACCATAAACGAATGAAGAGAGTTATCATGATTGTAAGTAAGCTCACTTAAGCCCATATTGTTCTTTGATGCTATGAACAAGCTTCTTTAGAGAATCATCTGAACCAGAACCCCTGAATTTCTTGTTCTCTTTGATGTCCACTAGTCTTGTAGCAAACCTACAGTTCAAGTTCAAGAAGTAAAATTCGTATTAAGAGAGATTCGTATTAAGAGAGTGGCTGAGACCAAAAATTTTACTTGACAAGAGGTTGTTAAGTTTCAGCAGAAAGGCGTATGCTTACTGTATCCCTTCAATATCCGGTTCACCTTCCTTGCGGTATTCATTTACAGTCTCTTGCCATCCATCATCAATAATCAGAAATTTCGGTGAAAGACCTCCAGCCGAGAAACTAAAAAGATACACAAAGCCGAAAACATAATTCGAAAAGTTCATCTCTTAAATGGATCATGTAGAAGGGATAGTCGTCAGGATATGTACAAAGTTTCACATCTTTTATTTTACCTTTGGAGACCTTCCTTGATTCCCTGTGGATTAACATCAGTGTAAAATGCATCCCAAGTGCACCAACCAAAACAGTCTAGATGTGAAGGCATCTATCAAAAGAAAAACAGGATACGATTCGAGGTTTTAGCATTAATTCCTGCAATAACAATACAGCTAAGAAGAATACTTTTAGACTTTGATCACCTTCTTGTTGTCGATACGACTAAAAGTTCTTTTGACCTTTTCCAATACCCTACACCAGAATGCACGGTGAAATTAGAGAATTTTGGCCATGCTATTAACTTGTTTTAGAAATCACAAGAAAAAGAGAGAGCCTTACTTCATAGAATCTGTAATGACCTCAAAAGGATTATCTCCTGAGTTTATAAATAAAGCTTCCATTGCTTTTGAAGTTTGAACATTAACATCCCCTAAATGAAAACACCAACATCAGATCCAATTCAAACATATACAAAAGGAACACCTGAAGCTTGAACTAAAAAAAGCAAACAGAACTGACCACTTTCAATGCATAATTGAAGCTCATTTTCTGAGGTTCCTTGCAAAGTTGCACGGAATACTCCATCCAAGACTGGCAAAAAAAGGATGTAAAGTGATCTCTCAGTATCTGAATCAGCTGAACTTTCATCATTCAAAGCAGATTCTTCTGCCACTTTTAAAAGAAGCATTTGGGTTTCCACCGGAACTTCACTGCCTGATTTCCCAAGTCTTGGTATCATCCACCACATTTTGAATCTATATAGGCATAAAAATTCGTGCCTTCTGCATTGAAAAAACCCACCCCCAAAACCCCAAAAGGAAAAATTAACGTCTAGTCAATGCCGGTAAATGCATAGTTCTGCTTCTCTATTCGTTTTTAGAGGTTTTTGAACGGATGACTCATCTCTAGATGTATTAATGTGAAATGATCCAATCCTAAAAATGAATGAAAATTAACATTATACTGACATTGCATTGCACTATCGTGTTAGGAGGCCTGATGTGATATTCATTTGAATCCAGATTTTTTAAAATCAACTGTTGACAAACCGACGGTTTAAAATAAAAATCACTTTAGGGCTCCGACCATTTTCAAGCGACGGTGAAGTGTTCTATGATGTTAGCAGAATGCTAGTTTTCATTAGTTGGATTGAGTCATTCAATGTTAACGCCGTTGGGATTGGATCATCCGTAGAAAAATCTCTGTTTTTCAGATATCATATCAAAACATCAAAAGCAAGAGGATGCGGGAAAAGGGGATTTGACTACCATAGACTTAAATCGCAAACAGAAAGAGGGAGAGAAAAATACTCACTCAAGAACACCGACGGAAAACAAATGACGAGAGCTTGAAGTAGAAGAAGTGGCGCCGATGAAAGCTGACCGGTGGGTCACCGGAGAGACACCAACATTCGCCGGTACGGCTGTCAGAACCACCTTATCGCCGACGATGAGGCGCCCATCTTTGATGCTGGGCAAGGTCGTGATCGTCATCTTCGAATTGAAACTGGAAAACCTTCTAAAATTACCCCCAAAATTTAGCCTGGAAACACACAGAGGAAAGGTAAATGGAAGACGATGAAGTTGAAAATGAAGATTTGGCGAAAATGGGTAACGAAATCTGATGAAATCGGTTGAATTCGGAAGTTGGAGAGGGAATTTTTTCAACGTGAAGGCTTTATACATTTCAAAAATCAAACCAGTGCCACCAAATTTATAGACCCCATTAGTCTCTAGTTGTTTAAGAGATTATTGAACAGAAGAAAAATGAAAAAGGAAGGAAAAGAAGAAGACAAGCTGAATTGGTTGGTGGGAAACAGCGGAAATTTTATTTAAAATTGCATAAATTCTCCTGATTGATTTCGCCCCCGATTCATCTACATCTTGAACAGTGATGGAAATGTTTCATAAAAATATATTTATATTTGGAAAGGAATAAAATAAGAGAAAGTTGTATCAAAATTTTAAAAAAATTAAGCCGCCTCGAATTTAGAACATTCTTTAAGTTTCACGTTCCACAATTACGGCCTTTTTAATTTTTAACCAAAGACAGCAAATAAATTATTAATACCCTTTTTCAAATTATCAATCATTTAAAAGTTGACTTACTTTTTGTTCCTGTATGATCGTGCTTTCTCGAGCTTTCCAAAATTGTAAAATAGATTAAAATATTATTTTGATTTCATCTTAATTTTTTTATTTTAATTTCTATATTTTTAAAGTTTTTAAGAATCCAATTTGAGTACAATATAAGTTTTAGGACGATTTGAGAAAAAGATATTTTTTTAAAAGAATCATTTTTATTTGAATACTTTTGATAAAAACTAATTAAGACATATTTGCTATTTTAAGTCGTTATCAATACTTCAAGTTCTTAAAAAATGACTTGGAGTTCGTTTGGATTAACCTGATAAAAAACATTTTTCAAAATCTTATTTTTATTTAAATATTTTTGACAAAAATGGTTGAAAATACACATCAAAATGCTATTTTGAGTGGTTATCAAATATTTTAGTTTATTTCAAAATGATTTCTTTTTTAAATTAAAATGTATTCCAAAACACACCCTTATTTTTTTAAATTAAACACTTGAAAATGTGTCCCAAACACATTCTTAAAGTTCATTGTTAATAATTGAAAATTTCATAATATAATTACAACTACCTTAATATTTTAGAAGATTTTGCATCTTGCCCTGATTTTTTTTTCAAAATTTGCTAAACAATAATAATAATTTTTGTGTGAATATTATGTTGGAACATTTTAGACAAATCACTATGAATAACAAATTTTATTTTATAATAAACTAATAATAGAGACTATATTTAAAATTGTTTGCTGAAAGATTATGAGCTAAGATTGAATTTAAAAGTGGATGAACCAGAATTAACAAACTTGAAAGTATTTGATTAAAATAGTTTTATTTTTAATGTTTAAAATATGTTTTGAAGGCAGGTTCTTCTTCTAAATTTCTTTTTTCTCTCTATATATATTTTTATATTTTTTAGAACTATTTATATCTTTTATTTTCTTTTTTCTTTCTTTTTTTATATATATTTTTTATAGTTATATCTCTTATTTATATTTATTTTCTTCTTTCTTTATTATATTTCATTTTTCTCTATATTTCTTTTTATATTTCTTTCTCTTATATGTATATATATGTTAATTCAATTTAATTTTGAATTTTTAAATATTTTAAAATTCAAATTTTTAACAGGATTGTTTTTAAATATAGAAAAATGAACAAAAATATATACAAATATAGTAAATTTAATTTTTAATTTTCAAATATTTAGATTTATATATTATTTTGATTTCTAAATTTCAAATTTTCAATAGGGTTGTTTTTAAATATAGAAAAATGAACTAAAATATTTACAAATATAGCAAAATTTCGATAAACAGTGATATTTTGCTATTATTTATAAATATTATCAATATTTTTGTCATTTAAAATAATTTTCCTTTTCAATATGTATGTATAAATATTTTTTTATTTTGAATTTTAAATTTTGTAATCTGCATTTTTATTTATTTTTTAAATTCGAAACTAATTATAATTTTAGAATAATATAAATTTTATTTACTAAGATATTCATTTAAGTTCATTTTAATATTTTTACAATCACGACCTTTACATAATAATATAATTGAGTTAGATTTGAATCTACATCATTTAAAATTTAAAACAAATGACTTAGTGAGAAATAATGTTGTAAATCAAATTGTAGTAACATATGAATGATACAAACAATTGTATTGATGTTAATTTTACATCGAGGCTCATGTGTATTTGATAGTTTAGGTCTCATTTGATAAACATTTTGTTTTTTTTTTTTTGAAAATTAAGCGCATTTCATACTCAATTCTTACAATTTATTAAATAAAATAGTTGAATTCTTAACCAAATTCAAAAAACAAAAACTACTTTTTGAAAACTACTTTTTTAGTTTTCAAAATTTGACTTGGTTTTTAAAACCATTGGTGAAAAGTAGATAATAAAGAAAGAAATTGGGAGGTGAAAATAGTGTTCATAGACTTAATTTTAAAAAACAAAAAATAAAATGGATATCAAACAAGACCTTAAATATTTGATAATTATTTTTTATATTTTAATGCATGATATAATTTATTTTATTTTTTATAATTAGGTTATATTTAAACTATAAAATATGAAAAAAAAAGTAAAAAAAAAATACAATAAATAATTATCAAACAAGTTTCTGATTTTTGTTTTTTCCTTTTAAGAAACAGATAATACGAATAGTTATTATACATATTTATAATTATTGTTCTAAAAAAAGAGAAAACGAGAAACGAGAAATAAGTTATTAAACGGATCTTTAAAAGGTTGGTTTTCGGCGGACGTGGATATGTGTTGGCATAAATAACGGAAATTTCCACGTGTGAGTGGAGCTTGTCGTCTGAGTAGATGTTGACTATGTATGACGTGGCTATGATGAGGATTGACTTAGTGAATGGCGCACAACGCTTAAAAGCCCATTGACATTGACATTGACGTGCCAGTAATATATCAGGTCGGCCTCCACTCCACCCCATGTCATATCAAACGTCATAATTTAAATTTATTTTTTCTTGATTTTAATTATGTTTTGACTAATTTACGGTCTACACCCACTTTCATGCATTATTTTTTAAAAAAAAATAATAAAAAGAAAAATATTTAAGGATATTTTAAACTTCGCTATATTTTATTTTGAAAAATGTGAGGCCAAAGTAAAGAAATTAATAAATTAATAAAACATTTTAAAAATAGATTTAAATTGAATTTATTTATTTATTATGGTTAATAATTTAGTAGTTTCAAATTTTGATCTCTTAGGTCAGTATTCACATTAATTATTGAATTAGGTCAGGTCAAAATATGTGTGTAATTATGTGGGTACATAAATTACGTGAAAACAGGGTTAATTTTTATTTTAATTAGATAAAAAGGATACTTTTCAACTTATTTAGACACATTTTGAAATATATTATTATTTTTTTCGGACTTGAACGCATCTCTAAGAGATGCATTCATTAAAAAAAAAAAAAAAAAAAATTAAGAATGTGTCTCTTGAAGAGACGCATTCATAAATAATAATTAAAAAATTAAAGAGACGTATACAATTTGGGTAAAATATATATATATATATATATTTTTATATTCTTTTAACAACTTATGTTTTTTTCCAATTCATAATATTTCATTTGTTTAATTATAAATCATTGTTACCTAAAATCAACTATCTCACTAATCTCGTTTTTTATTGTAATAGTAATATTACTAATTTTTAATAATATAAACAATAATGTTACTTTGAGAATTAAGAAATTTCTATGATTGATTTGATATAGTTAATATTAATTTTAATAGTATTCTTAGTTTAATTTCAAATCATTGTTTTTGTTTAAAGTTGTTAGAAACTTATGCAAAAATATATATTAACTTTCGACTATTGTAAATAATATTCAAGGTTTTTTAGGATGTGTTGTAGCTGCAAGTGCATTTTCGTATTTGAATTTTATTAATAAATTTAATTATATGTACAATTTTCTTTATTCACGACTAAAAGAAGATCCTCTATTACGCCTAGATCGATCATGTTGAGTCAATAGTGTCCACGATCGCTACAAAATCTTACACTTGATGGTTGGCTTTCCTCTGTAATGTGTATACCCTCACCACGATGTCGGTATGTCACACACTGGTCATGGACATTTGGATGAACGTGTGAAGTTTGTCCTTCTTCCATACTTAGTGTATTAAGGGTTGCTCGAAAAATTCAAATGTTGAAGGAGAGGGCATCATTGAAGTGTGTGTAAAATGATCAAATGGGGTTGCTGGATATTCATTCTGAACATTAGGTCGAATAGGAACATCCGGATGTCTTGCTGGATCACCTTATTCTTCCATTGGAACATCATCATCAAAATATCGCACTCGATATATAGAGGTGAGTCTACGCAAGACTCTTTTAGTAGATAATGTCAAATTTGGAAGCTCGGCCTGAAAAAGAATTGAATAACAAGTTAATGACTTTAAAATTTATTTTGATATGTAATGAAGAAATAAAATCAAACAATCCTAGTAAATAATAAACTCATACTAATAAGTGATATAATGCTCATGCTTTTGTTATGTATCTTCTGCTCACAGTGGAATACCATTCAATATATCCAAGCCCAGTATCTACAACTTTGTTAATATGAGATCCATTAACAATCAAACTTTGACGATTTTCCCATATTGAAACTTGATGAGCCAAATATGCAATCCAGTCTCGCTTATGCCTACCCCTTAGTTCGTGTGAATAGAGTTGGGCGTCTGTATTGCAAGGTTGAGGAATTTGTTGCAACATCCCAAATTGATGCATCATACGATCTGGATAATGTCACTCCACAACGAAAAAACATATGAGTGGACATCTGAATGTCCATATCTCAATACCATCGAGACAATATGACGGCAATAGTTGGATGAGATGATTGTATGGCTCCCAAATAATTTGCATGCATATGTGTCAAAATATGAATGAACAAGAAGATTGAAACATTATCAATATATGATATATGAATGAATAAAATATTACCTAGTCAAGCATGTGTATCCAGTATGTACCTATGTTGTGGTAGAACATGCGTCGGTGCTCTAATTACAGAATAGTTGTCATTCCATCTACAACAATCACAAGTTGAATTTTAGCTATTAGTATTTCATAATGAACACAACAATAATGAGGTAAATGTGCCTACCGTACTGCAAGTGGTCTGTCACCTAAGTTGTTCTCATATCGATGGAGTTGTCAAGGCGCTAAAAGAGGAAATTAATTCCATGCCCAATTCTGCAGCAATAGAAGTGAGCCTATAATGTTTTTACCATCTATAACTGCACCCTTGTATAGTTGCCTATATAACCATGCAAGACATCCAGCCCCCCAACTGTATGTCCCCACAACATCAAAATCTACTAAGAGAATAAGATACATTAGGTGCACTCTAATGTTAGATTTGTCGGGAAATACCAATCCTCCAATAAACGTGAGAATATATGTTCGAGCATATCGTTGAAAGTCCTCTTCATCTGCATTATCTGGTAGATGGGCAAAGTTGTTGAATTGATCAGCTAACCATGACATGCTAAGATGACCTCCCTTAAGAACAACGTCATTCGTGGTTATGCCTAAAAAAAGGTACAAAGTTGTTCCCAGTCATAATTTAGTGACCCGATCAATGGTCTTCCATTAATCGGGACTTCAAATTGGATAGCTACATCTTGAAGTGTAATCATACACTCTCCATGCAATATGTGGAAAGTGTGTGTCTCCTGCCGCCATCGTTCCACTAATATCGTTATCAAATACCAGTCTAGTTGTATAAATTTGATACAGGAGACTCCGTAGAATCCTACAGCTCGTAGATAAATCAATATACGAGGGTCTGGGTCCTCTTGCCTTCGAATAACAGCCTCTCGTCACCAACAATGTATAACATCAATATGCTCGTCTTCTGATGACGTGAAATTAGCCGTCAAAGACTTGATGACAAAAATTATATGGACGCAATACGCGATGCATGTCTTAAGTTATGCGTTTATTATCATGTGTCGGTGGTCATGCGTTAGAATGAAAATATGCATTACTCTTATATGCGATGGCCTTGTGTTCCTGACAAAAGTTTTCTTGCGCTCACACCAAATATAACGTGAACGTAAGTTTCTTTGGTGATCCGAGGTCGAACTCAGGGACTTGTAGCTAAAAGTATGTGGTGATGTGTTTTTTGCGGATGAATAAAAGAATGATGGAGGGTATAAGCTAATAACTACTTTTAACTAACAGACAAAGCATTGGAAGTATGAATGAGAGGTAGAGACACGGAAACTGTTGACACGTAATAAATGCATGAAAAAATAGATAAAATGTGAGGATGTCTTCATCGCAACCCTAGGCTTGACCGCAGGGCAACCTTAGCCAATGCAAGCTATGCGATCATGCTACACACACCTGAGCCTAATTTTAGGACGCATGCGATGTGTCGATTCTAAGTCTCTATTCCTACTCATGTGCTTCCACACATAAACAAGATGACCGCATACCACCGTATCCTACTTCTTGGACGCATGCAATATCCTCTCCGTAAGGTGCATACGCTGTGTAATAGCAAACAGAGCTTGCGTTCTCTAATTTCCCCATTTTTGCTTATGCGTTCTAATTCGCTCTCTCGAGTCTTAGATTTGGTTTTTAGACTACTCTCCGAAGTATGCCTAAATGATGAATGATGCACTCATAAGACAAGGTAACCGCATAAACTTGGCTGACGTAAGATTATTCCTATCTCTAGTGAATACTTGCTTACATTGCTTAATGCGACCAACCACTTACCCTCCCGAGCAGTTAGTTGTTGCTGACTTTACTCATAGACAAGCGTTTTGTCCGCCTATAAATAGGTATTGCTACAGCTTCACACTAAGCAAATAAGGTTTTCTCACGACACTAAGCAAATAAGGTTTTCTCACAACACTCATGCAACGCACACCTCCCGGTGGTTTGCTACATGCTTCATATTCCTATGTCGCATGATTAAGTATGCGATACTCTAACAATCTCACTAAGTGATGTAATGAAGATTAAGGATGCTAAGTAAAGGAAGATGGAGATGGAATCGAAAGAAATATAGAAATGCATTGATCACAAAATGTATTAATTTCTTAAGCCAAAATGCAATACAATACAATATAAGAAAAGAAGAGAAATGGAAAAGGCTAGCTGGAAGCAATGTCTTGCTTCCAGCAAATGTGTGTCAAGGCTGCCGGTGGTGCCATGGAAGGGCGATGGAGGTGACTCTCTCGAGATCTAACTCCGGCGAAGGCTCCGGCCGTCACTCGGAATGGATGAAGGAGATGAAGAACTCTCAAGCTTTTTTCTAACACTTTGGTATAGATCACAAGGATCCACCCGAAGGTAGAAACTTAGATAAAATGAAATTCTGCTCATCGACTTCTATTTATAGAGGTTGATCGTCGACAGCATTAATGGATCTGCTCTGATTCTGACATTCGCGGCGCGATGGTCCTTTTCTGAATCTCTGCTGCTAACGGCATGGTAGGTGAAATGTCAACATCATCTTTTTGATTCTCCCGAGATATGCATTAATGTTTCCATTCTACCAACCTTGCGTTCATCCCTCTATTATGGTTATCATCATGTAGCCACAATCTTGCGATGACCGCATTCGCTTGATGACCGCAACTTCTACGCGATGACCGTAATCGCTCGACGATCGTAACTCCTATGCGATGGACGCATGCGGTCGATTACCGCAACACTCATGCGTTGAACGTATGCATTCGCCTTTGCGAGGGAGAAATTCTCCGCATGCGGTCGTCTATGCAGTAGCCCATCTTTCACATATGTGTCTGCTTCCTGCGTTAGCTACAAAGATAAACAATTGAACGCATAATAGTGGGTTAGCCGAGATTCTTAATGTTGAACGATGCAAACTCATTTTCTCATGAATTCCTAACATAATTGCTGCATATTCTACTTAATAGCCCTCATAATTCTAAATAAAAGACCTAAGATGACGTGCATTTATGCCCGTCATCACGCCCTCAAACTTAGAATCATGCTTGTCCTCAAGCATGTGTTATACTCAAGAAATTTTAACTCACCTTCTGGCTTTCCTTTGCGATGACTAGTCTCTCATAATATAATCTACTCATACCTCTGACCATGGCTACAACGCTCTCCTCCACTTCGGCTGCTTCTTCAAAAAGATCTTTTCTAAGTTTAAATCCGGCAAGCCTTTGCTCGAAAACATTTTATTCATTCTTCGCAACTTTGCGTTTAGCTTTTGAGAATGCGTTCATTCAAAACAATTCAAGACTTTGCGATTACTTATTCGAATGCGGCATTGAACCTGGTTACGCTCTTCGTTTTGGCTTACTCCCACGTGTGTCATGCGGGCATCCAACTTTGATTGTGTTTCATATTCAACTCAACTCTTGTCTTGCTTAATTTGGCTTGCGTCCGACAGAGGAGTTGCGCTTATGCGTTGATCCTGGCGACTTACCTTCATTTTGGCTTGCCCCTACGTGTGTCATGTGGACATCCAACTACGGGTAAGTGCTTTTCACAACTTAACTCTTATCAACATGGGTCTTTCTCTCTCTCTCTCTCTCTCTTTTGGAAATGATCGCAATGTAATGAACGCAATTCTCCGGGATCGCTACCACCCCCAAACTTAGAGGTTGGCAGCGCTCTCATCGCAAAGATAAAAACAAACTCAACAGGAATACGGTAAATAAATATTTGAGCAAAGGTTTACACATAATAAAACTTAAGACTTTCAAATTTGAAGAAGCTATTAAAAGTAAGGAGAGCCTTGTGATGCTTAGTTAGAGGATGCGGTAAATTATACGTACCATCATAGATGCATCGCAAAAAAACACAATCAAACAAGGAGAATTTCAAAAGGATAATGCATAAAAGATAACAAGAAAATAACCTTAAGCGGAATAATGCATGCGACCATGCTTTGTAGTTCATGTGATCGAAGCAATGCGTTAAAAGATGGAGGGAATTCTTCCGTTGTAACTGCACACCGAGGAGAATTATTGTCGCACCTACAAGGAGCAAATGCACCACAACCAAGGAAGTAGCTGTATATCCAAAAAACAATAAAAATAAAAATAAACTTAACTAAGAAAGTAAGGTAAAGATAGAGTAGAAGATGTCCCTAGAGAGATTGGAGTGATGTCACCGCAAGGAGTCTCCCATGCAGGAGATTGCTCTTAACTGCTTAGGTCAAGGGGCTTGCCTTGACCATTGGAACTTCCGAAAATTGTTGAGCGCATGTTGGCCACCATGTGCTTAGAACTGCCTTTAGCTCATGTGACTGCTTGCCCTTCTATCTTGGGGTCAATACTGGCTTTCGGTGCATCGCCTACACTTCAATATTGGTTGCAACTTGATCGCAAAAGCTGCAATACTCCCAAGATAAAAAGGTTGCCTGTGAAAACACAAAACTCAATAAACAATTAGCTGCCAAGTCCCCGATAACGGCGCCAAAAACTTGATGACGTGAAATTAGGCGTCAAAGACGATGACTAAAATTATGTGGACGCAATACGCGATGCATGTCTTAAGTCATGCGTTTATTATCATGCGTCAGTGGTCATGCATTAGAATCAAAATATGCGTTACTCTTATATGCGATGACCTTGCGTTCCTGTCACAAGTTTTCTTGCGCTCATGGCAAGTATAACGCGAACGCAAGTTTCTCAGGTGATCTGAGGTCGAACTCAGGGACTTGTAGCTAAACGTATGCGGTGATGTGTTTTTTGCGGATGAATAAAAGAATGATGGAGGGTATAGGCTAATAACTACTCCTAACTAACAGACAAAGCATTGAAAGTATGAATGAGAGGTAGAGACACGGCAACTATTGACGTGTAAGAAATGCATGGAAAAATAGATAAAATGTGAGGATGTCTTCATCACAACCCTAGGCTTGACGCAAGGGCAACCTCAGCCAACGCAAGCTATGCGATCATGCTACACACACTTGAGCCTAATTCTAGGACGCATGCGATGTATATGCGACGTGTCGAGAGGCCTTATTTCTAAGTCTCTATTCCTACTCATGTGCTTCCACACATAAACAAGATGACTGCATACCACCGTATCCTACTTCTTGGACGTATGCAATATCCTCTCCGTAGGGTGCATACGCTGTGTAATAGCAAACAGAGCTTATCTCTAAGTTCTCCATTCTTGCTTATGCATTCCAATCTGCTCTCTTGAGTCTTAGATTTGGTTTTTAGACTACTCTCCCAAGTATGCCTAAATGATGAATGATGCGCTCATAAGACAAGGTTACCGCATAAACTTGACTGACGTAAGATTATTCCTATCTCTAATGAATACTTGCTTACATTGCTTAATGCGACCAACCACTTACCCTCCCGGGCAGTTAGTTGTTGCTGACTTTACTCATAGACAAGCATTGTGTCCGCCTATAGACAGGCGTTGCTACAGCTTCACACTAAGTAAATAAGGTTTTCTCACAACACTCACGCAACGCACACCTTCCGATGGTTTGCTACATGCTTCATATTCCTATGTCGCATGATTAAGTATGCAATACTCTAACAATCTTACTAAGTGATGCAATGAAGATTAAGGATGCTAAGTAAAGGAAGATGGAGACGGAATCGAAGGAAATATAGAAATGCATTGATCATAAAATGTATTAATTTCTTAAGCCAAAGTGTAATACAATACAATATAAGAAAAAAAGAGAAATGGAAAAGGCTAGCTGGAAGCAATGTCTTGCTTCTAGCAAATATGTGTCAAGGCTGCCGGTGATGCCATGGAAGGGCAGTGGAGCTGACTCTCTCGAGATCTAACTCCGGCGAAGGCTCCGGTCGTCACTCAGAATGGATGAAGGAGATGAAGAACTCTCAAGCTTTCTTCTAACGCTTTGGTCTGGATCACAAGGATCCACCCGAAGGTAGAAACTTGGATAAAATGAAATTCTACTCACCGGCTTCTATTTATAGAGGTTGATCGCCGACAACATTAATGGACCTGCTCTGATTCTGATATTCGCGACGCGATGGTCCTTTTCTGATCTCTGCTGCTAACGCTGTGGTAGGTGAAATTTCAACATCATCTTTTGATTTTCCCAAGATATGCGTTGATGCTTCCATTCCACTAACCTTGCGTTCATCCCTCTATTATGGTTATCATCGTGTAGCTGCAATCTTGCGATGACCGCATTCGCTTGATGACCACAACTTCTACGCGATGACCGCAATCGCTTGACGATTGCAATTCTTATGTAATGGACGCATGCGGTCGATTACCGCAACATCCATGCGTTGAATGTATGCATTCGCCTTTGCGATGGAGAAATTCTCTGCATGCGGTCGTTTATGCGGTAGCCCAGCTTCCGCGTATGTATCTGCTTTCTGCGTTAGCTATAAAGATAAACAATTGAACGCATAATAACGCATAATAGTAGGTTAGCCGAGATTCTTAATGTTGAACGATGCAAAATCATTTTCTCATGAATTCCTAACATAATTGCGGCATATTCTGCTTAACAGCCCTCATAATTCTGAATAAAATGTGTAAGATGACGTGTATTTCTGCTCGTCTTCATCTTCCCAAACAGCTTCAGATCTATGGTTGCACTATAAGTACAAAACCAAGTCGTTGTATGGCCTTGTGGTAACATCCTTGTCCATCTGATCCCATAAAAACAATATTAAATTTAACTTAAATATTTACTAAAAATCAATGTGATTACATCAATAAATATAATGACAATTAATAAGGAATACACCCTTTATTGTTACTAATTACAAAAAAAGTTACAAGAATGAGTCAATAAATAAATAAGTAAAAAAAGTTACAATCAATAAGGACAATTAAAAATAAATAACTAAATCGCATCACGAGCTCGATCGAGACAAATCCGTGTATTATGCCCTTTTTGTTTGCAAATTGTGCACCGTGTCTTGTAACGTTCCCTCCAATCCATCTCGTTTTGCATGCGAGAAGTATAATATCTGCCAACTTTTCTAACTCGTGATTTGTCCGGATAAATAGTGGAGAAGTTAGGATCAGACCAACACTTTTTATTGGGGATGGGCTCGAATTGGGGTGAATAACATGCCGGATAAGTGGGAATTTTGTAATAGTCTTTAATGTAGTAAAAGTAGTCTAACCCAATGGTCTTACACGCAGCCATAGCGTGAGAACAGGGGATTCTATAACTCTACCACTTATTACATGTGCATGTTCTTTCACTTAATTTTATTCGATGTGTGGTTCCACCCTTTAATTTTATTGAGTTGATTGAGGTGGTGACGTTACACAACCTTGTTCGATGGTCAAATATGTTGACGGAATGTTTAGTTGCATGTTGTTCCCAACGAGTTGTTTTCTTTACCGCATACCTATGAAAAATACGACAATTACTTAGAATACCTCTACAGTTAGTATAAAAATATGGCTAACTAAGATGTGAATAATTTACCTAGTGAAACACTCTCCCGATTCAAGAATAGTCTCTATTTCTACACGACGAGCAGCGAAATAAGCAATAGTTCGATAGAATGATGCTTGGACTAGTGCAGTGATGGGTAGCTTTCTGGTTCCTTTCAGAACAACGTTTGTACTTTCGGCCACATTCGTAGTTAGCCATCCATAACGATGACCACCATCATGTGACTGTATCCACTGCTTATGATCTATGGAGCAAAATATCGTAAGCAATTAGGGTTTGCTGTTTGAAGTTTGGCCATATAGTCGTTAAACTTTCGAGCTTGAAATTTTGATCCTGCACCAAACTCTTCAATAGACTATTTTTATACTTGTCGTTAAAATTACTCGCCACATATCGCAAGCAGAATCTGTGGTGCACTCCTACCTAAACGTTGTTAGAGTTTTTGACGACAGATATAATGTCTTTGTGTCTATATGAAATTAGACACATTCCCTCCCTTTAATGCACCTCATAATCCCATAAATTTCTCAAAAACCAGCTCCATGAATTAGCACTTTCCTCCGATACAATAGCATATGCAATTGGACAGATGTGACCATTTGCATCGACTGAAGTAACTATTAATAATGTTCCTTCATACTTTCCATACAAATGGGTTCCATCAATTTGAAGTAGCGGCCTACAATGCTTGAAACCCTCAATAACAGGTCCAAACGACAAAAACACGCTATTGAACATGACAATCCTTTCATCACAATCCACTTCATTTAGTCTTCAACAGATAACTGTATCGGGGTTCGTGATTTGTAAGATATTCATCCATCTAGGCAGACAATTGTACGATTCGATCCAATCTCCGAATATCTTCGTATTGCTTTTCTTCTTCCGTCCCACACTTTCCAGTAACTAACGGAATAACCATATTTTTCAAGATAATATCTTGTAATGTTTTGACATCAACTGATGGATTTTTTTTTTAAAACTATGATGCTTACCTTAGACGCAATTAGATTTGAGTCCAATTGATTGTGATCCTGACTCAGTCTTGCATACACACATGAATGAGGGTCATTATACTGGGTAATTTCAAATTTACCATCTTTTTTACGGCAGACAGCGTGAAATCTCCACGTGCACCCATTGCCATATCTTTTAAACCTAACATCCCATACTGTTTTCTTTGACTCAATGACTTCAAAATTTTGATCTCGAATGATTGAATAACTTTTCACTGCATTTTTAAAATTCAATTTGGAATTGAATATAATCCCCTTAAGTAATGAATTAGACTCCATATTACTGTCTTCCTCAGTTGTTGAATCGGGTACAATGTTCATGTCGTTCAGGTCTATCTCAGTAAATGTTTCAGGGACTTCACGAATGCTATAAAATTGACCAGGTAGTTGATCTAGATCGATATCATCATTGTCTATTTCAACTTCTTTGTTGTTTGTGGCAATAGTTGGATCACAATGCTCATCCTCCACATTATGACTTCCCAACTCAGTAGTAGTTTCAACTTCTTCTCTCGTTGAGGTTGGACTTGGGACACTGGGTTGAGATATATATAGTTCAACTCTATTTGGAGAGTATGGAGCGTTGCTCATTATGAACCATACATCAGCTTCACTTCATAATGAGATAGGGATATAGAAAGTAGATCCCGCTACATAACTACCATATATAAATATTACCTCTACCCCATCATCTCTATTTATGGATAATGCATCACATAATCCATCGATTAATGTGTTGAAGTCAACTTAACGATGCATGTTTATACAAAGAGATGGTTGCCTATCATATTCTATCCCGTTTGGCCCAATAACAATGTTTCCATGTATATAACATAAAAATTTCACAATGTCCATTGTAGTTTGGCCAATGCAATCTGATATTTATCATAATATATGTAACTATATATTAGGCCAACTATATTCATGTGCTATTCCTATTTTTATAAAGGAATGATTTGTTTAAAAAAATAAAGGAATATTTTTTTTAAAATAATATTCACCTTCAAACAAAAATAATAAAAAATAGGTACAAAATCATGATAAATATTATTATTAAAGACATGTATCATTATTTGACCATAAATCAATGATAAATATTCTTTTAAATTGACATGAATCTTTGTTTTTTAATCATCATTACAATATTAAGGAGAATAATCCAAAATAAATTGACTAGATAAACGGTAAACATAACAACAACAACAATAATACTAACAATAACATTAACATTAACATTCAAACATTCAATATTTAATAATCACTACATCATTCCAAATAATAGTAAATAACTATATACATAACCTTTGAATGACTTAATTGTAGAGTTTTTTTCAGGAATAATAGCCACTGTAATCAAAATTAAAAAAAAAAAAAAAACTAATACAAAATTATGAACATTTTACATTTTTATTTCATTTGAGAAATAAAATGTTAAATTAACCGATTATAAAATAATTTTTCTAATTCATCCCCTATAAAATAAATTCTCCAATTAATCCATTCTAAAATAAAATGTCAATGTTTCTCCAATTAATCCATTATAAAATAAAGAAATAATATCCACTATTAATTTTTTTTAATATATATATATATATATATATATAAAGAGAGAGATTTTAATAACTTTTATAGTTTTTATTGTAGCTGAAACAATTATATTTGTGGGTGAACTTTAATTAGTTCATCTAAATTCTGTTTAAAACTAATTGAGTGTGAGGTGTTTGTCAATGGACTTGGTTAGTTCATCGGTGATATTTTAGTTGGCTCCTATATCAAGAGTGGCCCTACACATAGTTATATGTTTATATGTATGTATATTTTTTTTAAAAAAAAATAAAATCCTAAGTCAGTCACATGAGATTTCACTGATTTTTATTTTTTAGGTTTGTTCAATATCATCTAATCTCTTTAATATAGACTCTAGAAAACCAAAGATATAAATTTGATGTTAAAATCCTATTCCATATTTATTTTTGTTTTCATCTATTTATCATTAAACATTTAATAGCATAGGTTTGTATAGAATTTAATGCTTGATTTATTATATGACTTTGAATAATAGTTATAAGATATAAATATTTACTCATCAAGTAAATAAATAAGGGATGTAATTTACACCAATACCACCATTAACTTTATATTCTTATTTAAATACCTATTTTTAGATTTCATTTTCTTTCTTTAATTCTTTTTATAAAAAAGGTATATCAATGGTTTTAGTTTTTTTTTTTCTCCACAAAATAAAGTAATATCACTATTTTTTCCATTAAGAACATATTCTTAATTTTACATTTAAAACAACTAATAAATTTTAAAATTTTGGCAAAATAAAAAAGGATGTTTGATTATGCTCCTAATTGCAAACCTTTTTCTTTTATGTGTAATAGATATCTAGGTATTTGATCTAAGGATAGATTTTTAGATAACATTAGATTTTTTTTTCTTTGAACGTGAAATAAAGATAAATTTTGATTTTTAAAAAATTTGAGTTAGACTATTTTTACTAAAAATATGGAGAAAATATGATTTTTTTTTCTTATAAAAAACCTTTCATTTTACATATGATGCTAAAAGATATGGAAAATGTAATTTTTATTATTTTTCTCTAACGTATGATGCTAAAAAATAAGAGAAAAATAAATTATTAATGATTTCAAATGTAAAATTTTATTGAATGCGTCTTTCCAAGCTAATAATTTCAATATGGATAAAAATAATGCCCTATTTATCTAAATAGTTTTAAAAGTGCATTTTTGTCTAATTATCTTGGTAAAGTACCTTATTTTTCCAATTAACTCGTTAGTACATTTGATTTTGAATTTATTAGGTCATTGACTTAGTGATTTTTTAAAAAAAAATCTAGAATCATTTAGAAGTCTGATAACCTATTTTTAATTGTTAACCCAAATATATATAACACAATGTTAATCACATGTAATTCTCCCTTATGAAAAACTATGAAATTAAACCAATATAAAAAAAATTATGAGAATCAATACAAAAGAAATTAACTCCCTGTAAAAAATATATCAACTTATTAAAAGAAAAATATTGCACCTTACCAAAAAAAAATTTGAATGATGGTTTATAGAACTTTTATTCAATATAATATCCACTGTAAACAAAATAAACACGGTAAACAAAATAAACATTAAAAAAATCAGTAAAGATTATCAAAAACTTAATTTTTTGTTAAATAACAAAAATATATCAACTTACCAAATAAAATACTACATTGAAACAAATTAATAATATGAAGGCGGAAATTGCAATGACCGTTAAACTTGAAATGAGAAGAAAATATGGGGAGAAAATATGAAGATGGAAGTTTGATTCTTGGGTGTTTGAAAATGAAGGCAGAAGATGATCGGTGTTTGAAAATAAAAGAAGAAGGTGAAGAAATGAAGGGAAGAAAATAGGATTCGGGTGTTTGTTGTTTGTAAAGGAAGAAGATGAAGAAATGAAGTTTGTTTAGGGGTTTTAAATTGGAAATGAAGGGGAAGAAGACAAAAAAGAAATAAAGGTGGAACGGTCGACGAGGCGGTCAACTGACCGTCTAAATGTGTTTGTTCAACAGAAGCAATTAGAGTGAGTTGACAACTCCACTTTTCTGACGCCAGTGAATGCATCTGTTCATTCAGACATTCTGTTTTTTTAATGAATTGAAAAAATCAGAGTGAATTGACAACTCCACTTTTCTAACGTCACTGAATGTGTCTGTTGAATAGACGCATCTAGACATTTCGTTTTTTTTAATGAATTGAAAAAAATAATAAAATATTTCAGAATGCGTCTCTTGAAGAGACACATTCGGAAAAGGACAAAAAATTAACAACATTTACTTAAATAAGTTGAAAAGTTACCCTTTTACTTAATTAAAATAAAAATTAACCCTATAAATCTAATTAACCCGTGAAAACATGTGCTAATATCTTCACTCTAACAATACTCTCACCTTGAATTCAAATTTAATTTCACGGGATTATTTTAATATTAAATTTATTTTTTTCCTGGAGTAATGTATTTTAAAATATTGGCAAAAATAAAATATTCTTAAATAATATATAGATTTGTTTTTTTAAACAATATAAGTAAGTATAAAGTTTATTGACGATTAACTTGCAAAATTATTTCTGAAATTATTGAGTGATGTACCATTAAGTACAAAATTTGGAGTTGGACCAAATAAAATTGAGTGAGTCAACATGAATATAATTACGGGTGTTTAAAAAACCCGATGACCCTAGGCTACACTGTGATCCCAATCAGTGGATATCTCTTTGAGAAGATGAAAAGCCTTTTCAAGGTCGATCTCTTTGAGAAGATGAAAAGCCTTTTCAAGGTCGACTCCCACTAGGTGTAAGTGACTGGGTTCCAAACCTCACCCTTGATAAAAAGATATTGAAGTAGCCTCATTTCTTTCTCCGTAAGTACTTGGAAAACTTGTCGTAGGTGTTTTTTTTACCTCTAAAGTCTTACTATACACCACAATATCATCCAAGTATACTACGAGATCATCCAATTCATTTGGGTTGGGTTGGGTTCAAATAAATGAAAATTTTATGAGTTGTATTGATTCAAGGGTTCACCGAATATAACCCAAACCAACTCGAACGAACCTGAGTTTATTCTTATCTTTAAAATATGTTTTTTTTATTACTTGTAACAAAATTATTTATACATATATTAATTTTAATTTTATTTAGATTCAATACTTTTTTAATAATTTATTCTTCAACAACTCTTAAAATAGTTTCTTTGCACTTTAGAAAGAAAATTTTCACTATTTAAATTGAAATTGAGTTGTTAATCTTAATTCAATATATGAAAAATAATTAAATAAGTTTTTTACATATTTATATTGTGTTTTTTTTAGAACAAAATTTTAAACAAATGACTCGACTAACCCTAACCAACCCAACCCAAATATTTCATGGTTGGGTTGGGTTGAGTTCATTTTTTAATAAGGGTTATTTAGGTTGAAGAAATAATTTATAACCCGAAAAATTAGATTGGCTCTAAAAAGTCTTACAACCCAACCCAATCCATGAACATCCCTAAATATAATTTAGAAAACATTTATTCTCAATTAAAAAAATTAGATATTTATATATTCTATTGTTATTAAATCTCTAGTTTTAGTAAGATTGATAGTATAAATATTATGTTAGTTGAGGTAGACGCACTCTAAGACATTTTGAAGAGTATGTCTCAAAAGAAAAATAAAGTAACCTTGGATCGCATGTTGGAGTACATGGAATGAGCGAAACAAAGGAGATCCATTCCCAATACATCTACTCGGACTATATGGATACAAAATTATTTGAAGGAAGTAGTTTCCATTAAAGATGCTCCTAACCTAGGTTTTTCACTTGAATAATGAAGCAGTTTCTGGATTTCATTCAACTTGGTCTCCTCCACAGAAAGGTTTTATTAAAATCAATGACAGGCCTGGGTGATATCAAAGCTTTAGTTATGGAGTTCCTTTGTACATGTTAGTAGAAAGTTAGGTCTTAGAGTACATGAAGCTGCTATAAAGTTTCTGGTGTTTGGAGTAGTTGTTTCCCAAATTCCCATAATGATGTAAGCTTGCATAATTGCCCTTGAGGCCTAATAAAAGTATTTCTTTTTTATTTATTTAAAAATATTTCATTAATTTTATCATTTATCTTATTAGACAAAATTTTAATGTTTTGAAACATAGAAACTTATGAGATACATCCCAAAGTATAAAAACTAAGTTAATATAATCACATACTAGTTATTATTATTATTATTATTATGTTTAGATAAAAGTAAATATTGTCACATAGAAGTGTTATAAAAAAGGGGGAAAAAAACTATAAAATAGTTATTTCTGTAGGTGGGTTGGCATTTAATAACGAAACTGAGTTGAATCAGGAATTTATGAATCTTATCCACCGTGAAACGCTGGGAATTCCTCCATTAACGACCGTGAGCAAGTAATAACCGGCCGGTGCAACATTTGGCGACGGTGGAGCTTCCACAACGGCACTCACCCATCCGCCATTGTCGTCTCTCTCCATCCTCTTGCTCCTTAGTTTCAGCAACCTTTGATTCATCGAAAACGAGTGGGTCGCAAATGGCGGTGCGTAAGCGTTAAATTCTACAGCATTTTCCCTCCTCCTCCCCAATTTGAATCGAACGGTGAACTCTCCGCCGTATTTGATGCCGTAATCACCGCGAGCATAGTTTATCGTCACATTTCTTGGCCTCTGATCATCGTATTTTGACTCAATGTAGTGTGGATGATATGCTTGTAATCTGAGTTCTGTTGGGTAAGGTACGTTCTCGAATGTGTAATTTCGTTGGGGATTCCCACCTGCAATTAGGATTCTTCCATCAGTAAGAACAATCGCTGACGAGTGGTACATTCTTGCTATTTTGGTGGATTTCAGGACTGAGAATCTTCTGTTTGGTTGGTTTTTAGGTTCGTAGAGGTAGGGTTGAAGGGAAGCGTTTCTCGCATTGCCCCATCCTGCACAACCAGTTTTAGCGCCATTAATGATCAAGATATTGCCCGTAGGAAGGATCAGCATATCGTGTAAAAGCCGAGATTCTGGCATGTCTTCCATTTTCCATTTATGTGTGTTACCAGTTATCACCATTCTTCCGCATGATCGCAGACCTTTCATGAACTCCCCACGTCGTGCTGCCCTGTAAGCTCCGGTAGCAGAGCCCCCACAAACCATGATTTCGACCTCTTGAAACCTGTTTCTGTGATCCAATGGGAGGATCACTGATGAGCCAGTGCTGGGGTAATTCCGCGCTCCCCCACCAGGTATTCGAGGATATGTCTTCACCACTCTGTTTCGTCTGTAATTGAACAGAATTGAGTCTCTGTTGGCGAAAATGAACAAATTCCCATCAGAGGAGAGATGAACAAATGGATAGAGGTTGTTTCCTCCCTCCTGATTGTTAAAAGTTTGGTGCAAGAATGGCAGATCATAGGACTTCTCTTTCCCCATTTTTGGAACGAATTCATAAGTGAATGTCCTCTTACCACCCACCACGATTAACCGATCATGCTCGGGAAGGACTTGATTCGTAGCATACCAACGATCATTTGATAGCAATGACTTGGCTTCACTCCAATCGCAACTATGGTCTTTACAAGGTCTGAACTTGCGGATTCTTCGCGACCCGCTACCATAACCACCTGTTTGTAACAACGTTCCATTGCTCAGGAAGGAACCAGAGGAGCACCAGGTATCGGAAGAAAGTTGGAGAGCTCTAACTTGATTCGTTGAAATGTCATACTCCACAGAATGCGCATAGCAGTTGGGGTCTATCATGTCAGAATGGGATGTCGTACACCTTTTCCCCCCAGATCGTCGTCGGAGTCGATATCCAGACGGGCCAGCACTAGTTTGATCGAATATAACAACGGTGTTGTGGTGGGTTAAAGCCATGTGCATAGCCACCACGCCAGTGTTATTCAAAAGAAGCTTCCACCTTCCTGCTGTTTGCGTTGCTGGGGAAACTCCAAATGCAGAACTGATTTCTATACATTGCAGTAGTAGCACGATCATGGCTTTCAGTACGATGAGTACTGCAGAAAAATGCTTATGGTTGGCCATGTGGATTGGACTGAATATTGTTGGAAAAGGTGAAATTGTTTATATAAGTTCTTCACTTAGTTGAAGCGATTAATGTTGGCAGAAAAGCTAGCTCATTCAAGAAATATTCTGAGTTAGTTTGGCAGAAATTCATGCTACAAAAGCTGAGCGTGAAGTTTGCCTGAAACTTTATTTGCTTATCTCTACAACGTATAGAAATCAATGCAAATGCCTCTTCTGTGAAGGTGTTACTTATTAGGTGGAGTTCAATGTGGCTGGTAATGAGAGATCAAGTCTGATAGCCCATTAAAAATATCGTAATTACATTCAGACTAATGCAAAACTAGTTTTCATAAAGAATTTGAGGCATCTGTTACCCCTAGGAGACTTATCGAACATCATTTTTAGACATTTTATGGAATGACAACATGAATGAAATTGAAGATTAGAGGAAAAACTATGGATATTGACAGAATTATATTGTTCGACTTGCGTGGCAGCATTGTCGTAGACATTCAACATTGAAAGCGTTTATCGCCATTTGAGGGAGGTGCAATGAGACAGGAGGATGCAAATGCATAGTTTCTTTGCTTACTGCCTTCAAGTAAATCATGTCCTCAATTATATTTGTCGGTGAAAATTTATTTTTTAAATGAAGGAAAAGGAAAGTGAAGAATCCCACATTGGTTAAATCAACAAGGAGATGTCTTCTTATTTACCCCAGAAGCGGTGAAGAGTTAGGCAAAGGAGTTAGGCAAAAGAGTTAGGCAAATGTGGATTTGATGGTCTATCAATGGTGTGTGTGGAATATTTTTTTATTAAAAGGGTTTTATTTATTTATTTTAAATAAATAACAATAATAATTTTCTTTAAATCATTTGTTCTTTTTAGTCATCCGAATTTGCCGTGGTCCGCTCTATGCGTAAGTACGCACGTTACCTTCTTTGTGCACTCTCAAGGCCTATAAATTGCCTTCAGTGCTTCAGAAGGAAGGTAGAAAACCAGAAATCGTGTTCTTTCCCTCCATGCTTTTCCTCTCCTTTCCCTTCACATTTTTCAAGCACAGTTAGTCTAGAGGGGTGTGAGAATTCTGATTGGCTTTCGGTGCAGTTTCGATGGAGACCGATTTATATTTGGGCTATATTTTATCTTGGGACGACGTGACATCCTCTATGAAGTACTTGCACATCGGACAGAGCCACGAAACGCCTTAAAGAAAACGAGATCCACGACTCAGCCTTTTTTCACAAGTGTCTGTTTTGCAAGTTTTTCGTTCACTGCTGCTGATTCCATAGCCTCCATTCCTGTTGCAGTTCACCAAAGCCTCCATTCCTACGGGGTTCATCGAAGCCTCCATTCTTGTCACTGTTCGTCAGGTAGTTGTCTCAACAATTTTAAGACGACTTTCTTTTGCTTCCGTGCGTGATGGTCATACCAACACAGAACAACATTTTGTCCACCGATCTCAACCGCCCTTTCCGTTTTGAAGAGACACACTTCAAACGTTAGAAGTAGAAGATGTTGTTCTTCCTTACTGTGAAGAAAGTTGTTGTCGCCTGCACCACGGAGAAGCCAACTGTCCCAAAAATTGATTTGACCGAACAACAGATCAAAGATGCTACTGCTTCGGAGGAAAATGACTTTCTCTGCAAAAATTTTATCTTAAATGGTTGGATTGATGATTTATATGATCATTATAGCACGATGACCACAACAAAAGAAGTCTAGGACGCCCTACAGAAAAAATATGATACCGAAGAGGCTGATTCAAAAAAGTATGTCATCAGTCGTTATTTGAAGTTCCAAATGATGGACGAAAAATCTGTGGAAGATCGATCCCATGAATTGCAGAAGATTACTCATGAAATCATCAGTAAAAGTATGCCCTTAAATGAACAATTTCAAGTTGTTGTTATTATTGACAAGTTACCCCTTAAAAACGCACCAAGGCATAAAACCAAGGAATTTTGGAAAGTCTGATAACACGCTTGAGAATTGAGGAGGAAACCCGAAAGCAGGACTAGAGGGAGAAGGTAAACATTGTACCAAGAAAGTCCACATATACTGTTCAAAAACCTGGACTAAAGCCAAAGGGAAATAAGATGAAAATTCAGAATTGTGGATCCAACAACTAGAAGAATAAAAAGAAATTAAAAAAAAAAAAAGAAAAAAGAAAGCCCCTTCAAGATAAATGGTACAATTTCTTTACAACTGTAACAAGCCTGGGCATATGACCAAGAATTGTAGGAACAGGCGTCGTCTTGCACCTGTTGCGCAGACGAACTTGACCGAAGAAGAATTAGTTGCCACGATCATAGAAGTAAATGTGATAAGGAGTTCTAAAGGGTGGTGGCTAGACATTAGCGCTACACATCATGTCTGTCATGATCGTAGTTTGTTTAAATCATATTCTGAAACTAAAGATAGAAATATATTGTTGGGTGATCACCACTCAACAATAGTTGCTGAAATCGACAAGGTAGAGCTGAAGTTTGCCTCTGGAAGACCATCACTCTGAAGGAAGTTCTGCACACTTCGAAAATAAGGAAGAATCTAGTCTCGGCCTATTTCTTCAACAAGACTGGCTTTACTCAGACCATAGGGGCTGACTTATATACCCTCACAGATGGGATGTTCAAACTAAACCTTGATTTGAATAAAACTCGATCTTCTGCTTATATGTTGTGTTCTTTTAATGTTCGGCATGCTACGATTTGTCATGTTAATAAAAAAAATAATTAGTAACATGAGTAGGTTAGAAATACTACTACAAAATTGGATTTTAATGTCGGTTTAAAATTGTCATTATAAGTGTTGGGATTGGTGTCCTAATTCTCCCGAAGTCTCGTTGTTTTGTAAAGATGCACATTGTTTAATGAATAAAATAAGTGTTATTTAATTCTAACATTTACTCATATCCAATAAACAAAACTCATTGGTTATCTTATGTGAACTAAAGCATGTATATGTGATATACAAGTGGATCATGCCTTAAGTGATAACCTAAATAGGTTTGTAGTATAAGGATTAAGGTGAGATACCCGATCCTGGTGACACTACGGATACGACCCGCTTTGTAGAAGTTTGCAAGTGTTGTAAACTACTATAAATGGTAGATCCTGACCATTCATGTGGAGACGTACGAGCGGGGGTGTCCTATACAAAGAGTTTATATAAGACCTGGACCACGAGATGACTAGACTCTGTATATAACGCCGTTGATACTAGAGACTTACATCTCACCTAAACGACCATAGGTGACACGACCTCAATCCTGAGTTTTGGGAACTTCTGCCTTTGAGGGCGGTCATTTGATTAGTAGGGTGAGAGTGGCCAAATTGCCAACTCAACATGCCTACCTTTTTGGGGACTTGTCTGATCTGGGATCTGGGAACTCAATCCACAAGATGGAATTCACTCCTTTCCCGAAGCAGGGATAAGTAGAGAGATTGTTCCCTTAAGGGCTGATTCCGGGGCTTGAACATAGTGGCCACAGCTTCTCTTTAGAAAAGAAGACTCAGTCATAGTAAGACTATGACTTATGTTCATTAGAGGGATCAGTGGAACTTAAGGAGACAGATGTAACTACAGGGGTATAATGGTTATTGACCCAGTTGTACTTACGAGCGATCTATAAAGGGTTCGCACTGCTGATTGGTTAAGATGGACACAAAATATATCTGTGGTAAGGAGAGTTAGTTATCGGTCTTTAGTGGAGTGTCTGGCAGTTAACGGATGGTGGATCCAGCGATTAAAAAGTTTAGTCAGTTATTCACGTACAGTTGGAGCTTTGAGCTACAGGTCCATAAGGTCCCCTTGGTAGCTCAATGGATTCAGTTGAGGATCAGTTCTTGGTGTTGATTTGAAATGTTCAAATTGACAAGAGGTTTTTTTTATTATTATATATGATATAATCGGTATGATATATGAGATACATCTAGTGGAGGATTGATGTAAATGAAATTTTACATTAAATACCATGGAATAGAAAAAGAACTATGGTTTATATGTTTCATGAGATGAAATATTAAAACTATAGGTTATAAATATAGTATGATAAGTTGGTTATCATTTATATTTATAATAATATTAATTATTGGATAATTAATTATTTTTCTTTAAATAATCAATTGAGTGGGTGATTATTGGATTCATGGTAAACGTGAGTTTAAAAAGAAAGTGGTTTTCCTATTTTGAAAAAGAAGCTTTTACAAAAGGTTGATAAAAAGTTTTGAGATTTCTCTCTCGCGCAAAAGAAACTCACAGAGTCGTCAAGTAAATACGGATTTTCTAAATGACGGCTGGGCGAGCTAAGAGATCGTGCAGTGGCGAGCTAAACGATCATGCAGTATTTACTAAACGATCGCATAATTCTGCTAGACGATCGCTTGCCCAAAGTAAACGATCATGTAGTGTTTGTAAGCGACAGACCGAGCTAAATGATGAGCTAAACGATCGCAAAGCTTTTGCTAGACGATCGCTTAGTTTTATCTAAACGATTGGGCATTAACCTATACGATAGATCTCCACCATCTCCCACTTGCCCAGTCGTGTACGCGATCGGTATTTCCTTCTTTGTCTGCCTCATACCAAGTCTAAACAGAGCCCACCCTCTGGATTCTCACACCGAGAATACCAAGGTAACCTTGTTGGTGGTGTCAGTCTCAACTCGACACCGTGGAGGCCGTTCGTGCTGTTGCTGAGGAGTTCGTGGCCGAGGCGATCGTTGAGGACGAGCGCGAAGTGTTCGTGTGGTGTTCGTGCTGTGTTGCAATTGTGTAGATCGAGCGTTCGAAGTTGCTATTGTTCGAGCGGTCGTGCGCAAAAGAGCGTGGAGACGCATCTGCAAATGTTTGTAGAGTTTTCCCTTTGTGCATTTGTAGTTTTTTCATGCTATAATTTCTGTATGAATTGTATAACCGCTTATTTGAAGTCAACTGTAAATGTATTGTTCATTCATGATTGTGATTTGGAATTATCTTTCTTCCACTGCTCATGGAAATCTCAAATCTAATTTCCTTCAATAGGGGTACAATGTCGATTTAGATCGTGTTATAAAAGGTCTTTAATGTTGGTTTTAAACCGACGCTATAAATGAAAAAGATTTTAATGTCAGTTATCTTCAATGTCAATTTTCAACCGACATTGAACATTATCTTTAATGTTGGTTTTTCACCTACTTCTTAGCAGTAATTGTCCGATATTAAATGTCTAACATCGTTTTGTCATTGAAAAATATTATATATATTTGTTGCTTAAGCACAAGTATATCAATAATATTTCTTTTTTATCTGTATATGCACAAAATAAAATCTTAATTACTTTCACAAATCCCCAATAAGTCATAAAAGAAAAATTGGATGATAATTTAACTCCAAAATCAAGATAAGATATATTTTTCATCCAAATCAACTCTATATGGTTTTGACCGTAAATCCCTATGTATCAACCATGAAGTATACATGTATATTCTACATTGAACAAGTAGAGTGTACATGCTAAGTTGCCCACAATAATAGAATTCAAAATAAATGAATTACAAATAATGGTTAAAATGACTAAAATAAGTTGAAGATAAATGAGAAGTGCTCAATAATGTCTTCCCAAATTTCTCTGATGTCAATTTTTGGAACCTAAAGACTATTCTCCCACCTACAAAGTAGATAAAACAACAATTTGAACAAATAAGTAAAAAAAAAAAAAAAAAAAAAAAAAAAAAAAAAAACATAATATTACCCTTAGTGAAGAATAATAGAAAAACTAGTGAGATAACAAATAAATGTAAGCTTGTCAAACATAAAACTATGATGATAACGTAAAATAAATATCAAAATCTCATGTAATTTAAACATATAAAATACAAGTAAGCCTTAGAGTAATTATGAATGAGTGTAAAATGACTTACAAGTGTTGTTTTTATGTGAAAATCTTTCCTATAAACACTTTTAAGAAAAGTACCAATTAAAGTACTCCAAAAATACCTCAAAATGCGTTAAGTAGTCTAGAATTCCATTACATTAATTTAATTTAATTTCTTGGCCTAAGCAATTTGGATTGAAAACAATGATTAAAATACCACAAGGTTTGAGAATCAACAAATCAGTCAAGAATGAGTATCAACAAATTATCAAAGCTCATAAGGATTACATAGAAAAGTTAAAATTTTGTTGGATACAAACAAACTTTTATTGGTATATTAAAAAAAAGTAAGAACTTACTTTTAAGAAATTTTGTTGTGTTGGAGAGTGTTTTTGATAACTGAATAAGAGAGATAAAAGTCAATAAAACTCATATACACTTATGAAAAGAAATAAACTCAACAAGGTAATGAAACTCATAAATGCTTCACTTGAGTTTAAGAGAAAAAACTAATAGCAACTTAATTCATTTGGCAAAATGAATAAACCTAAACAAAAAGAAAATAAAAAATTATAAACATAAACAAGTCAATGGAAACCATAAACAAATTAATTCATTTGAACAAAATCTAAGAGAAAAGATCGTATTTTAGAACAAATTCACTACCCCACAATGATAGATAAAAATACCTTGCAAGTCGAGGATGGATTCATCTAATTTGTTTTCTAAGTCTTGAGAAATTTAATGTTGTCATCGTGCTGCTTTATTTACAAGCCAAAGGATGCTGCAATATATATCATACATATAGCACCATCATACTAGACTATAACATTCTAGGTTCGTTTAAAAAAATTATAAAGCTTGTTGAAAGTTAGCCAAAGCTTGTTGCATAGTAAACCAAAGCTTGTTGTGAAATCAAGTAACCCGATGCTTCTGTCGAGTTATTCAAGTCATTTTCAAATGCTACATAACTTAACAACAAATTAACATCAACATGACATATATTTCATTTGTTTTTTTTTTTTTTTTAGAACGGAAATAGAACTTTTCATTGATGAGATGAAAAGAGACTAATGCTCCAATTACAATGATACAAAAGAGGTAATTGAAACTAAAAGAGCAGGATCAGCAAGTGCACCCAACTATCTCAACTAAGTTGATACACTCATAGCACGCTCATCATATCCCTTCATTTATGTTATTAAGCACATGAAATTTACAAATACAATGGTTTTTAAAGCTGGGAAATATTCATCAATCAATAAGGGAGGAAAAAAACTCTCACCATTGGCACATCTAGGGATAAGCTTGCATATGAGCCTTGCCAAAACCTCTCAAAGATTTCCTACAAAAACATTAGTTCATAGTTCTACTTTGATACTCATT
Organism: Benincasa hispida; assembly: GCF_009727055.1. NCBI lineage: Eukaryota > Viridiplantae > Streptophyta > Magnoliopsida > Cucurbitales > Cucurbitaceae > Benincasa > Benincasa hispida. The sequence continues at coordinate 11,066,578 of NC_052350.1, forward strand.
GATCTGCCTTAAACAAAAAAGTGAATTGTCAAATACACTAACAAAATGGACTGGACTTAACAAATTAGAATGAATATAGGTTGAAGTAAATTTATTCCCATATGTTGAAGACTCTTGTACAAACCTACAGAGAATGACCAAACTAATACCTAATAATTCATAAGGGTCTCAGTTAACTCTACAGTTTGTTATAAACATAAGAAGGCTCACTAGTACTTGAATATGATTAATCAAAATGCCAACCACTCTATATGAACAATGGAATGAAATTAGTTTCAATCTAATCGATCAATAATGCCAACCAAGTCGGCAGAAGAGCTCATCAAGATGACATGGTGAATTAATAATTAACGTATATCATCAATCACAAGGAACAATACACTTCTTTTGGCATATACGAAATCAAAGCAAATGAACACCCAAACGAAATATCAATAGATTCAACCCTACATTTAATACCTCAAATTTGCGAAAGTCTATCTATATCAACAAAATTTACCAAGGTATTGAGATAAATTACCGTTTTACCTCTGTAGTTACATCTAACTTCTTATAGTGGAACAATAAGTCATAGTCCCACTATGACTGAGTCCTCTCTTGGAAGAGAAGGTGTGGCCACTATGCTTAAGACCTGGAACCAGACCTTAAGGGAGCAATTTATCTTCTTACCCCTGCATCAGGGAATGAGTGAATTCCTTCTTGTGAAGCTAAGTTCTTAACTCCCCAATCAGACGAATCCTCTAATGAACAATAAGTCATAGTCCCACTGAGTCCTCTCTTGGAAGAAAGGGTGTGGCCGCTATGTTTAAGACCCGGAACCAACCCTTAAGGGAGCAATTTATCTACTTACCCCTGCATCGGGGAAGGACTGAATTCCTTCTTGTGAAGCTGAGTTCTTAGCTCCCCAATCAGACAAATCCTCAAAGTGGTAGGCTTGTTGAGTTAGCAATCTGATCACTCTCACCCATACAAATCAAATAACCGCCTTCATAAGCAGGAGTTCACAACTCACCCAGGATTCAAGTCATGTCACCTATGGTCATCCTAGTGAAATGTAAGTCCTTATTATCGACGGTGTTATATAAAGAGACTAATCATTTCGTTGTTCGGTTTTATACAAACTCTTTGTATAAGATACCCTCACTCGTATGTCTCTACATGAATGATCAGGATCATATCATTTGTAGCACTTTACAACATTTGTAACATCTACAAAGCGGGTTGTATCCATAGTATCACCAGGATAAGGTACATAACCTTATCCATCTACTACAGATCATTTAGGTTATTATTTAAACAAGATCCACCTGTATCTCTCTACATACTTGTTTAATTTACATAAAATAACCTCGGATCTTAGTTTATTGGATTGAGTAAATGCTTATAAAATAACACTTATTTTATTAATAACAATATGTTTATATAGAGTTTACAAACTACGAGATTATAAGGAGGTTTAGGACACCATTCCTAGCACATATATCATATGGATTTCCCAATTCCACATGTGGTCAAGCTTAGAAAAAAAACATACTAGTGTTTTAAAGGCTAGATTGCTACATTATCCTATATTTGTTTAAGGGTGGTCGTTTGCTTTTAAGAATGTAGTTAATGAAAATCTTTAGATGTCCAAAATTGCAAATGTCAACATCCTTAAATAACCACATTTGTTATGTGTGAATGTTTTTGAAGATATTTGAGAATACTTAAATAACTGTGTTTGTTTTGTATAACTTATACACAGAAATGTCTTAAATTTACATAATATTTCAAAAATGCTCTTACGACTATTTATTAATTTATAATTAATTTAATATAATTTGAACTTATATAACATTTTTTTTATTAATTTAAATTTTATTTTAAATAATATAGTTTTATTATTTTATTTGTTATTTTTCGTAACAAAATAATATATATTAATTTGAATTTTTATAAAATAAATATTAATTTGATTTTGAATTTCTTTCTTAAAAAACCTCCGATATAATCAAAGAGAGTAAAATACGTAGTTCACAGTATTATTTTAATTATAAATGAAAATAAGGAAGAGTGATATATATATAAGGGTTAAAAAGTTTTTTAAAAAAATCTTCTCAACATGGGAATCTAAAATACCCGTATTTTAAGAGGGCATCCAAAACTTCCAAGGTATCTTCCGTACGAACATTTTCGGATGCCCCTAAATCTCTAAATGCCCGGACATCTTACATTTCTACAAAACAAATATGGTAATATGGATGCCCACCCATGGATGCCCACCCATGGAAATCTTGGACTTAAACAAAAAAAAAACCCTTAGTGGTCATTTAGTTTAAGGTTTAATAGATACTAGAAATAAGATACCTGAAATAGGATATCTGGGAATAAAATATAATTGTGTTTGGTTGTGCATGGAAAAAACTATCAAAATTTTATGAACAAAAATTTTGTTTGTATTTGATTTATGAAATTAAGCATAAAAATCTTATGTAATTTTAATAGAATAATTAATTAAACAATAAATATCATTAAATATATTAATAAAAGTTAATTAATTAAGAATCAATAATAATTTTAATTATAAATATTTCAAATTAAGTAATTTATAATTAAAACCAGCCAATTAATATATTTAAGAATGTCATATTAATTATAATCCAATACTTAATCATTTTTTTAATTAATTAAGTCACCATTAGTAATTTCAATTTTACTTAAATAATATAAGAAAATATATCTTAATAAACAATATATTATATAAAACGTGAAAAAATGAGATAAAATTATGACATATTAATAAACAATACTAAAAAAAAGTTATATATATATATATAATATGTTAATAATGAATGAAGTAATATAAATTAATCACAATAAATAATTAACTAATTAATGATTATAGGTTCAAATGATCAAATTAAAATTAATCTCAATAAATAATTGTTTGATTAGTTAAAAAAATAAAATGATTAATTATTATTATTGAAAATAGATTTTTTATCCTAAATAAATTTAACTTATCTTAGTTTACTAATTAAATATATTTAAGATACCGTTAGCTAATTAATTAATAACTTGTGTAAAAATAATAATTACGTTCGTTTAATCAAATTTTATTTTAAAAATAAGTTAAATAAATATTTTAATAGACCATTATTGATTTATTAAAATAAATATTTACATTAATTTTGTTAAATTAATATTAATTAATTAATTATATTCTAAATAAAATTATACAAAATAAAAAACAGATGGAGAAAAAAAAAAAGAGAAAATCCATAATTTTGGAAGGGAAAAGAAAAATCATTTTCTAATGATGATGCTTGGAAATAACGTCTTCCCAGACAAATAGTTTAAAACTATAAAACAAAAAAGGAGGCCTTTGCCTCGAATGTAATCATTTCGTTTTATAAGAATATTTTCGAAGATATCTATTTATAAGTATATTTTGTATGATTTCCATCAAATCAATTATTCATTGATCTATAATTATTTTCATATAATTTCAACTTTTATAACATTTTATTTTTATTAATTTGAATTTCTAGTTAAATTAATATAATTTTATTATTTTATTTGTTATTTTTCTTAACAAAATAATATATATTAGTTTATGTATTTGTATTTGTATTAATAATATATATTAATTTGAATTTGAATTTCTTTCTAAAAAACAATATATTTGATGGTGGGTTAAAGCCATGTTCATAGCCAACCACGCCACTGTTATTCAAAAGAAGCTGCCACCTTCCTGCTGTTTAAGTTGCTGGGGAAACTCCATCTACAGAACTGACTTCTATACATTGCAGTAATAGCAAGATCATGGTTTTCAGTACATTGAATACTGCAGAAAAATGCTAATGGTTGGCCATGTGGATTGGTCTAAATATTGTTGGAAGAGGTGACGTTGTTTATATAAGTTCTTCACTTGGTTGAAGCAAGTAATGTTGGCAGAAAACCTAGCTCATTCAAGGGATATTGTTAGTTAGTTTGGCAGAAATTTAGGCTACAGAAGCTGGCCGTGAAATTTGCCAAAAACTTAATTTGCTTATCTAGTCATCTCTATAACGTGTAGAAATCAGGTGTTAGGTGGAGTTCAATGTGACTGATAATGAGAGATCAAGTCTCATAGCCCACTAAAGATATTCTAATTACATTCAGAATAATGCAAAACTAGTTTACATGAAGAATTTGATCATTTATACACATTCTATGGAATGACAAGGAAAAACATGAATGAAAATCGGAGGGAAAAACTATGAATATTTACAAAATTATATTGCTCAACATACCCAATAAAGGAGCTGCATAGATGACTCAAGCAAGACGCTGGAGTTTTATCGTGACATGAGCAAGAATTCAGTAGAGGGTTTTAGTTTTAGCTAATAAAGCTTTATCCTAGTGTCGATAAAGCTACGACATATGGGGCATAGCTGAAGATCCTGTCCACATTCACAACATGTCTGCAGATAAGTAAAAGGTTAGTGTTTCTTCAGGTAATGTTTCAGATAGGCAACAAAATTTCAATTTGGAAGTTACCAATGTGATTACCTGATGTCCACAACCAAAAGCCATATCCTTTGCATTGGAGATGCAAATGGGACAAGCCTGCACCAGAGGATGTAAAAATCTTCATTTCCATTTTACAAAAGAGAATAGAAGTGCTCAACTTAGTCTTCATTGCTAAAAGATAGTATGGATCTAAAAAGGGAACAGAAGCATTTACATGGGCATCAGAAACCGAACTTAGAGGAGGTGCGGTTTGGGCAGGAACAACTCCACCAAATGAGGGTTGCATTGGGCGAGAACTGCTTGAGTTGGAGGTTTTTTGGGTGCTAGGTCCATAACGAGGAGGGGGAAGAGGAACCCGGTCGATTTCCTTTCCTCTACTGGCACTTTGGAGGAATGAGAGAAAATATAATGAGAAAGAAATAATGAAACTAAATACAATACCATTTAACTGCAAAAAATAAATAAAATAAAATAAAATAAAAAACACTTCAATATCTCTTGAATCTTGTTATTTACCCCAAAATATCAAGCTCTAGTGTTGCTTTATACTGGGAGGGTATTTCCATGAGTGCAGCAAGAGCAAATTCCGTTTCCTTTCTGGCTCTATCCATATTCTTCAACATTATATTTGTGAAATTCACAAACTGCAGAATCATAAGTGCAAATCTCAGATTGCATATAGAGTTCAAACAATGATAGAGGCAAATCCAGCTTGAGAAACAAAACACCACAAAACCTCCCAAGAGAAGTTCTTACTTGGAAGTTATCGAAGGCACGAGCTGGGATATTGTCATCAAATTCCCTCATCATGTCCCAAGGTCCATCTCCTACTCCGACTAGTATAATCGACAGGGGATATTCACTGTAATTCAAAACGAATTTAGAGAACTTTCGCAATGTAGAAATATGAACAATGTCATTTCTGTCCATTATAGATACCTTGAACCTACCTAGCTTTCACAATTGATTCAATGGTTTTCTTTTCCTGTGGGCTAAACTGTCCACGCTCAGTATCAACACTTCTTGTAACCTGTCAAGGAATAGTTAGGTTGCTGAAAAAGCAGTCTATTGCTTTTCATAAATAAAACTAACTAAACTCTCAACATCCTTGACACATTATTTCTTCCTACAAACTAGTCTCTCTGCAATCGTAGCTTTTGTATTATTGCTTAACTACAGAGCTTTTATGCATCAGGGAACAAACAGGAAGTAATGCTATAAACACGAACTCGAAAACGATCAAAACTGAAGTCCAGTGGGAATGAAGATAAAAGTACCTGACCATCAGCTATTATTACCAATACATGGTATTGGCCACCACTTTGCTCGACAATTGTGATAGCCATTTCGATGATTGGGGCAAATGATGTTGGTCCTGTCCGGGGATGAAACAATGAAAGTATAGTAAGTAAAAGCTAACAATAGAGAAGTGTAATAGCGAACAGGGAGACTGAAACCTGCAAGTCGAAGATGAGGCACCAACTCCCTATATCTACCCAACACTTCTTCAAATCCATTACAAAATCGCTCGTCGGGATAAAAGCTGAAAACCTCTTGGTCATGAGTCGATGCTGCCAACATTTTTAGGAGTCATGTACTTCACTACTGTTAATTCAAACAAAATTGTGAGCGGAAAATAGATCGATTGCACAAATTTTTGGAAGAAATACCATCTCCAAAACCAAAGCAAGGAATCATATTATCCTCATCAAAGGATGATAATGTTTGCCCAATAATTGCTATTGCTTGTTCATAGGGATTTTGCTCATCTCCAATATGATGCAAACTTCTACGGTTAAATGATCTTGCACCTATATAAAGGGCATAGTTAGCATATGCACATGCTATTGAAGAAAACGATTAGAAGAACATTCAATGGCCAAAGCAAGGTCGAACCTGTCCACTCATTGCTCTTCGTGAAATCTATACCGACGATAAGATTTGAAGACTCCAGGCCAGCACGAGCCAATGCCTCAGTAACCTATGAAGAGTATCAGAGAATAGAAATGAGCTTCATGTTGAAATGAAATAAAGTGTCAATAAAGTTTTACAATATGAATTGCAGCAAGACCTGCTCTAAACTATTATAGTTATCATCTATCCTTGAATACTTCCTTTCCAGTCTCTTTCTTGACTCAGGGGCCTGAGTTCCACCATAGCTAGGAGTTGGAGGTGCATACAGATGCTGTGGTGTGCTTCTCGATTGAGCATATGGCGACTGCGGATAATAACCGTAGGTCCCCTGCTGCGAGTTTGACCGACTAGACGAACTTCGTCTTGAACTTACATGCTTAGAACTTCTACCACCCATCACTTCATAAGAACTCTGCAGCATAAAGGTCGTTGTAACAACTAGTAAGCATCAAAGTGGAAAATCTCAGTGTTTTTACATATGGAGAGGAAACTACATTACACAAAACAATCCCCAAAACACAAAAGAGAGTTAAACAAACAAACGAAAGCAATAAGTTCTGCAATCAGAAAAAGCCCAAATGAAGGACAAACAAAACAATCCTGCTGTGAGAAAGTTGAAGAACAAAGGTAAATTCAGACTAAGTGGTCTTATTTGCTAGAACTTTTGCAAGAAAACCCAAATTTCCAAGAGGAAATCCAATCCCCACCAAAATAAAAACCCCAAATCATCTAAGAACAATGCTAATATTTAGGATCAGTGATTTGACGAAGATTTGCATGAAATTTCAGAAAAAGAAAATAGAGATAATCAGATAATTTAATCATCCACCGACAAAAAGGGTTTGAAAAAATTCACTCGAACCAGTACAATCTGAAAGAAACGATACAAACAAAGTCGATCCGAAAAGATGCATTTAAAGTTTCATGAAGGTTGTTAAAGACGTTCAATTCACGATGCGTATTGAAACTAATGCAAAACGATTCAACTCATAGTTTTGAATCGCAAATAGCATGTATCACACGATTCAAGTTTCTGAATCGTGCGAATCGCCCTGAATCGGAACGTTCCGATACACTATTCAGGAAAAAAAATTAGTTTCGAGTTGCATGAAGGAGAAGATGGGTTTTCTTACCGCCGTTGGCGGCAGTACAGTGCTCTACTTCTCTTTCAGTTGCAGCACGCCAGACGGGAGAAGAAAGTTGAATCGTGCTCGCCGTCGCCTGACTGGAGTTCTCCTTCTCCCAATCTCCTCTTCGAGTTGTGCGCGCCGGCAACAGAAGTCCGATTTTGGAAACTTGAAATAAAACCCCAAGGCCTAAACGAAGAGATAGGAAAGTGGAAACGCCGAATGGTGAATGGTCTTTTCATTTTTTCCTTTATAATCTTTCCAAATTCCCACTTCAAAAACATAAAAACAATTATTTTTATTATCTTTTTAAATTTTAAGATATTGACGGCAGACAAGTATTTTTGTCATTCCACGTGCTTTTCACATTCATTGCTACCTTTTTCTATTAAGGCAGATTTATTTTTATGTTTTTATTTTGAATTAATTTAATATATTACCTCACTGTTTATTTCTATATATTAAGCTTTCATACTTATATTTATATTTATATATTTTTTAGATATAATATTTTGTCGGCTTATTTTTTATTTTATTTTTTCCATTTAATTTATTCTTTTACTTTTTTCATTTTCTTTTATGGCTAAGACCCCATTCAATAAAAATAAATTTTGAATTTGATTATTTTGATTTGACGTTGGTTTTTTTTTTTTTTAACAAACATGATCTCCTGACATGCTCCCATTTTTTTTTTTTTCCCTTTCCCTGATAACTCTCTCACATTCTTATAAAGAAAAACTAACTTGTCCCCTATAACAGGAAGTTCCTATAAAATTAAAAGATCCCCGACGTAATGTCATGAAAATAACAAAGGTCTCTTCTTCACTATTTCTCTCGAATTTCATTTGTAAAAAAATCTGTTTCCTACTCGATTTTCTATTTTAATTGTACGTGTAATGTATTGAGAAAATGAGGAGAGGAGATGTTTTCACTTGATTAGGAGATGATAAAAGGTCTCTTTTTTTCTTTCCTTTCTAAATTTAGGAGATGAATTTCTTTAGTATCATTATGAATATTTGCTTTTCTTCTCCTTGCAATCACCAAATCGTGCCTCCTAATTTAATATTAATTTTACAAGGAGAGGATCGATTGTTGTTGTAGTCCGACTTGATATTTATTAGGTTGTTAGATTTGATTTATTTTGGTATTAATTTGTTACTGTGTTGGTAAACCTGAATTTCTTTTAAACACTATTATTATATTGATACCAAATCTCAATCCATGTGAATTTTCAAATCGTCATTTTATTCTATTCAAATTTTGTATATACATATTTCATAAAAATTGAATCTCACTTAATTCCAATCTGTCTAAAGTTTAAAATATTAAAGACTAAATTAAATTATTCATTTTTAAAAAATTGTGACAGCTTGACGATCCACTGGGGACTTTAATGTGTAAGAGAGTCAAGCCATTACATTTTATCTTTTATTCATATTCTAACATAGTTTGTTGCTTCTAGGGTTGGCAAAAATCCCCACGAGTCAAGTCCTCATAGGTCCTCGTCCCGATTGGGGCGAAAAAATTTCAGTTTGATCAGAGATGGGGCGAGTACAGGGAAAGTATTCCCGCCCGACCCGATTAATTTTTTTTTTTAATTTTTTTAGTATATATATATATATTTTCAAATAAATAAACTTATATATAATTATATATATATTAATTACAAATATTTATATATGTATATATATATTAAAAAAAAGGGGATGGGTCCCCACGGGGACCCGTTTCCTCGACGGGATGGGGTGAAATACCCCTATGGTGACGGAGATAGGGTGAAATACCCCCGCCCCATCCCACCCCGACCCGTTGTCAACCCTAGTTGCTTCACTTAATTATTGTCTGTTATGATTTGATTTATTATAAAATATTTGCACTATGTTTTGGTGCAATTTTTCTTTTATAAGTTATCGTGCATTTTACACCCTCATAAGCCCTTTACCCAGGCTACAACCTTATAGGACTAGAATTGAGAATGAAGTAGTGTTGACTTTCGAGAGATTTCGATTTATGTGTAGGCACAAGAAAAATTCTCGCTCAGATGAATTCTTTTGTTATTTTTTAAAAATAACATTAGAATAAGTTGAGGGCCTTGTCCTAGTAGAATCTTAGATATACTGATACTATATCATTTTCTCTTGGCTTAAATTGTGTGTTGTATTTTTTTACTTTATATGTGTCATGTGTGCTCTCTTTTATTCTTATTATATTTATTTTGTGTCATTTGTGCTCTCTTTTGTTTTTATTATATTTATATTATTCTTTTATTTATTTATTTTTATATACAATTAGGGTCCTTTATATACAAGTCAAACTGTCTTAAGTTATTTTTCTTTTTCTTTTCTTTTTTTTTTTTATAAACACTTACATTTTAGAGTTTGAAACTATATATATTTCATTGTTTAACCAAAAATAATAATAATAATAATAATCATAGTGTTTTCTTTTGCATTATTATTATTATTATTATTATTATTTAAGGAAAATTGTTTTAAGTTACTATTTATTATTATTGTTTTTATAGGAATTAAGTTTTCAACTTTAATCTTCCACATTTTTAGGTGGAGTAGTATTTACTTTCGAAAGTTGCGACTCTCCGACATAAGAAAACCTTATTATTATATTTCTCGAAAATCAAGTTTGGTTTTCTTCCCCTTTAAACTTTTAGGGAGAGTAGTGTTTACCTTTGAAAGTTACGCTCTCATATAGGCACATGAAAACCTTATTGTCATTTATCTACTTATTTATTATTACTTTTTTTTTTAAAATGAAATGACCTTATTTTCTTTGCCATAATTGTTCAAATGAATAACAAAGGTGAACATCAACATGTCCAATGTTCTAATGCATTCATCTCTGAAGAAATGTAACAAAATTTTGGTGATAGCATGAACAGTTCTTTTTAAGTATCAGTACTATCCAGGTGCCAACTCTCTTTTGCACAAAATGACCTAACCAAATTAAAGATGATTCGGGAAGCGTTGACCTTAGAAGTTAGAATGAAGAAAACAGAGAGAGGGATGCAACTCCAGCGTTTTCTGTCTTTTCTATATTTATTCAGTTGACGCAATGTGTGGCCTTTATAGCCGTTTTATACATGCCCTTTCCCTTAGGGTTTTGGGCAAATAAGAAAAATGGAGAAAGGAATAAATTCTCCTAACCAACAATGGACAAGTGTCTCTATATTACAGGCTAATACAATTTGTTTAAAATAGAAATAATTAATTGTTTCCTTCTTTCTTTTCCTCTATATCCATTCCAATTGCATTTTCCGACTTGCCAGTGATTTTCTTGGATGGTAGGATCCAATTTCTAATTGGTCCTGGCTGGTTCTTGTACTCTAACATCCCCCCTCAAACTCGTGGGGAGGTTAACTACACCGAGTTTGTTTCGAAGCAAATGGAACTGAGACTATGTCAACGGCTTTGTCAAGCAATCAACAATCTGATCAGATGATGGAATGTATCGCACTTTATTGCCACTGATGACCTGGTCACGAACAAAGTGTACATCGAGCTCAATGTGTTTCGTTCGAGCATGAAAGATCGGGTTTAAGGCTAGAGTTCCAGCACTTATGTTGTCACACCATAGAATAGGTTTGTAGGTAGTCTAAATTTGTAACTCGTTCATCAATTGTTTTAGCCAGATGATCTCAGTTGTGGCATGAGTAAGAGCCCGATATTTAGACTCTATGCTGGATCTTGCAATTGTCGTTTGCTTCTTGGAGGACCAAGACACTAGATTGTGACTGACATACACACAATAAGCTACGATAGATTTCCTATCATCTATGTTGGAGGCCCAATCAACATTAGAGAAGGATGTGATTTGTAAATCAGTACTAGGCTGAAAAAGAAGACCATGATGTCTAGTGGCATTAATGTACCGAAGTACCCTTTTCGTTGCTAGCCAATGAATATCAGTAGGTGCTTCAAAAATTGGCTCAAGTGATTAACAATGTATGCTATATTCGGTCTTGTATGTGTTAGATATTGAAGAGCTCCGATGGTGCTTCTATATATGTAAGGATCAGATAGAAGTTGTTCATCAGTTAATGAGAGATGTTTACCTACTGTGCAGGGAGAGGCTACCGATTTGAGTTTTGTAAGACCAAGTTTGTGTAGTAGGTCTTCCACATACTTTGCTTGATTGAGAATGAAGCCAGACTTAAGATAGTGGACTTGAATGCCTAAGAAATAGGTAAGGCGGCCTAGATCCTTCAAGGCAAACCTGTTGTCAAACAGATTGATGAGATGTGATATCAGCTGAGGATTGCCACCTGTTATTATCAGATCATCTACATAGACTAGCAGAAAGATAACAGCCGCACGAGTGTGAAACATGAACAATGAGTTATCAGCCTTTGAGATTTTAAATCCCCAGCTAACCAAGGCATTACCTAATGTGTTGCTCCAAGCCTGATGGGCTTTTTTTAAGCCATAGATCGCTTTATCGAGCTTGCACACATATTCAGGGTGTTTGGTGCTGATATAGCCAGTAGGTTGATTCATATACACATCTTCCTGTAGGTTTCCATTTAGGAAAGCGTTATTGAAGTCCAACTGACGGATCTCCCAGCCTTTAGAAACAACAATACTGAGAACAACTCTGATGGTAGAGGCCTTAACCACAGGACTGAACGTCTCAAAAAAATCAACCCTTTGGTGTTTATGAAAACCCTTTGCTACGAGACGTGCTTTGTATCTGTTTATTGAGCCATCGGGATGTTTCTTTAACCTGAAGATCCATTTGTTGCCTAGAACATTGTATGAATCCGAGGGTGGTAATAGGTGCCAAGTGTTCCTTTTGTTCTCGATCTCTCTCGCTCTTTCTCTCAAAACCCTAAACCCTTCGTAATGATCTCTCATTCTCACTTCCCCACTGGTTTCACTCTCTACCTTTGATCTCGCTCTCACTCTTCCAATACACAATTCCTTTTCGTTATGCTGTTTTCATACCTTTTTTGAGAAATCACATAGCTCCAACAAACACTTAAACAATAAAACCATGTTCTAGAAAAACCCGTTCCATTATGAAAAATCTCATTCAATAAAACTCTGTTCAACAAAACATCGTTGGAATGAATCTCGTTGAAGAAAGTAATCACAGTTGAAATGAAGTTTAGATTTTAAAGAATTCACGATTGTATGTTTAGGGTTTAACGATTTGAGGCTTCAGATAGATGATTTCGAGAAAATTGTCAAATCATTCGTATACTGACAAGCAAGTACATCACAAAGGTAGAGCGAGAGCAAGAGAAGGTAAAGTGAGAGCAAGACCAATACTGTGAGGGGGCAATTCCCATAATTTGGTATGACGATCACGCCAGTAGAGGGTCATTTAACATTATTTTAAAAAAGAGGTTGGTTGGCATTTTAGACCCAAATATTGGGTCATTCGTACAAATTTTCCAAAAGTCAAGTTGACAAGCAGAGATTTTGTTAAATGCTTTTAAGCGAAAAATATCTTTATTTGGCTCTTAGGTTATAAAATGTGACGAGTTTAATCCATAGATTTTGAGTTTGACTTCAATTTAGTCTTTGGCTTTCAAAATGTTACAATTTATGTTGAGGTTTGAGCTTTGTTTCAATTGGTTTTTAGATTTCAAGATTTACACCAGAAACTCGCTTTTTATTAAAGCCCCACTTTCATTTAGTGTTAGCATCTATTAATTAACTTTTTTAAAAAATTAAAAGAATTATAATGAATTATTTTTCACTATTTTTTCATTATGATCCAAATTAAATTTAAACGATAATTTATAATTATTTTAAATTAATCAATAAACATTAAGAACAAAAAATGGAGTAAATATTCGGTGAAAAATTGATCTTAAAATTGTAAATCTTGAAACCCAAGGATCAAATTGAAATAAAACTCAAATTTTAAGGGTGAAATTACAATATTTTGAAATTTCGACTAAATAAAAAGGAAATAAAAAACTTAAAAGATTAAATATAAATAAAATTTATATGTTATGTTTTCACTATTTTTACAAAATGGAAACTTAATGTTGCAGCCAAAAATCAACATTTTATGTTATTCCTACCAACACAAACCTGATTCAAAGAGGCATTAATGTATCTCCTTGGTGTCCTGTATGTAAGGAGAAGCCAGAAATCTGATTGCCTCCTTTTGCTGGGTGGTACAAAAATAATGTTGATCCAGCTTTATTATTTTGAAAATTTTTTACCTATCAAATATATTTTAAAGGGTTGTTTTTAAAAATATAAAAATTTTCCAAAATATTTACAAAATATAGCAAAAATTTTTAACTATCAAAATATCACTAATAGAAGTCTACAACGTATAGTTCTAAAATTTTGTTATATCTTGTAAATATTTTCAACAGTTTTATCATTTGAAATAATTTTTCTATTTTAAATATAATTTCTTTTTGGAGAAATTTAAATATGAAAATCCTGGTCGTGGAAAAATGTTTAAGCAACAAAATATCCGAAAGGTACAAGTAATTTATTCATTGATTGATATTTTGTCAAATTTATTAATTAAAATGTAAACCTCTACGCTTCATATTGTACTACTTTAATAAATTTTCTTATTGTATTTTGAAAAAAGAGAGAGAAAATAAAGTTGCTTTAAGAATGATTGGATAGCGTAATTTGACTTTATTCTTTTGTGTTGAGTCCTGATTTTATATCTTCTTTATTGGAAGGTGACCAACCCATTGAAAGACTACAAAATCAAACAAGAACGTTGAAAAATAAATTGAATTATAAATTTAGTCGGATATATGTTTCATGTTTAATATTATAATGTTTTTCAACTTTATATTTGTATGTAAATTTGATGGCCAAGTCCTTTATCTTTTAATTTTGTGTCAATTAAGTCATCAAATTTCAATGATGTATTTAATAAAAATTTAATCTATTCATCAAAATAAGCTTAGCTTAACGACAATTTGTATAACTTTCAATCTAAAAGATTATATTAAACATAAAAATTTAATTTTTTATTTAATAGGTGAATTAATTTATTTTAAAAATAATACAACAAAGATTATTAAACACAAAATTGATGATTCCAAGACACATTAAATCATTTTGAAAAATTATATATGGTTTAAATCCTATTTTGATCCCTAAACTTTGAATCTTATTTTATTTTGGTCTTTAAACTTTCAAATATGTCAATCCTAGTCCCTAAACTTTTAAAAATTGTTTACTTTGATCCCTACTATTAAAATTTTGTTAATCCATAAAGAAAATAATGAGATGACTTGTATTTTTAGATGACTAGGTTGTCAAATAAGTTAGCCACGCAAAAAAATCTAGGGCATCAATTTTGAATTAGGTAGTAAAATAATTTTTATAGTTCAAAAGTCATTTTGGGTTCAATATTTTGGCCAATCACTATTTGGACACATTGATCATTGACATTTTACTTCACCTACATCTTGCTCAATCCATGTTCGATACAATTTCATCCTTAAAAAATCAATAGAATCTTAATAGAGACCAAAATAAACACTTTTTAAAAGTTTAGGACTAGAATTGACATTATCCATAAATTTTCACGATAGGGGCATAAATTTATACAAAGTTAGATGAAAACATCAAATTATTTATATTTTGTTTAATAATTTTGATGTAATTTTAGCATTTTCTAATTTTATCCTTTTCATAACATTTAAATAGGGGTAATTTAGTCTTTTTATGTTGTATTAGAGTTTTTATTGGGAGGCTATTTAAGCATTGCTATTAAGTTGTTTTTATCAATTACAATAAATTGAGTTTTAGTCTTTGTGCTTTGTTTCAAGGTTAGTCATAGAGCTTCTTGAATTTGCAATTCATTTGAGTTGTCTGCCAAGAACATTCAAGTGGGATTGATCATCTTTCTTATGGTGTGTTCAAATCTTAGGCTAGGGAACTTATTCTTAGTTTAAAGATATTTGATAATACAATCCATGTCTAACCCAATCCGTAGGATTAAAATCATACTGATTTGAGGATTTTAGCGATTTAGATTTAGGGATTCTCACCCAAAAGGGTTTTTAGTTTCCAATTTACTAGGATTTTCATATAATTTGGTATTAGAGCATAGACACTCTAGATCGGAATATCATGTGATATTATTATTCTTTTGTTGAGTTTTTGAATTTGAATCTTTGCTTTTTGGTTGTGTTATTCTGAAAAGAAAAAAATTATATGGAGTTGTTGGATTGAGTTTCAAGAGTGTTTTGCATAAAATTAATTAAAGGATGCGACTGGATTTGTGAAAAAAAAAATTGATTGAGTTGGAGATTTTGAAATTTGAAAGAGAAAAAAAAAAAACAAAAATGAAGGTGCAAGGATTGGGGTAGGGGTGTACATGGGTTGAGAGTGTTTTTAGGATCAACCTAAAAAATTGAGTTGGTTGGGTTAACCCAAATAAAGTCTCCAAGATTGGGTTAGTTGGGTTGTCGGTTTATAACTTTTTTTTAAAAAAAAATTAAAAAATATGTAAATTTATATACAACACATAACTAATAACTAAAATCTCATAAAATTCAAAGGTTAAATAACAAATATTTATGATATTTATTGCAAACTAAGCTTTCAACAAAGACAAAGATCATAACTTAAAAAGAGAAATATATATTATTAATATATATATAATTCGGATTGAGTTGGGTCAACCCAAATTTTTTTTAGACCCAACCCAATCCAACAAAAATAGAAAAAGTTTAACCCAATCCAAGAACAAAATTAACCCGGCTTAACCCTTATATTTTAGGTTGGATAATTTGCGTTGTTTGGATTGTCGAGTTATTTGAACACCTTAATTGAGGGTTTAAATCAAATTAAAGATGAGTAAACTATTGGAAAAAAAGAGAGAAATTATTGGGAGCATATTGGAAATGGAAAAAAAAAAAAAAAGAAAAGAAAAACAGAAATTTGTTCGTTTGTTGTGACAGGAAGAAGAGAAAAAAAAAAGATCTGATTTGAGAAAAAGTTTGAAAAAGAGAAAAAAAAAAAAGGCGTTCATTAGACGGAAATGGGAAGAGGGGAGGAAATTTTGAAAGCAAACAAGTCAAGGAAGCATATCAAGCAAATAACTGAATTTTCATGAGTTATAAACAACAAGATTTCGTAAGTCATGTTTATACAAAGAAGGGTTTCGTGAAATAGTTGTCATGTTGATAAAAACATGTTTCTATTGTTTTCTGAAAGTGATTTCAATCCAAATGAGTATCTTCTTTGGTGAAGGAAATTGATGTCATATTTGATGACTATCACTATAGTGAAAATGAAAAGGTAAAATTGACCATTTCTACCTTTGAGGATTATGCATTAACATGGTGGAAACATTTATTATCGAAAAGAAGAAGATGTGGAAATCATGCAACACCCTCTTGGAAAGAAATCAAGCTTCTTATGAGGAATCATTTTGTCCCTAAGTCTTTCTATAAATTACAAACTTTGCAACAAGGGAGCAAGAGTGTGGAAAGGTACTATGAAGAGATGATGCAATTGTTTAAGGAGATGACCATATGTGAGGATGAAGAAGCTGTCATGGATCGTTTCTACAAAGGACTTAACGAGGAGATTGTCGATATGCTTGTTGATCGAGAAGAAGTTCGACCTTGTGAGGATTTGGAAGAGATGGTGCATGTTGCCATCAACATACAAAAACAACTTCAAAGTATATGTGAAACCCGAATTTCTATTTTCCTTAAGCAAGTGTTAAAAGGAATTAACTTAGTGAAAGTTAAATCCTATGTTGAAGAGAAGGAAATTTCTAAGTGTTGAATAGATTTTCCTTGAGTAGTTTTGAGTTAAGAATTAATTAATGATATTGGCTAAGTGTAAGGTCAAAAAAGGACCCATGCGTGAAAGGTTAGGAGACATTAACGCATAAGTTGAGAAGGCAACCATGGTTTGTAAGGTTGGACGCATGATTGGCCAAAATATTGGCAAGAGGCATTGCCAAGAGTTGTCATGCGTTGGAAGCCAAGGAGAAAAATGGCTAAGTGTTGGACAATGCGTTAATGTGGTGCTATGTGTTGGCCATAAAGTTTTGAGAGGTTACTTGGGCATAGAGAGAGATTGAAGTATGGCCAAGAATAACGCATGCGACAACCACTGTTTTTGGAGGTTAGATCAACGCATGGGGTGCGATGGTTGTGAAGGACGCGATGGATGTGATGGTTGCGTTAGTAGCATGCAGCGATGGATGCGTTGGACGCAAGAGTATGCGACCGATGGTTTGCTGCTGAAGAGATGCATTGGTAGCATGCGGTGATGTATGGAATGCGACAATGGGGGTATGCGTCGATGGTATATGACAACACTATGCGTTGGTGTCACACGGTGATGCTATGCGGCAACGCTATGCGTTGATGTCATGAGGCGGTGCTATGTGTTGGTGGCATGCTACGGCCTTGCTACGCGAGAGTGTGCGACCGAGGGCATGCGGTGATGCGGGGACATGCGATGCAAGGGTATGCGGTGCAAGGGTATGCGGTGAGGCGGCCTATGGTATGCGGCCGATGGTATGTGTGTATGCGGCCGAGGGAATACATTGGTAGTATGCGATGGAGGCATGCGGCCGAAGGAATGCGTTGGAGGCATGCGATCGAAGGAATGCATTGGTAGTATGCGATGGCATGCAACGATGGATGCGATGGCATGCAACGATGGATGCGATGGCATGCAACGATGGATGCGATGGATACGATGGATGTGACGGCCTTGCTAAGGTATAAGCTATGCGATGGAACGAGCTAAGGTTGACACATGGTGATTTGTCCTTGCATTGTTAAGGCTTGCGGTAACAAGGTTAATGAGGTGGGTTGCGTTGGTTATAAGAGATGCGTTAGCAAGAACCTAGGTGATGGTGACCTATGCCTTGAGGTGTTAAGTTAAGAACCAAGACATTCGAAAGCACGTGGGCGCATAGGACAAGCTAGTAGTATGCATTGAAGGAGCGTTGGTCATTATCCTAGTTGAACGCATATGAAGTTGGAAGAATGCATATGAAGGATGGACACATTCAAGGATGTCATCCGGACATGTAGCTTGTTGAGAAGAAATCTTAAGCCTTAAGCAAATGAAGTGGATGCATGAGAAGACATGTAAAGTTGAGGGCTATACATTGGTAAAAGGGGACCAAGATACCTTGGGTTGCGCTGATGCAAGATTACGATAATAGTGTAAGGAAGAGACACTTGGACATGCGGCCAAGTAGAAGGTGTCGGCCTTAGAGCAATCTTGGACGCATATGAATAGGACCAAGGACTTCATATGAGAACTTAAATTCTCTTCAAAGGACATAAAAAAGAGTGTATTGGGCGAAGACTATGCGTTGGTAGCAAGACCATACGTTGGTCAAGAGGTTCCAAGAGGGGAGATGTTGGACAGAAAGGACAGGAAGTAGCATCGACTTGGGATGAGGAGTTCTCCCAGAATACTCGTGCGTTTGGAGTGATTTCAAAGCCATCTGAAAGCTAAAAGAGTCTAGTTTTCATGGTGAGGCTGCTAGAGAAGAAGCTCCAATGAATCAGGCTGAAGAATGAGGAAAAGACAGAAGGGTCGAGCTGTCGGGTAAGCTGGGCCAGTCTTGATGTTTTGATGTTTCCGGCTAAACCACGAGGACTTATGAGCTAAGATTTAGAGCATATTTGTAGAAGGAAGTATCTCGAGATAAAACCTAGAACTATGAGTAATCTGAGCTTTAAGTTGAATCTGGATTGTAAGGTTCAAAAGGGAGCCCGAGGTGACCAAGGAACTTCTAGAGAGGAAAGTTCCTAAACGATCAAGGTGAGTGACTAAAGTATTTGACTAAATATTTACAATGTTTTAAGAAACCATGTGCTAAAGAAAGATCTTTTAGATAAAGACATGTTTTCTATGTTTTATTAAAGAAAGTCATTGTATGACTAGTTTTACTTGAAACTCTATATCGAAGGTCGGTTGAAAAGGTATTTGAATAGCTCGATACTGAAGGACACAGTTGAGAAGGTATCTGAGCAGAAGTACCCAAGTATGGGGTACTGCTATTTCATAAGAATCAGTTTTCTGGTCACTCACTAGGCTAGCAAGCTCATCCTGTTTTCAAATGTTTTTCTCCCCAGGTAGCGGAAGGTGAAGAGTTCCAAGGTGCTGCTAAGGTCAAGGTTTGCCACAAGCCACAGTTACACTTCCGGAGGGTTTTACAGTTATTATTGTAAACTTTGTAATTAAGTCTTGGAGTTGTATAAATGTTACATTGTTGTAATAAAATAGGCCTACTTAATCAGTTGCTGTTATCTCCTTGACTTAATCAATTGATTGTTGAATTTGTTCATTGGTATCAGAGTTATTTCCGCAAGAGTTATTAGGCAGTAAGTGTCAACAAAAAGGTTGATAACTGCTGCAGTCATATCCTTTCCTAGGCTCAGAGAGTAGTTTGGGACGAGGTGTGACAGTATATTAATCTAAGTCTAGTTTCAATGCTAATATATGAACTAAAAAGTAGTGAAAAGAAACTTGCTAATGTTGTATCTATGCATGATAAAGGCATTTTGCCTAGTAGGACATTAAGTAGCAAGGACTCACATGATTGTAATCTTAGTACTGCCATTGAACCACTTATTTATAGAGATGGATGTGACAGTAGTAGTGGAGTAGAGAAAGTAGATGGTAGTGAACTTAAAAATAACATATTTTGTGCTAACAGTACTAGTCTATTAGAGCCCAAAGTAACTTTTGATCCTATGTTGTATCATTGCTTCCAAGAGAAGTAAAACTTGATGTATGTGAGTTGGAAAACAAAAGGCATAAGATTGAGACAAAAGCAATAGAAATGTATGATGAAGAAAAGCAGGTAAGTAATACTCAATCTATAGACCAAAATGAGAGAAAAGCAAAAAATGTGAGTTTAGATATTTATGAGGTTAACAAAAGTGTTTTTTTCTGACAGGCGAACTTTGATTAACAAAAGTGTTTGCAAGTTTGCCTAATTTATTCTTTGAGATTTTGCAGGATGTTAAAGCTTTGACTATGAAACACAGTTCAGTGGTTGTGCCTAGTTCTTTTGATGGTCATAATTGGAATGAGGGTTGAAATGATCGATGTTCTTTCCAAAATAGAGGAAATCCAAGACGACATCAACCTTTGACATCTCATGACTACAAGGTTACTCTACAAAGGAGACCATCTAAGATGAGTGCTAGGAAATTGACATCATCTTCTTCCCATGACTTCAAAACTGCTTTACAAGGCTTTGACTTGGATTCGAGAACGAATCCTTCAAAGAAAGAGAGGATGATATGAACCGCTCAAACATCAAATTTTTATTTATATTTCGTTTAATAATTTTGATGTAATTTTAGCATTTTCTAATTTTGTCCTTTTTATAACATATAAGTAGGGATAATTTAGTCTTTTTATGTTACATTAGGGTTTTTATTGGGAGGCTATTTAAACCTTGTTATTAGATTATTTTTATCAGATTACGATGAATTGAGTTTTAGTCTTTGTGCTTTGTTTTTAAGGTTAGCCAAATAACTTCTTGAATTTGTAATTCTTTTGAGTTGCATGCCAAGAACATTCAATTGAGATTGATCATCCTTCTTATGGAGTGTTTGAATCTTGGGTTGGGAACTTGTTCTTTATTTCAAGATATTTGATTTGAGACAATCCGTATCTAACCCAATCCTTAGGGTTGAAATCATATTGAATTGAGAGTTTTAGTGATAAAGAATTAGGGGTTCTCAACCAAAAGAGTTTCTAATTCCAATTCGCTAGGACTTTCATATCAAGTTTAGTCGATGGACTTCTCGATTTAGTTTATGAACCTTAAAAAATGTCTAATAGATTCAAATATCCATGATTTTTATGTTTAATAAATTTCTTAAATATTAATTTTGCATCTAGTAGGTCTCTTACATTTTCAAATATGCAAAAAAATAAATAAATAAATTAAATGTTATATTATACACTAAATTTAACTTTGTCTCTTAATAGGTACTATTGTACTATTAACTTAGATTTTCACACCAAAAATATATTTTTTTATCTAAAAAAAATACCCATTAGACATTTTAAGAGACTTATTATAGTAAAAAAAAATTGAAAATTTAGAAATTTATTAGTAAAAAACTTCAAACTTCAGATAGTACAAAATATGTGTTAGCAAGATTTTTGTGCTCCTCCCAAACCACTATGGCAAAGTCAATTAAAGAGTTCCTAGTCTCTTAATAGATCAACAAGACTTCATCAGAGATGATTAAATAAAAAATTCATAGCATTTAGTAATTTATTTGATATCACTTAGATTAAATTACAAATTTCATCACATGGTTTGGATCCAATTTTCTAGTTTAGTCCTTCTAATTTGATTTTAGTCTCAATTTTCCCGTAAGATTTGTATAAAAAAAAAGTTGACATTTCAAAGTAGGTAAAACATGATACAGGGATGATTTTGACATTTATCAAAACTATAGAAATTTAATTCAAACTAAGTTTGTGCCATATGGACTAAATCGAAAAAAACCATAAAGGCAAAAATGGAAACTAAGACAAACCACACGACCTAGATTGAAATTCTTAAAATAATATAAAGACATCTTGAAAAATTTTCCAAACTATGTACCGTCATTTTATAAATTAAACCCTATGATTTAATTGGTTTAAAATATAGTCTCAACTTAAAGTTTTATATCTAACTAATTAACAAAAATAAGATAACCATCTATCAACTTCAAAATTAAAGATTCGATTTTAACGTGACCAATTTCATGGATTTCATATTTGGGTCAAACATGTCCAAATTTAGGGTTGACAGGTTAGGACAGAGCGAGGGAATCCCAATTTAGGGTTGGTGCAGGACAGCAGGGGAGGGGGCATTCCCCATTCCTATCCCTGGGGGGAATTAATCCCCATCCCTGCAAATTGAAGTCGGAGAATTAGACCCCCTCGGAATCCATCCCCAAAATGTTGGAAAACACCACTTAATAAAAAATTTATTAAAAAAGTTATATTTATCCTTATCAATCTCACATACTGGTTGAATATAAAAACAATTTTTTTATTACAAAGAAAGTTAATAATAATTTAAAAATCAAAGATATATATATATATACACACATTTATATTTTTATATTTTTTTAAAAATATATTAAAAAAATAAACGGCTGGGTCGAAAACGGGCGGATTATGGTTCCCATCCCCGCTCCGTCTTCGACTAGGAACCCTACTTTAATCTAGGATTTGGCCTTTATCCTCGATCAAACTGAGAATTTCCTGCTTTGATCAAGGTGGGACCCTTCCCGCGAGGTTGTTGTTTTTTTTTTTTTTTTTCAACCCTATCCCGATTGGATTATCTTGATTCTTAATCCGAATAATGAATATTCAGATTCTGGATAACGCTAATCCTCGTGGGAGTAAGGGATATAGGCGTTGCGTTGGATAAGCCTTTGGACATTCTCTTCACTCCCGCTTCTGTACAGAGCATAATAATGGAAGCTCTGGCGCTTCCTTCCCTGAATTCACTCACCATTTCCTCTTCTAATTTGAAGAAACGCAGTTTTGCCAGCTTGCCCAGAAGCTTAAATCACTGCAAATTTTACGAACAATCCACCTTAAAGTTCAATGGTGCCCACCGCCATGTACGTAATTATATACCCTTTTTTCAATTTTGGGTGTATTTGATTCTTTTCTTGGAAAACATTCAAGAAACCCACAAAACAATTCAACGATTGCTGTTGCTGGTTTTATTTCTTTACATGATCCATTTGTTTCTGTAATGTCGATGTTTCTGTTCAGCATTTCAATGTTATCAAAATGCAAAGTGATAGTGAAGACTATGAGCTGAAGCAAATGAGGGATATGGCTGCAGCTAAAAAGAGATGGGACTCTCTGGTTGGTACCCACCGTTTATTTGTAATTGTATTGCTTTCTAGTGAATGTTTGTTTGATCATATTAACTAGAGGATCTAAATGCTTCTTTTATTTGCTAGCTGAACCTAATCTAAATCGCACTTCTGCATTATACCAGTCAGTTGAAAATAAGTATGGCAGTGACTTCAATCAATACACCAAACAGGTCCAATTTGATACAACTAATTGGTCTTTTGGGTGTATATGTGTTAGTTACTCAATATTAATTGTTAAACCAAATCTATTATCTTGTAACAATTATTTGGGATTTGGGATCCAACTTAATTTGGAAATCAACAAGTATTATGAGTGTTCATTATGTCCAGATGGTTTAGTCATACTCTCTGAGGGAAAATTCTTCAACGGCATTGTTTCTTGATAGCATTCTTTAAAATTTTAAATTGTTCATTCAAATTTTTTTGTTAGTATGATTAATAAATGTTTGCTGTTTATTGTTTACCAATCATTTATATTTATAGATCCGAGAAGGCAAAGTAAAAGTTCTGGTGCCAAGGGAAGCTGGTTATGCCATTCAGCTCTCTGATAAGACATTGCTTGATGTTCGTCCTTCTACAGAACACAAAAAGGTAGACTACTGAATTGTTTGTGAGAAAAAATCTCATTGAGTGGATCCTTGGAAGTTTTGTTTACTGATTGATGCTTGCGGTAGAGGTCACATGAAAAAGTAACGCTTTGATTTTTGTCATATGTTTCCCAGTGATGCACATGTAATTGGCTCTTAAGGGACCTCAATACTGGTAGATTCTATTGATGAATGCGTAGTCCATGTTATGCTCAGTAATTTTAGTGGCACTGTGAATAGTTCTTAGTTAAAAAATGTTGATAAGGCTTTTGCTAACTTTCACAAGCTATTCTAGGGATTTTATGACAAACAGATCTTCATATTTATTCGTTGTTGGACTCTTGAACTTATGTTTCTCCCATGTTTTGAAGGCATGGGTTAAAGGCTCAACGTGGATCCCAATCTTTGATGTTGATGATAAACTTGATCCTGGAACTCTTTCTCGAAAGGTCACAAGCTTCATGATGGGTACCATGGAACTCTTGCTATATCTTCTTTAAAGAACAAAGTCTAGTTCTCTGGTTGTAATCTTTTGCTGCTTGCCATTGAGAGACAAAAAATACTTTACTTAATTTCCTTCTCAAGATTGCTAGTAAGATTAGTGAATCATACAAAGTAATGTGTATTACCGCCCATAAATTTAGTGGATTATTTTTTTGTCAAGTTATTTATTTTTGGCAGTTAGTCCCTTACATTGTTCTTATATTTTCCTAGGGGGTTGGTGGAGTGGTGTGCCTACAGTATCCTACAATAGGTATAAAGCAGGCCACAGCAATTCTTCTGGTTCTTTTTGTTAATTTGTGTAATCCATATTACTTTGTTTCACTGCCTGTACTTCAACAGCCGATTCTTGTCAGAAGTTCAAGAGAAGTTTCCAAAAGATGCTGACCTTATTCTTGCATGCCAAAAGGGATTGAGGTAATCTCCTGATTTTGATGGGCTAAGATGAAACGTTTTTAAATAATTGATGCTGAGTTGTAAACTGAGATCGCAACTTGGGCCATAATGAATTGTGATTTTCTGTTACTCTTAATCATGATCTTTTGACTTCCATGTAACTAGTGAAGGAAAAATGGCTCAGTATACTGATAGTGATCCCAGCAGCGGGTTCAAGTTATGATTAAACATCTTGCTGAGTCAAAGGATTGCACCACATTGTTATTTTACATGAAATCATTGGACTAAATAATCTTCTACGATATCTCACATCCAGCGTTGGCTAATATTATCGTGGAAAAAATTACTATAGTGTGATATTACTTTTTTTCTTCTTTGTATCAGATTATCACTAAAAGAATCAAACCATTGATATTATTAATTACTTCAAAAGATCCAATTGTAAGGAACTTATAATCTTGGCCGAGCTTCTTTCATCTGAACAACATTTTTGGAAGGTCCCTAGCTGCATGCGAGCTCCTCTACAATGCTGGTTATAGAAACCTTTTCTGGGTTCAAGGCGGTCTAGATGCTGCTGAAGAAGAGGTATCAATATTTTTACGTTGAAGTTTCTGCATTCTCTCTGTTTATGTTTTTTGGTGTCTGTAGTTTCTTGCTGTTAATTCAGTCTGTAAAAGTAAAATTTGGTAATGTCTATCATTTTACCTGGAATAGGATCTTGCCAGAGAAGGTCCTCAGCCTTTAAAATTCGCTGGGATTGGTGGACTTTCAGAATTCCTTGGGTAACAGATGATTTTAATCTATCTTCTCCTTATATTCATTTTGTATGCCTATGGAAATCCAACTCCAGGCTATAAATCATTAATTTGCAAGCAACCTAGTTCTGTACTCACTTCTATGCTCAATATGCAAAAATAGTCAATACTCAATGCATTACGGTCTATGGATAAATGCATTTTGCATAATCTAAGTCAATGCCTGGGAGTAGGATTCAGATTGACTTGTGGGTACTTGAGAATGACCAAATTTCTCTTTCCATGAATTTACCTTAGAATGAATCTCTCAATTATATATTCTTAATGTTTTCTGCATTATTCAGCAGTTATATCTCCTGCAGAAATACTATGAAGTTCTTTGTTAGGGATAGTGATGCTATTTGTTTCAAATGGCAAAAAGAACATTTCAAATTAATTTACTTCGAAAGTGCGTATCTCCCTCTCCTCTGACTCACTTCCCCTATGACTTTCAGTTGGACAGATCAACAAAGGATGGCTGGTGCAAAAGAAGGTTGGGGTTATCGCTTGGTTTACTCTGCTCGTCTGGTAATATTTCATCTAGATGTATCAGTTAATTGGTTTCTAGTTCCATCTTAAATTTCTCTCCTTCAGCCCCATGTTTAATTTTCTTCGCACAGGTTGCAGTCTTTCTTGCTGCTGATGCCCTGTTTATTGGCGCTCAGCAATTGGGTCGCTATGTTCAGGAATTACGGTCTCACTAAGATCACTAGCTGGGGTTCGTGTAGTAGGACGAAAGACATGTGAGACTAAGGTCTGAAGTTTTGGCTAGAGTAGAGAGTTCTGTCTGATGGGGATGCTTGGAATTAATGATATGTATAGGAGAGATCTGCTGATGCTCTGGTGTATATTCTTGAGTCTAGTTCTCATTTTTTAGCAAGACTCCCATTTTGCAGTACTAGGGAAGAGGTAGAGATTTTGAGTTGGAATTTACCACTTGAAGCAAGTTCATGAGTGAGGAATAGCATTTATTGTATGCAACTCTGGGCATTTCTTCATAGTATAATTTGCCTGTATTGCACGCTTCATCTCCTTCCAAATCAATCATACAACAGTTATAATTCCTACATTCATAATGTTTTCAAATTTCAGCAGTCTTCTTAGACTGAATTCCTTTGCAGCTAACGAATCTATACACTTCAATATGGAGTGGGCACAGATGAAAGGAGAAGTTGAACCTTTGAATAATCGTCGAGTTAAGCTCACTTTGATAACTTATTTGGGTGTTTATGTAATTAATTAATTGTTATTAAATAAAGATTTAAACATTATTTTGGTTTCCATACTTTTTGGCTTTGGTTTATTTTGATCATTATATTTTCAAAATATTCATTTGGTCTCTACATTTCCAAGTTTGGTTCATTTTTGTTCTACTTTTAAAATGGGAAAATTATTATAAGAAATATGAAAAGATTAATTTTAATATATATATTTTTTAATTAAAATGAAGATAAAATTTGATGTGGAAATGAAGTGTAAAAAAGAAAAGAAAAAAAAAAAATCAACATTACTACATTTTTATATGAATTAGAAATTAGAAATGGTTACAATAAAATGTGCAAAAATTGCAAGGGCTAAGGCTCAAACCTCGACATAGAAGAATGATGGACAAACACTTCGACTATCGGAGACTCCAAGCATTTCAATACCTTGAAGCATCAATATTAATCAAATAAAAACGAGCATTTTTTTGAAAAAAACAAAAAACATTTTAGAAACAAATTTTCAAAAAAAAAAAAAAAAAAAAAATCAATTGGATAACAAACATACTTGTTTTTTAAAAACTAAAAACCAAAAACCAATTAATTATTAAACCATTATGCAATATATTAAAATTTTTAAAAGTTGAAGGGATGTATAAATAGATAACTATGAAATAATTTGTAACATACTAAGTTCTAGGTGAATTTAAATTATTTTTCCTAAATTTTTGGATTTTATTTTCTATTTAATTTTAAATTCTAAAATCTTAATTAAATTAAATTGGCAACGATTTAGGGGTTAATTAGATTTTGTAGAATGAAACTAAATATGACTTTTCATGTACAGTAAGTTTAAGCAAAATGAAAAATAATAAATAAAAAAGAATGAAATTAAATAGTCATTCTCAAACAGTTCGACTTCCCAATTTTCTGTTTCTACATCTCTCCTCCCACCTAAAGATAAAAGAGTTGTTTTAAAATAAAGAAAAATGAACAAATTTATTTATAAATATAACAAAAATTCACTATATATCGATGATAGATCTTGATGGACCACGATAGACATCTATTGGTATCAGTAATAGATGTCCATCGCAGTCTACCACTAATAGATAGTGACATTTTGCTATACCCGAAAATATTTTCAAAGTTTTACCTTTCAAAACAATTACCTAAGATAAAATTAGGTCAAATAATAAAATTGTAATTATATACCCGATATCTTTATTTTAAAAGAATTACACAAATTTAACTAAACAAGATATTTATTTAAAAAAGTAGACCTTAACTAAACCTTTATTGAATGAATTAAATAGAAGATTTAAATCTTATTGAGTCGATTTGATTGTTGTATGTTGAAATTGAATATGATAAAAATTTGAAAGGATGAATAGACAACTTTGAGATTATTTGAACCATATAATTTGAAGTTTGAATGTTTATTATTTAATCTTTTAATTTTAGTGGAATGCATGAATCAGATGTCTATAAAATAACTAATTAGTAATGTCTCGAACTTTAATTGAGTTTAAATTATTTTCTATTTTTTATTCCATCGTTAAACTCTATTTGAATGAATTAAATTGAAGATGATTTAAATTCTTGTAAAGTTGATTTGATTTTTGTAGGTTGAAATTGAATATGATTAAATCTTGAGTGAGTTTTCTTAAGGGAAAAAACCAGATTCATATTATTATTATNTTATTATTATTATTATATATATATATATATATATATATATATAAGATTTTGCTTTATATTGATGCCAAAAAAAAAACATATATTATTGTTTTTCAAGATCAATAATGGATTTTTTTTTTCCTCGATGACTTTTGAATCGAAACATGCTTCTCATCGACTATAATTTTCCATAAAAAGAGGATTCAATGTGATCATGAATTGTCTTGGTGTTAGAAAATAAGAACGAAATATATTGACATTTTTAGAATTTGAAATGGTAAATAGATAATTATTCAATAAATTGTAACTCTGTGACACTCTAAGCGAGTTTAAATTATTATTATTTTTAAAATTGTTTGGTTTTATATATTCTTTTAATTAAGTTTAGGTTTTAAAATCCTAATTGAATTAATTTGGAGATGACTTAAAATTTATTGGTTAATTAAATTTTTGTACATTGAAAATAAATATGATTTAAATCTAATTGGATAAATTAATTTATTTCAAAAAGAAAAGAAAAAGATAAAGATTTAAATCTTAATGGTCAATTTGTAAGATATGATGTGGAGAAAAAAAAAGAAATAGAAGAGAAAAGATAATATAAAGAAAGGGATTTATTATTCTTGAAGTAAGAACTATAAAAGGTTGATAACTGAATTAAGAGACAAATACCTTTTTGCTGCTGAGTTTTGAGGTGCATTAATCATCTAGTTTTCAAAAATAGGTTTAAAAGGTCTTTTTATTAATAAAATCATTAAATTTAATCATAAAATTGTGAGTATCAAGTTAATTTGGAAAAATATACATTTTAATTATTTTTCCTCTTCTCTCTTTCTTTCGCTCCTCTTTCTCCCTTCCGTCCTCTTCTATCTCCTCGGATTCTCCTTTTCCATCCTTTCTTTTTTTCTCTATCATTTTTCTGCAACTTTCCCTTCCATATACAAACTTGTTGTACCATTTTTATTTAAAATTCCTCTCTACAATATCAACCCTTCTCTTTGACATTAATTTTGTGAGGCATAAAGGTAGCTATGGAACTGCCTTAAAATTTATAAGATTATTTCTCTCTCCTTGCAAATTTCTTGAGAGAGGAAGTCTTACAGTGAAAGAGAGTTTTTTTTCGCGTAATTGTGTGTGTAATTCTCATCTTCTCATATGAAAGAATGAGAGAATCGTTGAAACCAATTTCTCATCGACAACTTTGGAGCAAAAAAGAAAGGAGAAAGGAATCTGGGAGAGAGTAGTAAACAAGCTTAAAGCTTCGAAACTGCCTTCTGAGCAAGGTTAATGTGGATGAAAGCTTGTAGAGCTAGAAAAAGCCTGCTGGTGTTAGGTGAAGAAGATAGGGATGAAGCCAAAATAACACATTAAGTTTCTGTAGCTGGAGGAAAATATTGCATTTGTCTGAAAAATGAGAAATATGGAGAGAGAACGAAATGAGAAATATTGCATTCTCATTCTTTAAGACAAGCACTTCAGATGTCTACTATCCCTTTCCTAAAAGAAGGTTTGTCCGTTCTAGTGACAACATTCCCACTTTTATTATCACTTCCGGTACTACTAATACACCTGCTTCACTGCGTATCAGCCACGTTAGTTCGCCTCCTTCCTGACCCAGCTTACCTACGTATGGATGGATGAATGTCAAACATATCGCTCGAAAGAATCCCCTGCCAATATCTCTCATTCAACGAGTTTCAAAGAACATGTATTGTTAGCGCGGGCCGGTACTCACCCCCAACACTAGTATGGTCAGCACGACAACCTCGAAAGATTCTCCTCTATCAGTGATAATAAGGTATCATAGAACATTTAAGCCCAAGGGGTTGTGGGTTTGTTTCTACCAATTGGGGCTGTTTAGTCGACTTTTTTGATTCAGAACTCTTAGTCGAGCTGATGGCGAGATCGATTTTTTGTTCGAGGTGAAAGAGAAAAAGAGGGGAGGAGAAAACCAGACTTCATAGCTCAGAGAGAAGATCAGAAGAGGGAGAAAGAGAAGGAAAGAGAAGAGGAAAAATATTTAAAAATATATTTTTTCCCAAGTCAACTTGACATATCAACATTTAGTCAATTTTATGACTAAATTTAGTGAATTTATTAGTAGAGGACATTTTAAATCTATTCTTGAAAATTTGGGGGACTAAAATGACCAATTTGAAACATTAAGGACCAAATATACCTATTCTTGAAAAGTTATGGACTAAAAAGGTATTTTTCCCATAATTAATAATAATAAAAAAAAGCTTACCCTCACATTAGCTCGTTGTTGGAGATCATCGCGCCACCAACACAACCGATAGCTGGTATGTCACATCTCCTCCTGAGCTTACCTCTCTTTCTCAAAAGAAGGAGTGAGGACAACAGATACCACCATTTTGTGATATTTACTGCCTATATTTAATTTTAGTTCAAACTTAACGAAAGGTGAAATTCACTTCAAGCTTTTATACATAAAAAAATAAAGTTCATACAGTTCAATAGGTTTTACAAATCATTTGTCTAACCCATTCCCAGCTACTAAATAAGAAATTTAACTCATGGTAGACCTTTTCTTCACCCAGCAACCCAGACTCTTCTATTACCTGTGAACGAAAATATAAGAGAAAAGAGTGAGCTAGAAACCCAGTGAGTGGTAAACAAATTACAGGGTCTCTTTCAACCCTTAAGAGCAAGGGCACAATAACAGCATATCCACACCACAAGGTTACTATTCAAACCTCAGGCTTACCCATATCCATTTCCCGCTATCCCTACACATACGGTAGACGGTTATCCATATTTTCCTATGTGCACATAGCTCTATCTCGTATGGGCTTAGAAACTAGACCCGTCAATCCTCTGACCATCCCACGCGAGGTTCTTCTCACAACCTCAGGAACTAGGCCTTACAACCCCTTTACCATCCCAAGAGACTCCGCCACAAGCTCAGGAACTAGGACATAAGACCCTCTAACCATCCTGTGCGGTGTAATCTTTATCACCATACAACCTACACAAACACAAGTATGAAATTTAATCATATTTAAAGGAACACCACTCACAGTTTCCTAGTTTTTTCCACTTCCAAGCCTTTTGGCTTCATGGTTTCTTTTAGAATCCCAGGTCTGCACTAGCCCAATTTTAGCTTAGAATCTCATGTTTAAGACTAAAATTGTAAGAGTCTACAAGGTGTATGCAGAAGCATTAAGATCTTAAGCACTCTAACTACATTGATTTTAGGAATCAAGCATGCATGTTCATATCAATAAATTAGGATTTGAGATACAGCCTTTATAGAAACTCCAAATTAACCAACCCTTTACTTGAATCTAATCATGAACTCGTCGTGGACTACTGCTAGAGCCTTCCCCGCTATTCTCCGATCTTAGAACGGATTATGAGATCCAACTTGTGGTGAGATTGAAGGGAATTTTTAGGCTTTGAGAGTGGTTTTGGTGTAAAGTTTTGAAAGAACAATTTTCTTCTTCAAATATCAAGATTGCATGAAGATTTTAACTATTAAAGTTTCTTCTATTTAAAGAAGGAAATCATGCAATCAAATTGCATGAAAATTTGATACCAAAACACCCAAAAATTAAGTGAAAAATAAGTGTTTAAATTTGTGGAAAATGTGAGATTTTCCCACTATCCCAAATTCATTTAAAATGAATTTCACAAATTCTTACTTAAAATTATTTTAATTTTAAATAAAATTAATTCAAATAATTAATTTCAAATAAAACTAATTTCTTTTAAACAATTTTAAATAATTAATTAAACAATTTAATTAATCAAATTAATTTAATATGAAATATTAAATTAACAAAACACTAATCCCGAACATGAATCTTCATTCACATGTACAATATTTAAATCATATTTAAATATTTATTACTCTCCAATTTGGTTTTCAACAATTAAACTAGATAATGACGTTATTTATATCACATATAATTAACTATAATTCCCTAAATCGAATTTGAATGTTTCAAATTCTCATCACACCATTCTACGGTTTAGTCTGATATGAGTTAGCAGGGTGACCTGAAGGACCTACAGATCATGAGCTCTAACAATTTGAGATTAACCGGCAGACTCTTTAACCTAATTAACCAACATTTATTAACTATCGGGACACTCCACTAAGGCCCAGTAGCTACACTCTCCTCATTGTATATATATTTTTGTCCATTTGATTTAACCATGATTAGTAAGTCGATCCTTCACAGGTTGTTCGTAATTACAGTTATGTCAAAATTAGTTTTATCCTTGTAATTACATTTTGCTCCTTAAGTCTCACTAATCTTCCAATGAACAATTAGTTTGTGGTCCAACCAACAAATTGAGCCTCTCTCAGGCCATTGAGAGGGTGAGACCATTTGTTCAAGACCCGGAGCCAACACTTAAAAGAACAACCTATCTACTATCCCTAGAGTCAGGTACGAGTAAATTCCATATTGCAGAACTATGTCCCCAACTATCTACTTGATCTTACCTCTAAAATGGAAGACTTATTGAGTCAATGATATTGAGTCACTCTCACTCATGCAGATTAAAGAATAATCCCGAATAAATAGAAGTTCATAGTTAGCTCAGGATTAAGATCGAGTTACCTATCATCGAATTGAACTAGTCAGTCTTAACAATAAACAACGTTATAAAGTAAAAGTGACTATTTTGTAGTTCAATCTTATGCAAACTCATTGCATAGGACGCCCCCGTTTGTATGTCTCCACATGAATGGTTCAGGATCACATCATTTGTATCAAACACAAAGTGAGTCATTCCATTATGTCCCCAGGTTAAGGTATCCAACCTTATCCCTATACTATAGACCGTTTTGGCTTATACTCGAACTTGATCCATTTTTATGTCTTTACATATAGATCAAGTATTCATGCTAGGGGTTTTTAGTTTATTAGATTTAGAGTTTGAAAGGTGCAATTCACATATTCAATAACATTTTTACTTAATAACCTCAATAACAAATTTATTGTAAAATAAAATATGTTTAATGTTTATGAACCATGAGTTTTATGACATACAACTCAACAAACTTCGATTTTGACTAAAACCCCAGTGGGGTTACATATGTATATAAGGGTGAGTGTGACAAAAAAGAATAATAAACTAGGGCATCATATACCCATAACTTCTCCCACTTGCCTTAGATTTACATAACCCGTAGTCCTTGTCACACCCCCTCCCAAATTACCCTCTTAACCTAAAAGGAAATGTGACAGCAACAGTTACCAATCTTCTTATTGGCACTTACTGCCTACTATTGCTTAACCTGTCTTAGAAACCATGAATTATACAAACATACATTTACTGAGTAACCAACATTCAATAGACTTACATCAACAAGGTCTCTTAATAACCATTCATATACATGACACATGTACAAATATGTCTCTTAACAACCATCATGCTAAACTAGTCCCTGTATGAATAAAACATGTGTACAAATATTACACAACAAACACCTAATCTTTCCCAAGTTGGAGTCCTTGAGTGGCAAACTAAAAGCTAGAAAACTAAAAACTTACCAAGCAGACATGTACACAAAACTTTCAAACTTATCGTGACTGAAAACGTAACTGAACTGATTCCTAGTTGAGAGAGAATCCTTTTGCTCTATCTCTCAACATCAGATATCCTTGTTTGAGAGAGGACCCTTTTGCTCAATCCCTCAAACATAAACCTGGGCTGGGGTGAGAACTCTTTTGCTCAATCACCTTACAACCAATGTTGGGAGAGAACCCTTTTGCTCAAGCTCACCAACATCAATAACCTGTCATACGATCGTACCTTCGGTGTCAAGAATCATAACATAATTAAAGTATATTCATAAATTTTGTAAACTAGCATGCGTTCATAACTTAGGAAAATTTGTCTGCTTGGAAACTTATTATAATTTAACTAGCATGAGGATAAACTTTCATTAAAAGTCATAGTTAAATTACAATAAACTTATTGTAATTTAACTAGCATGATTTCTAAAACATTTAGAAAACAATCATAGTCACCCACGGCTTTGAGCAATCCTCCTAGGGTTGATAAGCTTCTCCTATTGGTGTCAACCCTGTGAATATAATAACTCCATTTAGCTACTAACAAAGGTCTCCCTTTCCAGACTAACTTGCATAATTAAGCACACATTTTCCTTAACAAATTGGTCATACCTCTCAACGCCTATCTTACTATGTGTTAAATACTTAGAAATTTCTTTAGGTTTTAAACCTTGGCTATGTGGCAATCACACACCACCATCGCCCATGACACATGCGCTTATCGCATGGCTAGGCGCTCTAACAGCCACAACTCATCGCACAACCCTACCCTCATATATATAAGCTTTCCATGCTCGCATACATAGTCCCATGCTCAGCTCAACGCATTTTGGCGTTCACTCCTACCCTTGCATGTGCGTCAACCAACGAGCTGCTTACTTGTTCATCTCAAGTAGCTACCTGCTTGTTCCAAAATTTTAGATTCAACTTATAATTCAAATAACTTATTTTTTAGGCCTTTTCTTAGAAAATATTCTTCTACAAACTTGTTCAAAATTTTCTTATCATACTTAACTTAAATTTTGAGCTCAGAATTCCTCTTGGTTTGGCTAGAAACTTTAAATCTTCATCACTGGTTCAAGTTCACTTGAGAACTCGACCGTCTTGAAATTTCTTCAATTTCCAACTCAGTTCCTTTGGGGTTTCCATCTGAAAGCCCTACTTTATCAACTAGCTCACTAAGCTTTCTAATGACTTTAGAATCACTTTAATAGCATGAATAGATCGCTCAAACCGTGCATCTGAATTCAGCCTTTCTTTTTATACTCAAGTCTGCATGCTTTACTTTAACTATTAAGCTGCCACCTCATTCCCTAAGTGGGATTAATATATCTGATCACGACAGTTGGCCACTTAAAATGGTGGTTAAGCTGATTATCTTCCCATAATTATCAACACGTAGCTACATGACATCAACATTGATCAATGCTAGCTTACCAACCTTACCATCGTACAACCCCTTGGCTGCATGTCTCAAGGCCATCGCTTACACCATCGCACACTCGTTTGGCTGCATGCCTTAAGGCCATCGCTAGCCTAGGCCCAACGCCTTGCTCAAGGTTGTCGCCTTGACTTTCAAGCTTGCAGTACCATCGCCTAGCATCACACTCTTGCCCTCGCCTAGTCAATCGTTCATGTTATCGCTCGACCATGCCATCACCCATGTCTTGCCTTGCTGCACACCACCTACGCACTCGATGCATGTTCTGGCATATCTCACAACTTTTCCTTGCATAGGTTTGTGGCTAATGCATAGTCCTCACAGCTCGTACACTGACCAACGTGCACGCCCAGCCTTAATGCCTAGGCAGCCTCGCCCATGCCGTGCGCTCAATGCCTACATTTCTTGCGGCTAACACTTAGCCTACTAACAACACCTTCCCTCGCGGCTACCATGCGCCTAAATAACATCAAGAGGACATGGCTGCCACATACCATGCCTCAAGCTTCGGTGCATCAAAGCCTCCAACACATGGTGTCCTTATGCGACCGATACTTCGCCAACAAGGCCAAC
This sequence comes from Benincasa hispida, assembly GCF_009727055.1. Lineage (NCBI taxonomy): Eukaryota > Viridiplantae > Streptophyta > Magnoliopsida > Cucurbitales > Cucurbitaceae > Benincasa > Benincasa hispida. The sequence continues at coordinate 11,102,698 of NC_052350.1, forward strand.
TCTTCTAGGTACTTGCCTAACCCCCAATGACAAGATCATTGCCTCTCAAGTTCCTCATACCAACGCCTCATGGCATCCATGTCTATTCCCATACTTAGTCAAATTTCCCACTTACTAAGGCCAAACACAAAGCTACCCGAGGCAATACACATCCACACTTAGAATTTTCCTTCTCCACCCTTTTCATTCTTTAACCTTTTCCTTACAATATAACATAACTCATATTTACACCTACTAAACATATTAATCAGTTTATTTAAGTAGGGTAAGTAAAGTTTGGGGTTTACAGTCTTAGATTTACTAGGTGAACCTCAAACACTTTAGTCATTAGGGCCTTTGTAAACGAATCAACAATTTTGTCTTCTAAAGCTATCTGTATGACGATAACGTCTCCTCGATATACGATCTCCCTGATGAGATGGTATTTTCCTTCAATGTGATTTCCGTGCTTATGGCTTCTAGATTCTTTAGAATTGACAACTACTCCACTGTTATCACAATAAACGGTGATAGACAGATGTATATTTGAAACCACTTCTAAATCAGTTAAAAACTTCCCAAGTCATACAACCTCTTTTGCTGCTTCACATGCAGCCACGTACTCTAGGTGGAGTTAGCAATACAACTTTGCTTTATACTCCTCCAAACTATAGCTTCTCCGTTTAGAGTGAACACTGATCCTGAAGTTGATTTCCTCGAATCTGTATCAGTCTGAAAATAAGAGTTAGTGTATTCTGTAAGGATCACATCCTTAACGCCATATACGAGCATATAGTCTCTCGTTCTCCTAAGATACTTGAGGATATTTTTAACGGTAGTCCAATGATCATATCCAAGATTGGATTGAAACCTGCTGACGATTCCTACTGTATAACATATATCAGGTTGTGTACACAACATGACATACATCAGACTACCAACTGCTGATGTATAAAGAATAGGTTTCATGTCTCAACTTCTTGAGGTGTTCTAGGACACTGTTTCTTCGACAGATGAAATCCATGTCTGAAAGGTAATAAACCCTTCTTGGAATTCTGCATCTTATATCTAGACAACATCTTGTCTATATAAGATGATTGAGACATGACTAACGTTCTGTTCTTGCGATTCTGAACAATTTGGATTTTAAGAACAAATTGAGCTTCTCCCAAATCTTTAATTTGAAATTGCGTTGCTAGCTACTGCTTAACGCCGTTCAGATATCCTACATCATTCCTAATGAGTAGGATGTCATCAACATACAACACTAAGACTGTTATAGTTTTGTTAGCAATCTTCTTGTAGCAAGGTTCGTCAACATTCTACTTAAAGCCATAAGATTTAGGATCTAGATCGTTTTGACTACATACTTGAACTTGATCTACATTTATGTCTCTACATATAGTTCAAGTATTCATGCTGTAGCCAGAGGGTTTTAATTTATTGGATTTAGAGTTTAAAAAGTGCAATTCACATATTCAATAACATTTTTATTGAATTACCTCAATAACAACTTTATTGTAGAATAGAATATGTTTAATGTTTACAGATTATGAGTTTTAGGGTATACAACCTAACAAGAATAACCAAGATATCTACTTCTTCACCAATCTCAAGAAGAATAAGTCTCGAGTTATTAGAAAAGTTGGCTCTAATGGGGCCATTTGGAGTGATGAGAACAAGACTAATAAAGTGTTCTCTTCCATCAACAATAATGTGTTGAGTGGTAGTTTTAAACGGTTCCATTATGAAAACTCTAAAGTGAAGCTTAATGATAATTGTTCCTGGATCATGTATGAGTATACAATTCATCATACTTTCGTACCAAAAGAGGTGATACATGATTTCTTTGTACTTTGGAAGCTTTGAAACAAAATTATGGAAAAGGAGAAAAGGAATTCTCCACGACCATACAAACATTATTTTTCCCAAATTGGCCCGAAGCTACAACAACACAAATGGGAGTACATGAACGCAAAAAATTGGAAAAACAAGTGGTTGGTCGTTTAGAAAATGAACTTTGCATTGATGGAGTTAATTTTGAAAATGAATTTTCATTGATACAAGATGATTTTTTGAAGATGACATTCAACAAGTAATGCATGGATACAAAATGGAATCTCCTCACATTTAGGTGGATATCGTTCAACCTTTGATGATAGACAATAACCTGAAATGGGATTGAGAAATCAACATTATGAAAATGTGGAACTTGCTAATAAATGGTACGTAAAAAACAATTTTATTCTGATTTATATTAAAATTACTTCATTCTTTTATATAGAGTTGCCTCTAAAAAGAATTTATTCATTAACAATGTTCTTAAGTAAAGATACTAATTTTTCTTATAGTCCAATAATGTGAATGAAATCACATTATCGTATAATTCAATTGACGAAGTAATATTGCGAAAAGATATCAAGATAAGTCTTCAACAAATATTCAACAATGTGAAACCTTCAAAAACATAAAAAGATTCAAATTATGATCATGAACTATGGTACGTATAAAGCATTTTTATTTTTATTTTTATGTATATCGATAATTTCTTCATTTTGTTTTATAATTGTATTTCAAAAGATTTTAATTTTGTAGATGTGAAATTGTTTCATTCTTTAACAATATTCTTAAAGAAAGACTTTGATTTTTCTTATAGTCCAACAATGCAAACAAAAGCACTTGATCAAGATTATTCAATTGACGAAGACACATTATTTGCAAAAGAGCTTGAGATGCAACTTGAAAAAAGCAACGACGTGGCACCAAATGAAGAAAAAAATTTAAATTATGATAATGAAAGGTATTGGAGTGGTCGTCAAACTTCTTCGTAGGTATATTCTACACGTGAGTTTAATTTTCTCTCCATAAACATTCTAAATCATAATTTTTATTTTTCACTTTTACAAACCCGTATTTTTGCAGAGTATGATCGTTTCTAGCATCACGTCTCATGGAGTTAGCAAGCAATAAACGAAAGCAAACAAAATCATTAAGCACTCTAATTCAACAATTTTAACAATTAAGAAAACATTTTCATAAGATAAATTAGGGTTTGAAGAATATACCTTTGAAAACCTTCTTCAACCCACGAATTCAGCTTCACTCTTGACTCCAAAAGCTTGTAGATCACCAATGGATCTTCTCTACTATCCTTTTGGATCTTAGATTGATTGTGGGATTCAAAATGAATTAGAATTTAGGCCTCATTTTCATCACCAAGTTTTTCTCTTAGAGTTTTAAATTCAACAACAATTTTCTTGAACTCATCTAAGTTATCAGTTAAAGTTTTAGTTGAATCCATTTTAAATGTGAAGAATTTCTCTTTAAGATACATTTTACTAGGAAAATCTTTAGTAGCATATAACTCTTCTAGTTTAGTCCATATTCTTTGTGCAGTTGCTTGATCTAAAACTTGTCTAAGAACACTGTCACTAAGGTTTAAAACCAACATATCATAGGCTGCCAGCTCCCAGTCTTTTTTTTCTTGGGTTGTCACAGTGGCAGGGAGTGTTGATGGGTCAAGGAGGGCCCTGTGAGCTTTCTGCTGGCCGAGAATCGCCTTGATTTTGGCCTTCCACAGGCCGAAGTCTCCTTTGCCATTGAATTTCTCCACTTTGAATCTTGCTATTGACATTTTTGGATGAAAAACTTGAGTCTTGATTCTTCAAGAACTGTAATCTTGTAAGTCTTTTGCTCTGATACCACTTTGTTGGGCCTGCTTCTTGTTGTATGACTGATATGAGTCCAAATGATGAATAATGTGGCCCTTCTTGCTGATCCAATTTCGTGAGTCCAATTATTTTGCCCTAAAAGATTTGGTTTGGTAGAATACTTGGCTACCGTTTGTCCACGAACTTCCAGCTGATGTGCTCCACGTGGTTTGCTCCACTAATCTTTGCCTGATGGAAGTGAAAGAAAAATTAATCTGATGGGTGATGTTTTCAAAATTAATTTCCTCTCTCGTTCTCTCTTTTCAATTTCGACAAAACTTCTTCTAACCTTATTTTTCTGTTTGTTTTGTGCGACTGCTTGAGTAAACGATTGATGAACAAAACATGCAATCTTGAAGAAGAAAGGAAGAAGAGAAGTGCTACACAACGATATACGTGGTTCAATGAAATGTTGCTTACATCCATGGGAAGGAGGGAGATCTTTATTGTGAGCTAAATCACAGATTCTTTCTTTTACAGATTTCAAGTTTTCTTGAAGCTATTGTAATTGTATGCTACAAAATTTGTAAATGATGAGTACTTCTACTATTTTTTGATACAAGTAGTTATAATAACAAACTGTAAAAGTTAAAGAAATGTGAAATAGTTTTTGAATAAGTTGAATGTTTGAGCTTATATTCTTGACTTTCGTTATTCAAAGAAGAAGCAATCACCGCCAATTTAAGATGAATACTTTGAGCAAACCGCAAACCCTCAGCAAGTCCCAAGCTTCCCCCAACAAGGGAGAGTATGAAATAGGAATAAGTTTAGTTGAGGCCGCCACCACACACCCGCATCGTCCACAACCCCAATCCTAACCCCACTTCTAGAAGCTCAAAACCGAGCAAAAGACGTAACATCAACATGAAGTTGAAAACAACCCCTTGTCACAACCACATCCTTGAAACTCATAACCTCTCCCCAGCCTGACAATGCATCTGTAGCTCATGACACCTTGCCTTCAACATGAGGAACACAACCCTTAACATACAAAACATATCTGTCATTCCATGACCTCTAACATCTAACACACCATAGCAAAAAATCACAGTCCGACAGCTCATCAACCAACAACAAGCAAAATCTTGGAAAATAGAAACAACCAAATTAAGATTACATACCATTGGGAGCAACTGATGACACACCCATCCCAGATTTCTTATTGATCCCAAGACGAGATGTGACGATAATAGATCCTGAGCGTGCAATGGAATCTATTGTTAAAACTTTCATTATCCTAAACTTTACATTCTTATACTCTCTTGAACATAGCATTCATATTACAACACATAAAACGTCAATAACATACACCTAGCTTAACGTCTAACTAAATATTCATACAAAAAATGTATTGCGACATGTGGTGAGATCGGTGGTAGATACTGGTAAGCTAACTCTTTCTGAAACTCAAGAGCAACCTAGTAAAAAAATTCAAAAAAAAAAAAAAAAAAAAAGAAAGAAAAGAAAAGTACGAGCTAAAAAGCCCATTGAGTGGTGAGTTTAGAATTAAAATAACTTTGTCAAACTATCTTCAAACCATTAGAAAATTAAAAAAACATCTCCTTGTAATATCTTTAAGATAAACTTGTAAAAATCTTCACTAAACCTGTATTCCAACTTAAACATGTTGGCATAGATTGATACACAATCAATTTTTCCTTCCATACGTGCATGTAGGTCAACATTTACACCACTGAAACACATTTTGGCGGTGTATCGAGAAACATATCCATAACATTTACACCTTAAAACACACTCTCAAGATGTATCGGAAAACATAACCATATCATTTACACCGTAAAAACACATTCACGAAGTGTATCGAGTAACACATGGGTACAAGATTCAGTGCATTTTAAATCACTTTATCTTAAATCTCATAACTCATATCATTTAACATTGTTAAGCCATTTAGAATACAACATACTTTAACGCTTCCTTAGACCTAACATCAACTAAAAACATGACGATACTGTAAGTTTGTAAACAATACATGAAAATCACTTAGTAACACTTTCTAAACCATTCATAAACATAAATTTCATGAAACCTCTTAAAATATAATTAATAATAAAATATTGCGTAAAATAAACCACTCACAAAATTATCGTCGATCACCCTTTAGATTGTAAGCAACTCCAACTTCGGTCCGACCTGGAATTCCAATAACTATAAGATTAGTTCGAATTAAATAAAAATAACCCCCTTTTTAGAGCTTCTAAAGCACACACTCTCTCTCTCAGACCCAGGTACTTAGCTACTTCCCACACATCCATCCTAAGCAATTGTATTACACATTGTTCCTTAATTTCGTTTTTTCCAACCTCCATGATCATCTTCAACCTCTTCAAAACCGAAGAAGTTTGACTCAAATACCTCAAATTTTAGTTTGTTTATAACTAAGATTTTGTAATGATCAGCTGGTATAACCTTATAAATACCACTAACTTTGAATTTAAAAACAGAGAGTTATCATCATTTATTGGTTTTCTTGCAAACAACAAATCTGTAAACAATCTTCATCAAGTAAAGATTTCAAATCTTCCTGTGGACGTAGGCAACTTTACCAAACCACGTAAAACACTGTGTCTCTTTCTTCTTCCCTTATTTTTCTTATTCAATCGAGTAAACTCTTTATTGCAAATCGCGCGCCAATCATTTACATTACAAATCGCATCGAGTAATCAAGTTATCGAGTCAATCGTACATCGATTCATCACTATCGAATAGGTCCGAGTATATCGTTTTCACCTTTGAGTTGCACTGAGTATCGTTCAAGAACTGTCGAGTATGATCGAGTATTAACTCTGTTATCATCGAGTTGCATCGAAGATTTAATAGAGACCAGTCAGATGAAGAAGGGAATTCTGATGAAGATCGAGTAGCAAGCAGTCGAATGTCAAGTTCCGAATATCAAGGATTTGGCAGAATTGATTTGAGCCATTTCTTCATCTATTCAACGGTGATCCTGAGTATTTAGGACTCGTGGGATCTTTAGTCCAACAAAAACTCCTAAGAACCCCTTGCCATTTAAATCCAAGAACTAAAAATAGACTTCCTTCAAAATTCCCGCCATTAAACAAAATTTCTTCAAAATTCTTTTCTTAAAAATTAGCAAAATTCATTGATTTCTTCAAAGACTAGTTAATGCAAGAAAATATACCAAATTCTTTTTACAATGTTAATATTTCACGCAAAGTTTTGATTCCAACATAGCCCTTATCCTCATTTGTCCATTTCAAGCCATCTTTATAAAACTATAACAAAACATATAAATATTCTTACCATTAAAGTTATATTTCTTCTTGTTTTTGGCCCTCTAAGAGCAACTTCTTCCATTTAATCTTTTCTCCCTCAATCCCTCTCAGTGTGTTTCACGGCCATGGTTGTGGTTAAATAAAAAAAAAAAAAGTTACTTTTATTTTTCCTTTCCTTTTTATAGAGCTTCCACTAACCGACTTACTATTTCTTCCTCTTTTTGATTTAGTTTTGATTTATTTTTTCTTAATGAAGTAAGAATGTTATCTTTGCAACTATGAAATTCCTCACTATTCTCCTTAATACCTAATTCAAACCTTATTTTTTTCTTCCATTTCTCTTCAAACTTCCTCCTTCAACGATATAGTTTATCTGTATCCATAATATTAGGAGATGAAAATTTGGGTCCTACAACCGAGCCCAGAATAAATTAGCCTGATCACAACCAACAAAAGCATAAAAAATGGTTTCAGGCCTTCGACAGCAAAGTTGGCATTGCGTCGCAACATCCATACCACGATTGATGAGGCAAGTCAGCACAGGTAAACAATTATGAAAAGCTCTCCATATAAAAACCTCACTTTTGCTGGGGCATTCTGTGATGGACAATTGAGACGAACAACCAGGTGGGAATTTAGATGACATACTCATGTGATAACTACTACACACATTCAAGGATCTTGTTTTACAGAGAATCTTTGAGCAGAAACAAATATTTACAGTAAACAGAATAGATTATGCATCATATGCATAAATTACAACATGCTTTTGAACTATAAAAAGGCTTTAGAGATTATACTTTTGAAGAACTTTTCTTCAAGTATATCCCATGAACGTTCACGAACGCGCCGAACATGCACGAACTCCTCTCGAAATAACAACCAGAACTCGAACCAAAAAGGAGAAGGACACTATCACTTGGTGACCTTGGTATTTTTGGTGTGAAAATCCAGAAATATTGGGTTCTGGCTATTTTGGTTAAAGGGAAGTTTGTGGTTTGGAGGAGGAAGACAATTGAAGGAGGAAAAACTCTATCGCATAGATAAATCTTCAATTGTGTAGTAAACCGAGTCTATCACATAGACTCTCAACCAATTGTGTAGTAAACCGAGTCTATCACATAGACTCTCAACCAATCGTGTAGAAGGTTCACAATTCGTGTAACTTGTCCACCAAAATAATGAAATCATATTTTATTTTATTGCATTTTGCCATAAAAATTGATAACTTCCCACTAAGGTGGTTAGAGAGAAAAAGAGAATTAATTATCAAATAATTAATAATATAAATAAATATGATAACCAACTTATCTTATTATATTTATAACCTATAGTTTTAATAATGCATCATATATAATATATAAACCATAGATTTTTCTCTATATTATGGCATTTAGTATAAATCATATTAATATTAAATTTAACAACTATGAATCTTATTCATAGAAAATATATTTGAATCATATTCAAATATTTATTCCTCCAACTATAAATAAATATGATAACCAACTTATCTTATTATATTTATAAACTATAGTTTTAATATTGCATCATATATAATATATAAACCATAGTTCTTTTTCTCTATATTATGACATTTAGTATAAATCATATTTATATTAAATTTAATAACTATGAATCTTATTCATAGAAAATTTATTTGAATCATATTCAAATATTTATTCCTCCAACTATAATGTATCAAATACATTATATCAATTATATCATATATAATTGAACTAATTTAATTATATCATATATAATTAAATTCCCTTTTATTAATTTGAACATTTCAAATTAACCCAAAAACTGATTCTCAACTAAATCCTTGAGCTACTAAGGGGACCTTCCTTATGGACCTTATGGACCTGTAGCTTGAAACTCCAACGGTACGTGAATAATTAATTAAACTCTTTAATTACTTTATCCACCATCTGTTAACTGTCGGACACTCCACTAAAGACCAACAGTTGCACTCTTCGCACTACAGATATATTTTTGTGTTCATTGAATATAACCAATCAATAGTACAATACGATAACCCTTCACAAATTGCTCGTAAGTACAACTAAACCAAATTATCGTTTTGCCCCTGTAGTTACATCTAACTCCTTAATTACCATTGATCACTCTAATGAACAATAGATCATAGTTTTATTATGACTAAACCCCTCTCGGGCCAAGAGAGGGTGTGGTGCCATATTGGTCAAGACCCGGAATCAGCCCGTAAGGGAACAATTTATCTACTTACTTCTGCTTCGGGAAGGAGTGAATTCCATCTTGTGTAGCTGAGTTCCCAGCTCCCCAATCAGATGAATCCCCAATATGGTAAGCTTGTTGAGTGGGCGATCTAGCCACTCTTACCCATGCAAATCAAAAGACCGCTCTCATAGGCAACAACTCACAACTCACTTAGGATTAAGGTCATGTTACCTATAGTCATCCTAGTGAAATGAAAATCTCTATTATAAACGGTGTTATATAATGAGACTATGCATTTTGTGATCCGGTCTTATACAGACTTCTTTGCATAGAATATCCTCGTCTGTAAGTCTAATACATGAATGATCAGGATTAGATCATTTGTAGCAATTTACAACGTTTGTAACACCTACAAAGCAGACCATACTCATAGTATCACCAGGATAAGGTATCCAACTTTATCCATATACTACAGACCATTTAGGTTATCACTTAAATATAATCCACCTATATGTCTCCACATACATGTTTAAGTTACACGATAACCTTGGATGTTAATTTATTGGTTGTGGTTAATGCAACTAAAATAGCATATATTTTATAGACGAAGTGAATAAAATATCAAATATTATTAATCACAGAAATCTTTGTTCATACAAGGTTTACAAACTATAGAACCCTACGAGATTTAGGGCATCAACCCAACAATCTCCCACTTATCCTAAAGCTAGTGGGGTGTACAAGATAATCAAATTATAAGTACACAAAACAATAAACTAGGGCAAAACACGCCCATTATAAGATCTCCCACTTGCCTTAGTCTAGCCGTGGTTTGTCCCACAGACCCATACTCTACAAGTAACCCTCAAACACTGTAGCCATGAGGGCCTTCGTAAACGGATCAGCAACATTGTGCTCTGAAGCTATCTTTGTGACATTCATGTCCCCTCGATGCATAATCTCTTGGATGAGATGGTATTTTCGCTCAATGTGCTTTCCGCGCTTATAACTCTTAGGCTCACGAGAATTAGCCACAACACCACTATTATCACACTAAAGTGTGATGGGCTTTAACATGTGTGGAATAACTTCCAGATAAGTCAGGAATTTTCTGAGCCAAACGACCTCTTTAGCAGCTTCACAAGCCGCTACATACTCAACCTCCATGGTGGAGTTCGTGATGCACCCCTGCTTGGTGCTTTGCCATATTACAACCCCTCTGTTAAGAGTGAACACTGATCCTGAAGTGGATTTCTGAGAATCCCTATCAGTTTGAAAATCAGAGTCCGTGTATCCTGTAAGGATCAAATTCTTAGAACCATACACAAGCATGTAGTCCCTCGTTCTCTGTAGATACTTGAGGATGTTCTTCATGACCGTCCAATGATCATATCCTGGATTAGACTGATATCTAGTAACTATCCCCACTGCATAGCAGATGTCAGGTTTAGTACATAACATCGCATACATCAAACTGCCCACGACATGTGCATAGGGACCCGTCTCATTTCCTCAACCTCTTGAGGTGTCTTAGGACACTGTTCTTTAGACAAAGTAACTCCGTGCCTGAAAGGCAATAAGCCCCTCTTGAAGTTCTGCATCAAATATTTGATCAATATCTTGTCAATATATGATGCTTAAGACAATGCTTGCATTTTGTTCTTTCGATCTCGAAAGATCTGAATACCAAGAACAAACCGAGCCTCTCCCAAATCTTTCATTTGGAATTAGGTCGCTAGCCAGTTCTTAACTGTAGTCAGTAAGCCTATATCATTCCCAATGAGTAGGATATCATCTACATATAACACTAGGAAAACTACTGAACTATTGATGATTTTCTTGTAGACACAAGGCTCATCAACGTTCTGATCAAGCCATAAGATTTGATCGTAGTATCAAACCTTATATTCTAAGAACGAGATGCCTGCTTCAGTCTATAAATGGATTGATTAAGCTTGCAAACATTTTGCTCTTGACCTTGGACTATGAATCCCTTGGGCTGCACCATGTAAATGGTCTCCTCAAGATTGCCATTCAGAAAAACAGTCTTGACATCTATTTACCATATCTCATAGTCATAATATGAGATAATGGATAGAAGGATGCGGATAGACTTCAGCATGGCAACAGGCAAGAAAGTATCCTTATAATCGACTCCCTCTACCTGGGTATAACCCTTTGCCACCAGTCTAGCCTTGAAGGTTTGCACCTTCCCATCAGCACCCCGTTTCCTCTTGTAGATCCATTTACAACCTATAGGGTTAACCTCATCAGGTTGATCTACAAGATCCCAAACTGAATTAAAGAAACATAGACTCCATTCCGAGATCCATGGCTTTGATCCATTCATCTATGTCAACATCCTCCATTGCTTTCTTATAAGACAGTGGATCCTCAACCTCGTCATCAACTACCATAGCTAGGATTTCAGTTAAACCCATATAGCGAATAGGTGGATTCGCAACCCTCCCACTACATTGAGGTTCCCTTAACATTTGAGGTGGATTTAACCTACTAGATGAACCTACTTCAACAACTTTTGTTGATATAGTACGCTTTTCAACAACTCTTGTTGAAGATTCAGTAGTTTCTTTGGAAAGCTCATTCAACACGATTTTGCTTCTAGGTTTGTGCTCTCTTATATGATCTTCCTCAACAAAAGTAGCATTTGTCGATACAAACACTTTGTTTTCTTTATGATCATAAAAATAACCACCTCTCGTTCCCTTGGGGTAGCCTACAAATAGGCATAACCTTGAACGTGGTTCCAATTTCTTAGGATTAGCCTCAAGCACATGTACTAAGCAACCTCAGATCCTGAAATGACGTAAACTAGCTTTACAACCATTCCATAACTCCAAAGGTGTTTTGGAAACACTCTTGGAGGGAACAAAGTTCTAGATATAAGCTGCAGTTTTTACTGCATAACCCTAAAACGAGTCAGGTAAGGAAGTGTAACTCATCAGGTAAGCCTTCCCCTTACCACCCTTCTTCTTCTTCCACTTTCTGGTGCCGGGGGAGAAGGTACAAACTTAGTTCTAGAGGTCGAACCTTTGTTAAACTTTTTTGGATGATAAAGCAACATTTGCTTCACCAACCCTCTTCTCCTCTTCTCCTTGCTTTTCAGCTAAGATTGGAAAGCTTGCAACTCATTGAGTAGAGTTGTATGGTTGTAGTCAACTCTGTTCAGAACAACGTTGCTCAAAAAGTGAAGGAAGCTTTCTGGTAAGGACTCCAGAATGATGCTAACCTGGTTGGCCTCATTGATGCTCGACCCGTTCATCTCCGCCACGTTGAAATGGACCATCATGTTGAAAACATGTTCCCTTCTTCATCCGTGAGTTGAAGATGTACTTTAGAGCGTTATGCCTGAGCTACGTAGACGGCTGTCCGAACATTCCCCTCAGGGACTCCATGATCTCACGTGCAGTGATCATGGGTTCATGCTTCTTGGCCAAAAATTCATTAAGGCTGGCCAAGATCCGCCCGTGTCTAGCGCTCATATGCTTCTCGAACGTTTCGAGCAGTGGTAGAAGGTGGAATAGGAGAACATTCCTCCGTAAGGATAAACCTTAGATCATCGTTGGTCAAAATCATATTAATTGTGTTTTTCCAACTAGCGTAATTTTTTCCAGTCGGTTTATCAGCGACAAGCAGACTAAGAGTAGCGGTAGCCATATTTTAAATTGCTAAAAAATGAACAAACTTAAATATGTCTACTTGTATTAAACCACTTTTAGAAAACTAATCAAGTTTTAGCAAAGTAGTTTAGTGTACCTTAAGTGACATCTATTTTGCAATGATGCTTCAATGAGGCAGGACAAAAGTCAACGTAGGGTGATCAAGTGCCTCTTCGCTATAATGAGACAATCTCAACCATTAGACAGAAACAACTCATTGTAACTTAATCTAACAATCACTATTGTTTGATCCAGAATTTGTTAACGTCCTTAACAATTCTGTGTAAATGTAACCCCTCATTTTAGGCCCTAGAGTTCCGTCCTAATGAACTAACCTTAGGGAAAAGCTGACTAGGAAAAGAGACTAAAGCAACCATATCCATTTTTGGAGATCAAATAAAGAGTTGTGCAAAACTGCCATCCTTTAGGAGGACACCCATGATGCCACGAGTCGATGTACAAAAACTTTATCCAACCTAATGAAAGAGACTGAGGGATATATTGTCACACATCCCACTCCTACTTACTATGAACATTCTCTCCATTCACCTTGGTATTGACCTACCCAAATGCCACCCATAGGAGGACACTCTAGAGGTGCCTCGAGACTGAGGATAGATCTCACGGTGTGAACTTTTAGGGAGAAACGTGTAGAGGTAAAGTGAAGTATCATATACCCCATTTACCTGCCACTGAATGTTCTACCTAGGGTTCATTAACTTAGAAAATTTGGCTACTGATTTTAGCTAAGTGATTTTTCTAAAAAATAAAACTTGCTTTTGATGATTAAACAACTTTGATTGAAGTCTTATTAAACTCTTTAACATACTTTCATTAAATTTGCATGCATGTAACAAATCTATCTAATTCACCTTTCCAGGTAGGTTCCCAAGTAGGGGTGCGGCGTTTCCATCGACTTAAATATCCCAACCTAGCCAGAACTAGCCTTAGACAAAAGATCCCTTATAGATATACTTGTCACATATTTAATCTTTTAATAGAATCAATTTAATCATATAAACCGATTTAAAAGATTAAACTTAGATTTCTAATCTTATTAGAAACGTGATCTTAGTTATATCTCAATCAAATTTTAAAACACTTTTAAAAGATGATTAAAGCCTAAGGTTTGCATGCAACTTTTTATTATTGGTTTTAATTCTATTTCATTAATTATAACTCTTATAAGAAATGAAACAATTAAAACCATTCAACATTGCTAGCTAGACATACATAAGGTATTTATAGCAATTATAAATAAACCTAAGGTAGTGTCATGCTTCATGCAACGTTCATTCATTACTAATATATAACTTTTATATAAACAAGTAATGAACTAAGCTATAACATACATCCCATACATACATTCAACCTTATATTATAACATTTATAATATAAATAATTTATGGATATGCTATAATGCATGCATATATTATAACTCTTATATTATATGATGCATGAGCATGCTTTATATAATTTAATCATGCATACTAATATATTATAACACTTATAATATAAAAATGATGCATGAAAATAAATACATAACCTATAGTGGGTTTTAAAACTAAGTGACATACATTATGGCATATAAAATAAACATACATCAAATGCATATTTAATAAAAGTTGATGGACCGGGATTGAATATCTCAAAACCGGAAAAGTAAAGGCTAAACTATTACAAAAGATTGAGTCCTTTGGTTCGGAACAGGTGAATCGGGTCTTGAACCGCTCACCTTGAAGCCTTGCAGCTTGATCATGTAGCAAATTCCTTGATCATTGAGCAATGAGCGTCGACTGTGAACGATCGCGTAGCGTTAGACTATGCGATGAGCATAAAAGTCCATGTGATCGTACAACGCGCTTCGAGTAACGCATGCCGTGCGATCATGTAGCTAAAGACTATGCGATGAGCATGATAGTCTACATGATCGAGTAGCGTACGTCGAGTATCATATACTATGCAATCGTGTAGCTATTGACTATGCGATGAGAATGATAGTCTACATGATCGTTTAGCACATATGCCTCGCGTCGAGTATCAAATACTGTGCGATCGTTTACACCTCGAGCGCCTACGCGATCTTGCAGCCAATGCAACACGATCGTGCAAACACTTTATACGATCGTGTAGCATTAGCTATGCGATTGTTTAGAAAATGCTATACGATTGTACATAACAACTTTACATGAACGCATAGCCAAATCTAAACGATTGTCTAACTTAAGCTACATGATGCGACCACCGTTTCGTCTTCTTCATCGAAACGAACTGAAACTTTTGCGTCTGAAGCTCCATGAACAACTCAAAACTTAAATAAATACAGACTCGATTACAAGAAATTTATGCCAAGAAATGCAGGGGCCCTTAATGATGGGCAGAAATGTACGTTATTATAGGCCTTTTATTTAGAATTATGAGGGTTGTAAGTAGAATATGCGGTGATTATACTAAGAATTCATGAGAAAGTGAGCTTGTGTCGATCAGCAATGAAAATCTCGGCTAAGCCACTATTATGTGTTATTTTGCCTCCAATTGTCTATTTTTGTAGCTATTGCAGGAATCGATCGCATGCGGTGATTCCCACCATCACAAAAGGCGATCGCATACATTTGACGCATGGATGTTGCGGCCATTAATTGCATGCATCCATTACATAAAAGGTTGTGGCTATAGAGTAATAACCATAATAGAGGGATGAACGCAAGGGTGGTGGAATGCGATGATACTTCAGAAACCAAGCATGAATGCATACTTTGCAAGTATCAAAAGATGATGTTGACATTTTTCTTCTAGGTCTGTGCTTCTTTATAAGATCTTCCTCAACGAAAGTAGCATTTGTCGATACAAACACTTTTTTTCTTTAGGATCATAGAAATAATCACCTCTCGTTCCCTTGGGGTAGCTTACAAATAGGCATAACCTTGAACGTGGTTCCAATTTCTTAGGATTAGCCTCAAGCACATGTGCTGGGCAACCTCAGATCCTGAAATGACATAAACTAGCTTTACAACCATTCCGTAACTCCAAAGGTGTTTTGGCAACACTCTTGGAGGGAACACAGTTCTAGATATAAGCTGTAGTCTTTACTTTATAACACCAAAACGAGTCAGGAAAGGAAGCGTAACTCATCAGGTAAGCCTTCCCCTTACCACCCTTCTTCTTCTTCCACTTTCTGGTGCCGGAGGAAGAAGGTGCAAACTTAGTTCTAGAGATCGAACCTTTGTGGAACTTTTTGGATGATAAAGCAACATTTGCTTACCCAACCCTCTTCTCTTTACTTTTTAGCAAAGATTGGAAAGATTGCAACTCATCGAGTAGAGTTGTATGGTTGTAGTCAACTCTGTTCAGAACAACATTGCTTAAAAAATGAAGGAAGCTTTCTAGTAAGGACTCCAAAATGATGCTAACCTGGTTGGCCTCATTGATGCTCGACCCGTTCATCTCCGCCACGTTGAAGTGGACCATCATATTGAGAACATGTTCCCGAACATATGTTCCCTCTTTCATCTATGAGTTAAAGATGTACTTTAGAGTGTCGTGCCTGAGCTACACAGACGGTTGTTCGAACATTCCCCTCAGGGACTCCATGATCTCACGTGCAGTGATCATGGGCTCGTGCTTCTTGGCCAAAACTTCATTAAGGCTGGCCAAGATATACACTTCGGCTTTTTCGTTCGCTCGTGTCCAGCGCTCATATGCTTCTCGAACGTTTCGAGTAATCGTAGAAGGTGGAATAGGAGAACATTCCTCCGTAAGGACAAACCTTAGATCATCGTTGGTCAAAATCATATTAATTGTGTTTTTCCAACTAGCGTAATTTTCGCCAATCGGTTTATCAGCGACAAGCAGACTAAGAATAGCGGTAGCCATATTTTAAATTGCTAAAAAATGAACAAACTTAAATAAGTCTACTTATATTAAACCACTTTTAGAAAACCAATCAAGATTTAGCAAAGTAGTTTAGTGTATCCTAAGTGATATCTATTTTTCAATGATGAACGCATGCGACCGCAATGTTATGAACTTAATGTTTTTTGGACGCAATCTAACATATTTTATCAACACAAACCTTCATTGTTTAATAACTTAGAACTGTAACGTGCATTTCTACCCGTTATCACACCCCTAAATTTAAACAATGCTTGTCCTCAAGCATAAGCTAAAGATTTCTTTAGCAAGTCGACCACAATTCTCTTTTCCTAGATTTCTTAATTCAAATCCTATACACCAAAATTTCCTTGATTCTTATTCAAGTCTTCTTCTTAAAATATTTCTAAGACCTAGGGACTGCAAGTTTAACCTTCAAAAGGATTTTACTAAATTTTGAGATATCGCATGATTTATTTCAAAAAACTTTTCCACCAGAGTGTCAAATGATTTTTATCCTTGCATATTTCTTGACATTATTATTTTTTTCTGACTTTACACTGATCCAAGTGCCTTGCCTTCGTTTTGGCTTGCCCCCATGTGTGTCATGTGGACATCCAACTACGAGAAATTCGCTCTTTCTCAGATTAAACTCATACCTACTTGGCAACGGAGTTGCGGTAATTTATTTATGCGTTGATCCTGGCGACTGACAACGGGCAGAAATGCATGTTATCATAGTGTCAAGTTATTAAACAATATTGAATTGCGTTGATGAAAAATGATAAATTGCGTTCATTAAGCATAAAATCTATAATATTGCGGTCACGTGCGTCAACACATTGGAACTATTGATTTTTATATTTTTTGTGTAGAATATGCATTAACACATTGCAGAGATTGCGATCATAGGAATTCATCATCGAGCGCAACTTCACCGCAAGACTTTGCGTTGATCGCTCTCGCAAATATTTACCCAAGTAGAATAACCGCAACATGGTGGACGCATCCGGACGAAAGGACAATTAAGATTGATGGGACAGAAAGCTGACAACAGTCAGATCCAAATTAAGTTGACAGCCAATAACGGTCACAAAGTACATCCAGCTTTATCGGTGACAATTATCCGATGCATCAGTCAAGAATTAAAGCAGTCCCATTTGTACAGTCAGGAAAGAGAAGTCGCCTTTCACATTTTGATGCCTTATAAATACCAAGTGCATTCTTTAGGGAAGGGGTTAAGCAGTCGATTACTTCATAACCTTACAAGTTCACAACTCTTTTCATAGTTTTCTTTTTCATTACACGATGGAGCTAGAGAAGAATGGTGACACTGGAGATTGTCCAAGGCGGCTTAAGAGAGGACCTTGGGGTAGAGCAGAGAGCGGGTTGACCCTCGCAAAAGCGAGAATATCATTAGAGCACGAGTAGAACAGTGTAACTTCTAGTGGCAAGAAATTGCTCCAGGCTCTTTACTATACCTGCATTGTTATTCTGTACTTCATCTTTTATCTATTCAATGGAAGTTATATTTCTACATCTGCTCACTCTCTTAACACACATGAGTAGCTAAACTAGTTGAATGTGTTGAGAGGAATTAAGCTAACATGATCTAGGAAGTTCATTGCTTGCGATTGTCTTGTTTTATGCTGTGCGAAACATCCCTTTAGAGTTGCTCGAGAGAGAATCTAAAGAAAGAACCTAATGTCTCGAGAGAGCTAGGCTAGAATCTGACTTGAAATAGCAAGATTAGGCCTGCATAAACAAGAAATAGGGACTTAGAGATAAACTCTGTTTGTCAACTTGCATCGCATGGATCCTAGGAATAGGAATGATATTATGTGGTCGCATATTTATGTGATTATCATCGCATAAATAGAAATAGAGGTTTATATGTAAACCCTGTATACTTATTGCATATTTATCGCATACGTTCTAGCCTTAGAAGCCGTGGCATTCACGCCGAGAGGTGGTTTACTATTGTATGCATGTTGCATGATCGCAAGGCATGAATGCAACCTAGGGACTGTTAGCCGAAACTCTTCTCAAACCGTTCATCGCATATTCATTGTATCTCCCGTTGCTAACTCTTTTCGAACTCTGCCGCATTTATTATTATTTTTATTAACGCAACAACAAACCAACCACCTTATTCATTTACCGGTTACCGCAAAGTTTTCATAAGAAATTATCAACGCAAACTATTTTCACAAGTCCCTGTGATCGACCCTGGACTTACCAGGAAACTCAGAGGAATTTACACGTGGATTCCACTAGGGAAACTTGAGTGCACAACGTAATTCCATCAACGCATATCACCCATATTTCCATTCAGTAAAATAACGCATCAGCGACTTACTTTTGTTTTGGTTTGCCCCCATGTCATGCGGACATCTAACTATGGGTAAGTGCCCTTCACAACTTAACTTTTATCAATCATGGGTTTCCCCATTGCGTGGACAGTGGAGTTGTTATTCTCAAATATTTTTTTTCATAAGGCTAAAAATAGCAAGGTTGAAAAATAAATACCTCACCCCCAAATTTAAAATGCGGCAATGTCCCCATTGCCAAAAAATTGAAAGAAGTCATGCGATGTTCTTAGGAAGTTTGGTAAAGGGTCAATTTGAAAGAAAGCCAACAGACCACTAACTTCTAGAAATATTTCATGAGGTGACTATCCTAAAATTAAGCTGACCCTAGTGTATATGAAAAAAATAGAAGCATGTTTTTCATCATTGAAATCATAATTGGCAAAGCGAAAGCATGCGACGACTTACTAAATTTATCAATGTGGAATGATTGCGGTAATCAAAGAGGATGCGGTGATAAAATTTCAAAATTAAAATGCGATACGATAGTGCAGAATTTGGAATAAAGTCAAGGAAGAATACAACCCTCAAATTTGCGCTGTTGCTCACATTGTTTGTTGACGCATCCTACTTTGCAGCAATCTATCTTCTTTGGATTGCGACGATAGAATAAGATAAGTTGCTTCTTCATATAATGCCTCTACAATCGTTCGCCTTGATCGTTTGCAAGAAAAACATAGAGAGGGTCAAATATTATAAAAAAACAAGGTTAACAAAATCGCTTCACCGCAATCATTTAGTACGATTGCGTTGGTTTTTTTTTTAGATAAAGAAAAGTGCAGATAACAACAAAGTGATTGCGATAATAGATAATAACGAGTATGATGAAAGTTCATGAAGTATTGATGCAGGAAAAAGGATATTCAAAAGAGTTGCGCCCCTGATGAGGTTGAGTTAGTTATAGAGTAACTCAGGGACTACTTATTCCAAGCTGGTCTTTTCACGTCCAACGTGGCTTTTCCCTCTTTTCTTTGTCCTCTGGGATCTTGACTGCCTTAATTCGGAGTGGTTCCCATGAATGTTTATTATAATCTCCCATTACTTACATCAATTTGAGCGCGATTGGTCGAAAGGATGGTTGTCCAATATGATGGGCGCATTCGTCCACTTTATAATCTAAAATGAGGAAATCTGCCGGCAAGATGAACTATCAATTGAGATTGCAACATTTTTCAACTCTCCTTCAGGATGTATTCGGATCTGTCTGCAAGCAGGAGAGTCTCTGTCGTGGGCGTGAGTATGCCAATGGTCAATCGTTTGAAGATTGATAATGTCATTATGTTATGCTCGCCTCAAGATCACATAGTCTTGGCCACTGTAGATCCCTCCAATGGAGCATGGTATCGTGAAGATTCCTATGTCGCACATTTTTGTGTGGATCATAGCATTTTGCGTTGTAGTCACTGTTGTGATCTTTTCTTCATCATTTTGTTTCTCTTTCAATCTTTGCAGAGCTGGTGGTAGCTGACTTCTTCTGTCTCAGGTTCTAAAGGCTTGAGGATGGACATAACTTGGGGTTCATTTTCTTGGGCTTTTCCGAATTATAAGTCAACGGAACCTCGGTTGTCACTGCATTCAAGTTGGTCGTGATGGGTTCCTCCCTTACTTCCGCAGTCATTTTGTCACTTAGCACGGAGACTGCTAAGCATTGTTCCTTCCCGGTACCCCCAACTTGCGAGGGAGCTCAGTTGAGCTCGGCAACACTCCTTGCGTTCTATTTTTTAACTCCCCTGCAATTTGTCCCAACTGAAGTTTGAGATTTCGAATGGACGTTGCGTGATTCTGAAGCACTGATTCGTTTTTCTCAATGTATTGCTTCAACAAGCTCTAAAAGGACGAAGATTGCGGTGATTGCGAGCTGCTAGCTTGACTATGCGTTGGACCGTTGTTTTGCAGGAAAAATCCGGGTGGCCCTCCTTTTTGCGCCACAGGTTGGAAGTTTTGTTGTTGATTTTTCCATGCAAAATTTGGGTTGTTTCTCCACCCGGGGTTGTATGTATCGGAGTAGGGATTGTTGTTTATGAAACATACTGACTGCGGGTTAGCTGGACATTCCTCCATCGAATGAGTGTCTCCGTAAATGACACAACTTGCGGTCGTTTGAGTGATTGCATTGACCTACCCTTTCTTCGCTCTCGTGTTATTAATTGCGATGCCTTGAATCAAACTCATCATCGCAGTCATCTTGTTTTGCAGGGATGCGATGGCCCTGTTGTTTGCATCATTATCTTTAATTTTTAATCTTTGATCGCTTTCCCGCCAATCCTCATGATTTTTGGAAATGCGATCAAGTATACTCTTTGCCTCCTCATATGTTTTGTCTAGCAGATCACCAGTGGCTGCCGCATTGGTAGCGGTCTGCGAAGAGGGATTCAATCCTTGATAAAAGATCTCCTTCTGCAGGCAGTCTGATAAGCCATTATGTGGACAGTCTCTTACCAGCCGCTTAAACCTTGCCCAAGCATCGCTGAGCGATTCGTCATCTTCTTGTTCAAAATTTGTTATTAATTTCCTTCTCCTTGCATTCTCAGTTGATGGGAAATACTTCTTCATAAACTTTTCCACTACCTGTTCCCACGAAGTGATCTCTCCTGGCTCGAGGGAATACACCCATTTTCTTGCCTAATCACACAAAGAAAATGGAAATAGAGTTAGTTGAACTTCTTTGGTAGAGATATTCGGGAACACAAAAGTGTTGCAGATTTCTATGAAGCTCCGAAGGTGGGCGTGCGGTTCTTCACCACGCCTCCCTCCAAACTGGCCAATAGGCTGGATCATCTGCAACATTACCAGCTTAATTTCAAACCTCGATCCATCTAACACTAGCCTCATGATTCATGGAGAGAAATCGTAGAGGTTGGGCGATGCATAGTCCCGAATGGGTCTATTGCGGTCATTCGCAGAAGGATGGGTTGACCATTATATTGTTCGCATTTGCGGCCTTTGCTTCCGGTTGTTCCGCCATTCTTGGGGTTTTGTCTTGTTGTTGGTGGTTGTCTCTCAGTCTGTGTCGAAATGTTCTCTCAATTTTTGGGTCGTAATTCGCCAGAGATTGAGAGTTGCAAAGAAATCAGAAAAATCACCGTTAGCACACTGATTTGCTGAAGTCCCTGGCACCGGTGCCAAAAACTTGATGCGTTGTTTTATGAGGTGAAAATGTGGAATGAAATGCGGTGATGAAAATGCATTGAGCAATCAAGTTTTCTCAGTGGAATCCAAATGTAAACCCTACTTAGTTTCCTGGTAAGTCCAGGGTCAAACTCAGGGACTTGGGAAAGCAATATGCGGTGGTAATTTCTCAGAAGACTTTGCGGTAACCAAATAGATCAAGTAGTTGTTGGGAATGTTGTTTGCGGTAATAAAAATAAACAAATGTGGCGGAGTTTCAAAAATAGTTGATAAAACAGAAGATGCAATGAGTATGCGGTGAACGAGTTGAGAAGGGTTTCGGCTAATACTTCCTAGGATGCGTTCATGCTATGCGATCATGCAACACACATACAATAGTAAACCATCTCTCGATGCGAATGCTACGACTTCTAATGCTAGAACGCATGCGATATATGCGATAAGTTTATAGGACCTACACATAAGCCTCTATTCTTATTTATGCGATGACAAAATGACACACATACAAATAAGACGACCACATAATATCATACCTATCTCTAGAGTGCATGCGATGCAGGTTTACAAACAGAGCTTATCTCTAAGTCCCTATCTCTTGTTTATGCAGATCTAATCTTGCTATCTCAAGTCTAGATTCTAACCTAGCTCTCTCAAGTCTTAGGTTATTTCTTCAAACTCTCTCCCGAGTAGCTCTAAAGGCTGTTGGGCACAGTATAAAACAAGATAATCGCAAGCAATGAAGATCCTAGGTCATGTTAGCTTAGTTCTTCTCAACCAATTTGATAAGTTTAGCTACTCATGCGTGCTAAGAGAGTGAACAGATGTAGAATAAGAACTTCCTTTGTATAAATATAAAGTTGAAATACAAAATAACAATGCAAGAAGAGAATAAAGAGCCTGGTAGCAATCTCTTGCTTCCCAGGCTTTTACACTGTTTTTTCTACTCTTGTTCAAAAGATAGTCTCGCTCTCGCCAGAGTCGGCCCGCTCTCTGCTTTCTATACCTCCGGGTTCTCTCTTGAGTTTCCCTGAGCGATCTTCCGATGTCTCTACCCTTCTCTCGCTTCGCCTTAAAAATAAACAAAAACTACGAACACGACTAAAGCTATGAACAATGACTTGCTGAATTCTGAACTCGTCAACCCCTTATCTTAAAGATGCCTTCGGTATTTATAGAGCTTCAGGGTGAAGGGCGACTTCTCTCTTATGATTGAACAGATGGGATGGCTTTAATTCTCTAACTGATACGCCGAATATTTGTCACCGGAAAGCTAAGTGTACTTGTTATCGTTAGCGACTTGTCAACTTAATTTGGATTCGACCGTTATCAGCTTTCTGTTCTATCGTGATTAATTATGCCTTTCACCCAGATGTGCCCACCAAGTTGCACCGGCTCTATGCGAAAATCCTTCTTAAGCAGATGTTTGGGAGCACAAATCACCGTAAAAAGCCTTGAGGTAATGTTGCGCTCGACCATTAATTTCTTGTGATCGTGCTTTTCGCCTTGCGTCAACGCATATTCTGCATAAAAATACAAAAATTAATTGTTTCTATGCGATGAACACATGCGATCGCAATGTTATGAACTTAATGCTTTTTGGACGCAATCTAACATATTTTATCAACGCAAACCTTCATTGTTTAATAACTTAGAACTGTAATAACGTGCATTTCTGCCCGTTATCAACATGTTGGCACACATCCTTCACCTGCTTACTATGAACTTTTTGCCCTATTCACCTTGCTATTGACCCATGCAAACACTTTTCAAATGGAGGTCACTTCTAGGGTAACATGAAGCCGAGCATGAATTCACGGTGTGAACTATTAGAGATGCAAGAGCTAAGAACAACATATCGTATATGTTATTAATCTCTTATTGAAGTGTTTTATTTGTTTTGGGTAACCATTTACTTACATGTATTTCAACTAATAAAACAACCTAAGTCTAGGTGATTATCCAAGTATAACGTTTATATTTAGATTTTAACCTATGATGTCTAGTTGATAAACTAGTGTAAAAAATCTCACATTGCTCACGCATGCTCATAAAAAATTGAGTTAAAAAGGTCAATTAGGTGTTCTATAAACCGTCAACTTAAACACCTCTAGCCTTAGACATGATTATAGACCGATTGAGTTTGTAAACAAATTTTATAAGAAAATGATCTATTTTAATGATTAAAACAAGTTGTTATTTCTTGACCTAGGTGAGCATGCTTCTTATCTTTGTTATGGATTTTAAATGTCTAACCCAGTTTTTATAACAATTATAAGAAAATAGACGTATTAATCATCCATAACATTCATCAAGTATTTTGGGATTTAATATAACACTTTATATGAATACTTGAAACCTTAAACATGCATACTATATATTATAACTCTTTATAATATATTTCCAACGCATGCTATTGCTTCCTTTGGTGGGATTTTAAATGTACATGACATACTATATGCACATACAAGATTTATTTAATTATAACATACATGCACAATGCATAAATAATTAAACACACACTGATATAGACCAATTTTGGTATTTCAAACAAGTAATTAGCCTAAATTATTACAATAATAATGAAAAAAAAACTTCAAAGTGCTTATGATCTTCACAAACCGACTCGAACCGCTCGAATCGGATCTCCAAGGCACCAAAACAGGTTGAACCGAACCTCCTAGACTCGAACTGACTAAACTAGTTCACTTGAACCGTCGATTTGGTCACGCGCGCGCTTTCTGGGCTGGGATGAGCAGCGGTGCAACACTCCATCCCAAAATTGCATTATTGTGGCTGAAGAAGAACAGTGTTGTAGAGCTTTGCAAGACTGCCTGGCGCTAGCTTCATTTTTGAAAAATTGTAGCTAACCTCTCTTGCTTCTTTCTTCAATTACAGCCTAAATACAACTCTATTGACTCTAACAAATTTAGAGACTCTTAATCACACATTAAGGCACATAAACAAATAGTCAATTACAAAAATTAACACTTAACCGAAGAGAAACTAAAAGCGCCAAAACTGAAAAAAATTCATATAAGTAACCATTTTCATACAACCTATGAAAATCACCCACCAAACTAAAATTACAAAGAATTTAGTGCTTTAAATCATGCTCTGATACCAATTGTTGGAGTTAGCATGTAATTAGCGAAAGCAAATAGAATCATTAGGTAATCTAATTCTTTAATTTTAGTGACCAAGAAAGCATGTTCAAGAACTTAAAAAAAAAAAAAAAAGAAGAGAGTTTCAAATATACCTTTGTAGAACTCCTTTAATCCATGAAATCAGTTTCAATTATGACTCCAAAACCTTCTGGGCCATCACAGGATCTTCCCTACTATTCTCTTGGACCTTAGATTAGGTGGTGGGACCTAAAATGAGCTGAGCTGAAGTAAGAACACTTCTTTAACCTTCACCAACAAAATTCAACTTTGCATGCACTTCATCTCAATTGAACCAACTAATTTTTATTCAGCCTATTTAGTGCCATCAAATTGTATAGAAGAATGACACCAAATCCACAAATATTTGAGTGGAAATTAAAGTTGAAGGATGAATGTCAAAAGATGGAGAAACCCACTTAGGGTATTTCCAAATTTTCATTTTTAAATCCAATTTTCTTTAAATTAAAATTTGACAAAATTTAGATTGAATCTAAAATTGAATTATAATATTTGAATTTTCCAAAAATTCAAAAATTCTAATTTTAAATAAAATTAATTCACATAATTAATTTTAAATAAAATTAATTTAAATAATTAATTAAATAATTTAACTAACTAAAATAATTTAATATCCACTATTAAATTATTTACACCACTAGTTCCCCAAACATGAATCCCCATTAATGTAATTTTAATATTTAAATATTCGATTCTCCAATTTTGTTTAATTCGATAATTAAACGTGTAATTATTTCGTATATAATTACTGATTCCTCCATTTTAAATTTGAACGTTTCAAATTCTCTCATCACACTATTTTAAGGTTTAATCCGTTTGTGAGCTAGTAGGGAGATCTAAGAACCTGTAGATCATGGGCTTCAACAATTATGGCTAAACTCTTTAACCTAATTAACTAACATTCATTAACTACTGGGTCACTCCACTAAAGCCCAATAGTTGGACTTCCCTCACTGTAGATATATTTCTGTCCACTTGATATAACCATAATCAGTAAGTCAATCCTTCACAGATCGTTCGTAATAACGGGTGGGTCAAAAGCTGTTTTATCCTGAAGATTACATCTTGTTCCTTAAGTCTCACTGATCTTCTAATGAACAATTGATTTGCGATCCAATCACTAAACTGAATCCCCCTCGGCCAATGAGAGGGTGGGGCCCCTTGTTCAAGACCTAGAGTCAGCACTTAAGGGAACAACCTCTCTACTATCCCTAAAAGCAGGTACGAGTATATTCCATCTCGCACCCTATTGTTGGGTTTTATGTCTTAAAACTCGTGGATTATAAACAATAAACATATTCTAAAATTCAGTAAAGTTGTCATTGAACAGATGAATTGCTTATTTCGTTTTAGAAATAAATCTAAAAAACTAAAAGATCTATTAAATGAGTACTTGAACTTTATATGGAGACATAAAAGTGGATCAGGTTCATGTAAATAGTCAAAATTGTCTATAGTATATGAATAAGGTTGGGTGCCTTATTATGGTAACACTATCAGATGCGGCCACTCTATAGTTGTTACAAGGAGTTGTAAAGTGCTAGACGAAGTGATCCTAATTCGTACATGTGATGACATGAGGAGTGAGGGCGTCCTATGCAATGAGTTTGCACAAGATCAGACCATGAAATAAGTCACTTTTACTTTATAACGTTGTTTACTATTTAAGACTGACTATTTCAAAATGAAAACCTAGGTAACTTGACCTTAAGCCCGAGTTAACTATGAACTCCTGTTTATTCAAGATTATCTTTAGATTTAGATAGGTGAGGGTTGGCTCCACAACACCGGCTTAATAAGCCTCCCATTTCAAGGGTAAGACCAGGTAGATAGCTGGGGACGTAGGGTGCAAGATGAAATTTACTTCTACCTGCTTTCAGGGACAGTAGAGTGGTTATTCCCATAAGTGCTAACTCCGAGTCTTGAACAAGGAGCCTCACCCTCTTATTGGCCCGAGAGGGACTTGGTTTGATGATCGGATCACAAACCAATTGTTCATTAGAGAATCAATGAGACTTAAGAAACAAGAGATAATCTCGGGGGTAGAACAACCTTTTGACCCAACAGTTATTACGGACAACCTGTGAAGGGTTAACTTACTAATGATGGTTATATCGAGTGGACATAATATATCTACAGTGAGGGGAGTGCAACCATGAGCTTTAGTGGAGTGACCCAGTAGTTAACGAATAAGATTTAATTCAGTGTAAAGAGTTTAGCCAATTAATCTCGAATCGTTGGGGCCCATGATCTATAGGTCCACTAGGTCCTCCTACTAGCTCACAAACGGATTAGCCTTAGAGTAGCGTGATAAGTTGATTTGAAACGTTCAAATTAGAATTAAGGGAATTACTAATTATATGTGATATAATTAAATGTTTAATTTTGGAATTAAACGAAATTTGAGAATCGATTAATAATTAAATATGATTTAAATATTAAATTCATGCATAAGGATTCATGGTAATGGAATTGGTGACGAATTAATTTAATATTTTATATTAAATTAATAAAATTGTTTAATTAATTAATTTATTTTTTTAGAAAATTAATTATTGAATTAATTTTATAAAATTAATAAAATTTTAATTTTTTAATTGAAATGAATTTTGATTTTGGAAATCAAAATTTAAATAAAAGAAGAAAATTGGAAATGGAAAAAGTGGAGTTTTCGCACTATAGATGTTAACACCATAGTTATTAAACCACTAAGCTTTTCAGCTCAAATTCACAAGCATGAGCTGTGATTCATTCAAGGCTGTTAGTTGCATGAAAGTCATGCAATATAAAGCTGGAATTATGAGTAGACTGAGCATGCAAGCGTTGTTGAATTATGAGAAATTAAAGGTTGAAGAAAACTGCTCTTCATAAAAAAAAAAAGAAAACCAGAAAAGTTTTCTCCTCCATTTTCCCTAATGCAAGCTTGTTTTGAGTCCCGCAACTCAATCTAAGTTACCAAAAGAATAGTAGGGAAGACCTTGTAATGGTTCACTTCCAAGGAAGAGAGGATTGCAGCTGGAGTTCGTGATTCAAAGGTACATTAATGGTTAGTGTTGAAACTCTGTTTTTAGTTTATGAACATGTTGTTTTTGAAGCCAAAATTAATAAATTAGAATGCTTAATGATCCTGTTTTGCTTCTGCTGCTTACTTTCTAGATCCAATACCCATGTCCCCAGCTGTCTACCCGGTCTTATCTCTGAAATGAGAGGCTTATTGATCCGACACTGTTGAGCCAAACCTTACCCATGAAAATATAAGGATAATCTCGGATAAACAAGAGTTTGTAGTTAGC
Source organism: Benincasa hispida (assembly GCF_009727055.1). Lineage (NCBI taxonomy): Eukaryota > Viridiplantae > Streptophyta > Magnoliopsida > Cucurbitales > Cucurbitaceae > Benincasa > Benincasa hispida. Next base: position 11,131,369 of record NC_052350.1, read on the forward strand.
TCAGATTAAGGTAAAGTTATCTAGGTCATCGCTTTGAAATAGTCAATCTTAAACAGTAAACAACGTTATAAAGTAAGAGTGACTAATTTTTTGGTCCGATCTTATACAAACTCTTTGCATAGTATGCCCCCACTCACATGTCTTCACATGAATGGATTAGGATCACCTCATTTATAGCACTTTACTACAATTGTACAAATCTACAAAGTGGGCCGCATCCAATAGTGTTCTCATGATTAGGTACCCAGCCTTATCCGTATACTATAGACAATTTTTTCTATTTACTCGAATTTGATCCACTCTTATGTCTCCGCATAAAGTTCATGTATTCATGTTATAGCAATGAATCTTAGTTCATTGGATTTAGGTTATTTCTAAAATGAAATGAGCAATTTAAATATTCAATGATAACTTTATTGAATCAAAATTCAATAACATAATAAGTTTATTATTTACAAACATGACATAAAACGCAATAGTTTCCACAATTCCCGTGCTGAGAACATGTGAAAGTTTGGTTCTTCTGCTGTGACTGTACGCCTTGAGTGCCTTGGGGATTTTTGACTTGTTGCTGCAAACGTTGGAATCTTGGTTGGTTGAATTTCTCTTTTGATTTGGCATAAATCCTCGTTGAGAAGTTGAGGTTTTAGCAGTAGAATCTACTTCTATGAGTAGGGCAAGTGCATATTCTTTGTGTTGGAAAGCAGTAATAATGTCCTGAATGTTGTGATTGGTATCCTAATTCTCCCAGAGTCTCGTTGTTTGTAATTATACATATTTTTTTATGAATAAAATAATTGTTACTTCATTCTGGCATTTACTCATATCCAATAAACAAAGCTCCATGGTTATCTTATGTAAACTTAAGCATGTATATGAGATATACAAGTGGATCATGCCTTAAGTGACCTAAATAGGTTTGTAGCATAAGGATTATGGTGGGATATCTAAACCTTGTGACACTACGGATATAGCTTCCTTTGTAGAGGTTTGCAAGTATTGTAAACTACTACAGATGGTAGATTCTGACCATTCATGTGGAGACATGCAAGTGGGGGTGTCCTATACAAAGAATTTGTATAAGACCAGACCATGAGATGACTAGACTCTGTATATAACGTCGTTGATACTGGAGATTACATCTCATCTAAATGACCATAGGTGACATGACCTCAATCCTGAGTGTTTTGGGAACTCCTGCCTTTGAGGGCAACCCTTTGATTAGTATGGATAAGAGTGGCCAGATTGCCAACCCAACATGCCTACCTTTTTGGGGACTTGTCTGATCTGGGATTGCAAGAACAAACGGTTAGCCCTGCTTAGGCATCGTACATCGATCAAATGTTGATCAGGTACAAAATGCAGTATTCCAAGAGGGATTTGTTACCCTTCAGGCATGGAAACATTTTGTTTAAGTATCAATGTCCTAAGACACCTCAAGAAGTTGAGGAGATGAGACAGATTCCCTATGCTTTAGTTGTAGGAAGCTTAATGTATGCAATGTTGTGTACTAGACCCAACATTTGCTATGCAGTAGGGATTGTTAGTCGATATCAGTCCAATCTAGGATTTGATCACTGGACGATGGTCAAAACGATCCTCAAGTATCTTCGGAGAACGAGGGATTACCTACTCGTGTATGGAGATAATGATCTGATCCTTACAGGATACACAGACTCTAACTTTTAGATCGATATTGATTCTCACAAATTGACATCGGTGGCAGTTTTCACTCTGAATGGAGGGGTTGTAATGTGGCAAAAAATCAAGCAAGGATGCATTGCAGACTCTACTACGGAAGCCAAATACGTAGCTGCTTGTGAAACAACTAAGGAGACTGTTTGGCTGAGGAAATTCCTTTTAGATTTGGAAGTTGTTCCAAATATGAATTTGCCTATCACTCTATATTGTGATAACAATGAGGCTGTGGCAAATTCGAAGGAGCCTCAGAGTCATCATCAGGGTAAGCATATATAGTGGAAATACCACTTGATCAGGGAGATTGTGCATCGCGGTGATGTGATAGTCACGAAGATAGCATCAGAGGGCAATGTTGCTGATCCCTTTACAAAGGCTCTCACGACAAAAGTGTTCGAGGGTCACCTGGAGAGTCTGGGTCTATGGGACATGCGACATCTTGTCTAGGGCAAGTGGGAGATGATACTGGGGTATTCTCTAGTTTATTGTATATTGTACACGTTTTATATTGTATTGTACATTAGTCTCCTTAGGCATTAGGACAAGTGGGAGATTGTTGATATTGGTGTTCTAATTCTCCCAGAGTATCATTGTTTGTAATTATACACATTGTTTTATGAATAAAATAATTGTTACTTCATTCTGGCATTTACTCATATCCAATAAACAAAACTCCATGGTTATCTTATGTAAACTTAAGCATGTATATGAGATATACAAGTGGATGATGCATTAAGCGATAACCTAAATAGGTCTGTAGTATAAGGATTAAGGTGGGATACCTGATCCTGATGACACTATGGATACGGCCCGCTTTGTAGAGGTTTGCAAGTGTTGTAAAATACTACAGATAGTAGATCCCGACCATTCATATGGAGACATGCAAGTGGGGTGTCCTATACAAAGAGTTTGTATAAGACCAGACCACGAGATGACTAGACTCTGTATATAACGCCGTTGATACTGGAGACTTGCATCTCACCTAAACGACCATAGATGACATAACCTCAATCCTGGGTGTTTTGGGAACTCCTGCCTTTAAGGGCGGTCCTTTGATTAGTATGGGTGAGAGTGGCCAGATTGTCAACTCAACATGTCTACATTTTTGGGGACTTGTCTGATCTGGGAGCTGGGAACTCACTTATAAAAGATAGAATTCACTCATTCCCCAAAGCAGAGGTAAGTAGATAGATTGCTCCCCTAAGGGCTGATTTTGGGGCTTGAACATAGTAGCTAGAACTTTTCTTTGGAAGAGAGGACTCAGTCATAGTAGGACTATGACTTATGTTCATTAGAGGATTTAGTGATACTTAAGAAGTTAGATGTAATTAAAGGGACATAACGGTTATTGACCGAGCTGTACTTACGAGTAATTTGTGAAGGGTTGTTGCACTGTTGATTGGTTAAGATGGATACATAATATATCTGTTGTAAGAAGAGTTTAGCTGTCGATCTGTAGTGGAGTGCCTGGCAGTTAACGGATGGTGGATCTCGTGACTAAAGAGTTTAGTCAGTTATTCACGTACCATTGGAGCTTCGAGCTACAGGTCAATAAGGTCCCCTTGGTAGCTCAATGGATTCAAGTTGAGGATCAGTTCTTGGTGTTGATTTGAAATGTTCAAATTGAAAAGAGGTAATTCGATTATATATGATATGATCGGTATGGTGTATGAGATACATCAAGTGGAGGATTAATGTAAATGAGATTTACATTAAGTGCCATGAAATAGAAAAAGACCTATGGTTTATATGTTTCATAAGATGAAATATTAAATCTATAGGTTATAAATATATTATGGTAAGTTAGTTATCCTTTATATTTATAATAATATTAATTATTGGATAAATATCTCTTTTTCTCTTATAACCAATTGAGTCGGAGGCTATTGGTGGTTTTATGGTAATCGTGAGATAAAAGAAAAAATGTTTTCCTAATTTTAGTAGGAAAAGAAAACAAGATTTGTAAAATTGTGTTTTTGTGTTTTCCATTCTCGGTAAATTCTCATGGAGAAGTTGTCAAGTAAATTAGATTTACTAAGCAACAACTTTGAGTTAGCTAAATAATCGTGGAGTATTCTTAAACGATAGACACTCAGCTAGACGATGAGCTAAACGATCGCATAGCTTTTCCTAAACGATTGGGCATTGACCTATACGATAGGTTGTTCCATCTCCCTCTTGCTCAATCATTTACACGATTGTGGTTCCTTCGGTTTTCTACCTCAAACCAAGTCCACACAGAGCCCATCCTCTGGACTCTAACACTGAGAATACCAAGGTAACCTTCTTGGTGGTGTCATACTCAACTCGACATTGTTGAGGTTTTGTGGAAGACGTTCGTCGAGTTCAGGGTGTTCATGACCTTGGCGATCGCTTAGTTCGAGTGCACGGTGATCGTGCAGTGTAGCGATCGTGTTGGACGAGCGTTCATGTGTTGCTATGTTGCTTTGATTGAGCATTCGTGATCAAGGAACGTGAAGATGAGTCTACAAAGGTTTGTTGATTCTTCCCTTGATCTGTAGTAAAGCATGCTGTAATTTCTATTTTATGCATAACCGTTCGTTTCCGTTTATAATTGTAATTGTAAAGTTCATATACGATTGAAATTTGGAAAGATCCTTTCGTTGCTCATGGAAATCCTCGTATTAGATTTCCTTCAATTACTTTCTCATAAGACCCAGGTGAATCTTTCCACCTTCTTTTCTTCTATGTCTACTAGTCAGGGGATAAAGTGAGACAAACGATCAAATTTTCATTCATACTCTGCCACTGACATGTTCCCTTGATGAAGATTAAGAAATTCTACCTTCTTTCCATATCTGATTGTCAAAGGGAAGTATTTATTATGTAAAGCTCATTTAAAATGCTGCTAGGAGATCAAGCCTTTGATTACTCTTTCCGTGGATTCCCACCAGAACTTTGCGTCACCTCTTAACATCAAGGTGGCACAATTCACCTTTTTTTTTCTTCTGGGGTGTTATTGTGGCGAAAAATAGTCTCTATCTTCGTTATCCAATTCTTTGCTACACTTGGATCCATAGATGATCCATCAAAGTTGAATGATCGACCTTCTTGAATTTTCTGATAATTTTTGAGTCATCTGTATCATTGGATATTGGTGTGGTGGATGAGGTTGTGCTTCCATTCATCATATTTTGTATTAGCATTTGTAGTGTTACTGGTGTAAGTACCCGTAAGGTGTTTGTCCATTTCCTTGATTTTGATCCCCTGTGGGTTCATTTTGAGGTTTGCCTCGGTGTGTTGGAGCTCGTCGAGGTGGCATCAGGTACACACATGTTTTCATAATAAGGAAACAATCTAATCCTACTTCTCTTACCCATATTGATGGTTACTAAATTTATTTACTAGGTTACTTGTTTGAAAATACCACGTACTAGCATATTCGACATAACTGAGGGCATCACCTAATAGGCCAAACCATTGAACATCACGAATCTTCTAATGCAGTAGAGTCTACTTGGTTCGAAGGCTTTGATACCAAACTATAACGACCTGACACTTACATAACAAGGTTCGACCATTACAACATGCATACCTAGACTTTTCTATCATGAAATTTGGTTAAAATTTTTTAAAAGAACACATCTAAAATTTTATTAATTAAGTAGCAAAACTGTACAAAAAGTTTCTTTTACAAAATACCAGGATCCATATTACATTAACATAGTGGAACAAAATGCATATATGACCAAAACAGTGAGTTTGATGGTTGACGTAACGACTCGAGCTAGGCCATTACTATACACATGCATGCATAGAATTTAAAATGTTACATTTTCATAGCGAAATAAATGCTAAATAAATATAGACAAATAAAATATTTTCATTAAAACTAAATAAAAGTCAAATAACAGGGTACCCATAAATCATAATTAGAAATTTAATAAGTCTAGAAAACTGTAAAAGTTTGGAAACGAATACTAATCAGTAAGTTTCAAACATGAAGACGAAAAGTGGAAAAACATGAAAGAAATCTAAACATCATGAGCAGAAACATAAACCTGGTCCCAGTGGCTCGATCATGGATTTCGCATATCATTCGTCGGTGCATCCCTACTCTTACCTGAAACATAAACATGAGAAATGATGAATATAAAATACTCAGTAAGTAACCTCACTACTGGGGTCAGGCTAGACATCTATGTCCTTTAGATGCCTACCTCTAGTGAAATATATAAGCTGCTCTAGTCCTCCTGGGACACATACATACATGAAAAACTTGTTTCTATCCTACTGTAGTTAAGTATGCCCACTACCTCTAGTAAGTCTCATAGGACCCACAATCTCTGGTGAATCCCCAAGGAAACACAATCTCTGGTGAATCCCCAAGGAAACACAATCTCTTAGGTGCGCATGGTGATGCATACACCTCTTTCGTATACACATAACCCACTTAATGTGTATATCTTTCATACACATGGTTATGTGTACACCTCTTTTGTATACATATAACCCACTGAAAATGTACCTCTTTCATACACCTGGTTAAGTATACACCTCTTTCGTATACAGCTAACCCACTGAGTGTGTACCTCTTTCGTACAATCTAGATCCTCTCTATAAATATAGGGATGCATACCTCTTTCATACACATGATTATGTATACACCTCTTTCGTATACACATAATCCACTGAGCATACACCTCTTATGTACACCCTAGGTATGTATCACTTTCATACCACCAGCCCTAGTACATCTCTTTCATGTACTAGAACCCTTGGACTTGCATCACTTTCATGCAGTCACATAGTCTGGAAAGGAAAAGAGATTGCATCTAACTTCATATTACATATGACATTCACATAATCCTGAGTCCTCTAAAATCTCCTCATCAAGGTCATGTTAATTAACCTCAACATATGTAATTAATCTAGTGTTAATGGATCTACTCTAGTACATCACTTTTATGCACTAAACTATGTAAACAATCAAGTATTCGAGATTTCATAATATATAGTACGGTCTACACATTCTCATAATAAATCGCATAACTATATGAATCAGCAAATGTCGAATCCTCATCTAACTTTAAGACATTCTAGTAGGAGTGCCACTTAACTTATATTTAAGGGTCATGCTCAATCATCCTTTTAATATAACTCATAAAATTCTAAATCATGCTCATACATTAAAATGCTTTAGACATATTATCACATGCACATATATCTTTTCTAAAGAGTCCATTAAATCTCAGAACAGTCAAAATTATCCTTGTAACTAGTCTTAAAATCCTAAAAAATAAATCATAAATTTATAGCCCGGTACAAAGGCGATTCCAGTAGTAAGATTACTTACCTCAAGTCGGAATCCCACAACTAAATAAAAAAACCAAACACCAATAGCAACTTAAAGCAATTCCCCTAATCATAGAAACACAACCTTTTAATTCAAAGCAAAAATATCGATTTTTAAATCTTTAAGCTTAATTCCAAAACACCTAATTTCCATCAACCTTTGAATTTTCCAAATAAATTTCAAACATCCATTTACTCACCCGAATAAACCACACACACCATCAGTTAGTGGGTATTCCAAAATCCTCAAGAAATTGCAACAACACTACTCAAATCTTACCTCAACCAATCAATCTGTCTAAATCCGACGACCAAGACAACAACGGCTGTGAAAACAGACTGAGCTTTAGAGAACCGGCGACGCGAAGCAACTCCAGCCGAGCGGACTAACTACGGCTGACCTGGGACCTGCGGCAGTAGCTCGTTGGCCTTCGAACCCATGCTCGATGCGAAGAACGGCGGCGTGCAGGTGAGGGGGCGCGAGGGACGGCGGACGCTCGCGACTGGAATGACGCACAAAGACTGACTCCAGAGTAGGCGACGAAGCGAACTAGCGGTTGGCGGCTCTAGTCAACGGTGGTGGACGTGCGGTGCAACTAGAAGAGACGACCAACGCGAGGGAAAGTGAGCAATCGGCTGGATGGTCGCGAGGTGCAAGCGGCGCCAGATAAAGGGTTTCAGAGACTGAGGGGTGGGTCTGCGGTCACATGAGGGAGAAGAGAAATAAATGAATAATAATAATAATAATAATTAAAAAAAAACTAAAAATGAAATAAAATAAACTATATCTTATTCTTTTCCTTATTCTACTTTATATTATTAAATTCATTTCCTTCCCAAAACATAAATATATATAAATAAACATATATTTCTAAAACCTTTTTTTTTTTCAATTTAAATTAATTTCTCGACATTAACTTAAAGTTAAATTAATGTGACATAAATCCAAATCTTTCCTTTAAACAAATCTGAAAATCGAAATTAACAAAATTGTCCTCAAATTTTCTGAAACTATAGAATTTGAATTATGAAAAACTCGGGGCGTTACAGTTGACCCCTTGAACAACGTCCAGTTATGCCACCTATGCTATATCCTTACCTACAAAGTCTATAAAATAGGATGAGTATATAATATACTCAGTAAGTAGCTCTTACTAAGTTAATGACCAAATGCACAATCACATGCAACTTGTCATGAAAACATATTATTGGGACCCAAAACATAAACTTATCATAACATAAGGTAATCGGTTACACTTCCAACATGACTTCCTCCGCCTTGGTAGGAAGATGTGGACTTAAGCAAAACTAACCAATCTGATGATTAGTGGGTGATGTAATCGGTAGAGCCAGAGTCGCATCCAGTATTAACCATTAACATAAACATAAGATTAGATTAGAGGGGTGTGACCATACATAACCTACTAGCCTTTAACATTAACGTAACGTAACAATGGGTCTAGTGGGGTGTAGCCATACATGCCCTGCTCACCCTGGAACTATAACCTATACCCAATTAAAACTTGATCTTAACACGATCTTGAACGAACATAATGCATAGGGTCCCTTGTAGAGAAACATGTTTTAAACCTTTAATGCAATATAACAATTGAAGGATGTGTGAACACCCGTGCGAAAGTGGATCGTATCCCATTTTTACAATTTTACAGAAATGAGAAAATTCAGAATCCAAAAACGTTCATATGCAATTAGTTAACAACATGCTATTCACAAGAAAAGAGAGGAAATTAGGGTTTTCAAATACTTTTCCTAGAAGTCACAAAATTCTTTACATAATTCTCTCCGGTCACGAACCTTTTTGGATCATAAACTCCCAAAATGCACAACACTACCAAAAATCAATTGAGCTAGACACCACCAAAAAGAAACCAATGTATTCTCCTTTGGGTGAAAATCCACGAGAAGGGTGGGCTTCATGATAATTTTGGAAGAGGGAGAGGGAAAGTTTTGAGGAAAAAAAACACAGAATATTTCTTGGACCAAGGGCATTGTCCCATTCTACGTTTAATGGAAGGGAGAAGATGAATTTTTCAATATCCAACCTCCCACTTCCACGTTTTTAAGGGAAATAAGGGGAGGAAAATTATTTCTTATAACTCCCCCTCTTTTATTCAAAATTAAATTTTAAAAATAATATTTAAATTAAGCTAATATATATTTATATAATAACCAATTTACTATATAATACATATTATACTATATGTTATATCTAATATAACATATAACCTATAATTTATATTATATCAAATATAATATAACCTATAATTTGATATTCTCTCATTTAACCTATAGCTTTTATATCTAAGTTTTTATATGAACCATATTCATATAATTAATATTTGAATCATATTCAAATATTTATTTCCTCTCAAATAAAACTTTATATTATAATGTATCAAATACATTATATTAATTATATCACATATAATTAATTTAAATTGATTATATCATATATAATTAATCCCTCAATTAATTTGAACTATTCAAATTAATCCAAAATTAATCCAATTCTCATTAATCCCAGTTGAACTATCGAGGGGACCTTATGGAATTATAGATTGAAGCTCCAATAGTAATTGATTAACTAATTAAACTCTTTAATTAAATTAACCAGCTTCCATTAGCTGTCGGTCACTCAACTAAAGACCGACAACTGCACTTTTCGCACTATAGATATATTTCTGTATCCATTAGATAAAACCAATCAACAGTGAGTTGACCCTTCACAAATTGCACGTAAGTACATTTGGGCCAAAGTTATCGTTTTGTCCCTGTAGCTACTGTTGGGTTTTATGTCTTAAAACTCATAGATAGTAAATGTAAAATTTGAGCGATCATTAATAAAGTGTTCTCAATGTTTATTACAATTAATAGTTATTGCTTATCTTGTATTTATCTTGCCAAAATAACCGTAATCTAATAAACTGGCATCCTAGATTGTTGTATGAGTCTTGAACTGTATGTGGAGACATACAGGGATCAGTGTTCAAGATACAACCTAAATGGCTTATAGTATATGGATAAGGCTAGGTACCTTATCTTGGTGATACTATGAATACGATTCATTTTGTATTTTATATAAATCCAATGATCCACGTTCGTGTAGAGGACATGCAAGTGGGGGTATCTTATGCAATGAGTTTACATAAGACCAGACCACGAAATAATAACCTGTAGATGTAACTCTGTTGACTAGTTAGGTTTCTATTTTACTAGGATGACTTAGGCAACTTAGTCTCAATCCTGAGTGGATTATAGACTCCTGTTCATGAAGGATTGTCAATTGATTTATATGGGTGAGAGTAGCCAGTTCGCCGACTCAATAAGCCTACCACTTTGGGTACAAGACCGAGCAGGGAGTTGGGAACATAATTTCACGAGATGAAATTCACTCCTTCCTGACTTTAGGGTAAGTAAATGAGTGTTTCCTTAAGTGGTGTCTCTGGGACTTAAACAAAGGGTCTTGCCCTCTCACTAGCCACAGAGGGTTTCTATTTGATGGTTGAACCATAAACAAGTTATTTGTAAGAGGAACACTAGTACTTAAGGATACGGAGGTAACCTTGGGGTAAGACGATAATTTGACCCAATTGGCATTACGAACACTCGTGAAGGACTAACTTACTATTATTGGTCGATATCCATAAACACAGATAGGGTTGGCAACGGGGCTGAGCCGGGGTGGGTGGTATTTCCCTCCATCCTTGCTCCCGTCCCCACCAATTGAAGGTGGGATGGGGATTCCCCATCGGGAAAACGAGTCCCCGTAGGGACCCATCCCTGTTTATATATATATATATATTAAAAAATAAAAAATTTAATTAGGGAGCCTTCCTGTCCCCGCCCCGTCCCTAACTGAGGAACCAGTTAGAATCCCTGATTTGACCCCCATCCTCGGTCAAAATGGGGATTCCTTGCCCCGACCTAGGGGATTTTTGCTAACCCTAGACACATAAATACGTCTGTAGTGAACATGGGGCAACTGTAGAACTATAGTGGAATGTATCCATAGTTAACGAATATTGATTAACTTGGTTACTAAGTTTAGCCAATTAATTTCATATCATTGTGCTTCTGATCTGTAGGTTCATTAGGTCCCACTGGTAGCTCGTAAAAGGGTATTAAGGTGATGGAATACACAAGCATGCAACGGAAGTAAACATAATCAATAAGCACTCTAATTACATTTAATTTGAGTTCTATAGCATGCAACAACAAAAAAACTGAAGAGGGTTTCAAGATGAACATGCCTTTGATGATTCCAAGCTGCATTTCACGTTAATTCAGCTCCAAACTGTTAGTGAACCACCAAGAGATATTCTTTACTATTTTTAGCCTTGAATTCGAGTGGTGGAACTCGAATTTGAGTGAATTTGGTGAAGAAAATTGAGAGTTCTTGTAAGGAAGAAGATGAAGTATCAGAAAACCTTTTTCCAGCTCAAGAACCACTTCTTAGCCTTATCAATTCAGCAGATTGTGAGAGTTTTATATTTCTTCAGCATGTAAGCATCTTCAAACTTATTGATGGCCAGCAGCTACTTCCCAATTCAAGTGGGATTTATGTGTTTGTGCATGAGAAGTACCTCATGCTTGAGAAAAATAGGAAAAACCTACTTTTTCAAAATTTCCAATTAATTTCTTAATTTTCAATTTGTTTTAATTAATTTTATAGCTAATTAATATTTGATTTAATTAATTCTCAATTAATAAAATCTAAAATACAAAATCCAATCTCTTAAATTGAATTTACAATTGGAAATTAATTAAACATATTTAATTAATTAATCAATTTAATATCAAATATTAAATTAATCACACAATTAAACATGAATCTTATTCATTCAATTAATATTCAAATCAATATTTAAATATTATAAACTCTCCAATTTCGTTTAATTTTAATAATTTAAACGTTAATTATATCGAATATAATTAAACAAACCCTAATTTGATTTTGAACTTATTCAAATTCAAATCCTAATTTAATTTGAACAATTCAAATTGATATCTTTCCAAATTCACTCAATTTAATAATTCAAGGTGTTCATGTTTTACGAGCTAGTAGAGAGACTTTATGGACATACAGACCATGAGCTCCAACGACTAAGATTAATTGGCTAAAACTCTTTAGACCAAATTAATCAATATTTGTTAACTATCAAGTCACGCCACAATAACCAGTAAGTCGACCCTTCACAGGTTGTTCGTATTAATGGCTGGGTCAATATGTTGTTTTATCCCCGATATTACATCTTGTTCTTTAATTTCCTACTGACCCTCTAATGAACAATTGATTTATGATCTAATTACTAAATTGGATCCCTCTCGGGCCAGTGAGAGGGTGGGCCCCTTGTTCAAGATCTAGATTCAATACTTAAGAAAACAACCTTTCTCCTATCCCTAAATTGGGTAGGCGTGAATTCTGTCCTGCACTCTATGTCTTCAACTATCTACCTGGTCTTACCCTGAAATGGGAGACTTTTTGAGCCGGCGCTGTTGAGCCAACCTTCACCCATGCAAATCTAAGGATAATCCCGAATAGACAGGAGTTCATAGTTTGCTCAGAATTAAGACCGAGTCTAGGTCGTCTAAGTGAAATAGTTAGTCTTAAATAGTAAACACCATTATAAAGTAAGATTTACTTATTTCTTGGTCCGATGTTATGCAAACTCATTGCATAGGACGCCCCCACTTTTCATGTCGATACATGAACAAATTTGGATCACTTTGTTTGTAGTATCTTTACAACAGCTTGTAACAGCTATAGAGTAGACCACATCCAATAGTGTTACCAGAATAAGGTACCCAACCTTAATCATATACTATAGACTGTATTGGCTATTTACTCGAACTTGATCCATCTCTATGTCTCTATATAAAGTTCAAGTATTCATATAATAGCCATGGATCTTTAGTTTATTGGATTTAGACTTTATGAATGCAATTAATAGATTCAATACCTTTATTGAAGAAATGTTGAATAACATCTTTATTGATAATAGAATATGTTTAATTTTTACAAACTACAAGTTTTAGGACATAAAACCCAACAATACTCCCAATTGAACTAAAACTCCAGTGGATCAATATATACAAATATATACAATATTGAGTTACACTAAGAGAATAAAATTTATAAATATAATAAACTAGGGCATTAGATACCCATAAATTCTCCCATTTGCCCTAATGATAAATATCTCGTAGACCTAGTCCTACTAGGTAACCCTCGAACACTTTAGCCGAAAGGGCCTTTGTAAATGGATCAACGAAGTTGTCTTGTGAGGCTGTCTGCGTGAGGATCACATCTCCTCTGTGTACAATCTCCCTAATGAGATGCTACTTCCGCTTGATGTGCTTTCCTCGTTTATGGCTTCGAGGTTCCTTTGAATTTTCAACTGCTCCACTATTGTCACAATAGAAGGTGACAAACAGGTGCATATTAGGAACTACTTCTAGGTCAGTTAGGATCTTTTTGAGCCATATTGCTTCTTTTGTTGCTTCACTTGTAGCAACATACTCAGCTTCCATTATGGAATCAACAATATAACTTTGCTTGATGCTTCTCCACACATCTGCTTCTCCATTTAGAGTGAATATTGACCCTGAAGTTGATTTTTGAGAATCGATATTGGTTTGGAAGTCAGAATCAATGTATCCAGTAAGGATCAGATCCTCAGCACTATACACGAGCATATAATCTCTCAATCTCCGAAGATACTTGAGAATGTTCTTAACGGTAGTCCAATGATCATATCCAGGATTGGACTGAAACCTACTGACTATTCCAACTGCATAGCATATATCGGGACGAGTACACAATATTGTATACATTAAACTCCCTACTGCTGATGCATATGGAATTCGTTTCATATCCTCAACCTCTTGAGGTATCTTAGGACTTTGTTCCTTAGATAGATGAATTCCACATCTGAAAGGAACGTTCCTTTCTTGGAATTTTACATTTTATATCTAGACAACATTTTGTTTATATAAGATGCTTGAGATAGGCTAAAGTTCTATTCTTGCGGTTCCAAACTATTTGGATCCCAAGAACATACTGTGCTTCTCCCAAATCTTTCATTTGAAATTGCAAGCATTCCATCCCTTAATGTCAGTTAGAAATTCTACTTCATTTCCTATGAGTAGAATATCATCAACATACAACATACCAGAAAGGCGATATATTTTGTTAACAATTTTCTTGTAAACACAAGGTTCGCCAACATTTTGCTCAAAGCCATAAGATTTGATCACAATGTAAAATCTCATATTCCAGGATCTAGATGCTTGTTTCAACCCATAAATGAATCGATTAAGTTTGTGAACCTTTTGCTCTTGATCCTGTTCAATAAACCCTTCTGGTTGAGACATATAGATACTTTGTTCAAGACAACCATTCAAAAAAGCTGACTTGACATCCATTTGTCATATTTCATAATCATAAAATGTAGCTAGGACAAGAGTATTCTAATTGACTTTATCATGGCGATCAGAGAGAAAGTTTCTTTATAGTCTACCCCTTCTCTTTTGGTAAACCCTTTTGCCATTAGTCTAGCTTTGTAGGTCTGTACCTTACCAACTTGGTCTCGTTTTCTCTTGTAGATCCATTTGCAATCAATGGGTTTTACCCCTTCAGGTTGATCTACAAGATCCCATACAAAATACATAGATTCCGTTTCAAGGTCCATGGCTTTAATCCATTGGTCTTTGTCCACATCATTCATTGCTTGTTTGAAAGTCAATGGATCCTCTAATCCATCATCTGGTATGATGACTTGTGTTTCAGTTAAACCCATGTACCGGTCAGACTGTTGCATAGCTCTCCCACTACGATGAGGTATTCTCAACTCTTGAGAAGGATGTGAAATACCATCATCAGTAACTCTTATTGATGGACATGCTCTGTCAACAACTCTTGTTGATGCATTTGTCATTTCTCTGGAAATTTCTTCTATTACTAGCTTACTGCGAGTTTGATGATTCTTTATGTGATATTCCTTTAGGAAGGTTGCATTTGACGATATAAATACCTTGTCTTCATAAGGATCGTAAAAGAAACCACATTTCGTTTCTTCTGAGTAGCCTACAAATAGACATACTTTTGAACGGTGTTCCAACATTTTAGGATTTTGCACATATGTTGGGCAACCCCAAGTTCTGAAGTGATGTAAACTTCCTTTACGTTCTCTTCAGAGCTCGTAAGGTGTTTTAGAAACACTTTTTGAGGGAACCATGTTCAAAATATACACTGGAGTTTCAACTACGTGTCCCAAAAAAGAATTCAGTAACTGAGCATAACTCATCATGGAACGAACCATGTCCAACAATGTTTTGTTTTTCATTCCTACCATACCATTTTTTTTAGGTGTGCTTTGTGAGTTGAGACTGGATTCCATGTACTATCAATTAGTTCTGGAATTCTAAGTCCATATACTCACCACCTCGATCTGATCGAAGTGTTTTAATCCTTTTACCTAATTGGTTTTCAACCTCAGCCTTATATTCTTTGAACTTTTCAAATGTTCTAGACTTTTCGTGCACTAGGTAAATATGTCCATATCTAGAATATTCATCAATGAAGTTGATGAAATATTCATACCCTCCTCTAGCTCTAACATTTATAGGACCACAAAGGTCTGAATGTACCAACTCCAAGGGTTCTTTGGCTCTAAGATCTTTTCCAGAAAAGGATCTTTTTGTCATTTTAGCCTCAAGACAGGATTCATAAGGTGGTAATGTACTGTTTTCTAACTTATTTAGATGACCATTCTTAACCAGTCTCTCAATCCTGTTGTGATTTATATGACCCAGTTTCACGTGCCAAAGATGGGCATTTAAAGAAACTTTCATTTTCTTATGAGTCTCAGCAGTTTTAAACATCTCTATGTTAAAAATGGCTGTAACCTCAGTCGGTTTTAACAAATACAAGTTCTTTTCTAATTTTTCAGAACAAATTTGGTTATTTCTTGAATTGATGAACACTTCATCATTTTTTAAAGAAACTTTATAATTTTGTTCTAGCAAACAAGAGATAGATATTAGATTCCTTTTCATAGAAGGAATGTAATAAGCATTTTTAGATAAATGTATTTACCTCCTATAAATAACTTTATATCTCCGACTGCTTTATCTGAAACAATCTCCCCAGTCCCTACTCCCTTTTCTCTCTCAAAGCAGTTATGTCAGGATTACATAATTAGTTTTTTTTCCCTGGCTCTGGTCTTTTGAGATTTTTCTCTAGAGAAAATTCCCTTGAAGGATCCCTCCACCTTCTATCTCTCTTTTAGTGGTTTTCACTTGTTTTGCGGCAGAGGAATCAAGATCGTAGATCCAAAAATTTGGTGAACCCCTCCAAAGTCGTCAACGAAAGTAAAGGTTTCTAGATTTTATTTCACTTGTTAATTTGTTAAAATTTGAAAATTGTCTGAAATATTTTCCACTACGCTTGGGATTTGCATTATGAATGTTGGGTTTCACTATGAACTAATTTGCTAAATTGGCCTTAGAATTTACAATTTTTTTATATGATTCATTCATGTAAGGAACCATGCATTTTGGGCATTTAAATTGTAAAGTAAATCTTCTGTAAGTTCGAATCTATATTAGATCATTTTTTATGAAGATCGTGAAAATCAAGACCAAATTTGGCAAAAAATGGCGGAAACCAGAGGTACAGAGTCTAGAATTTGGAAAAAAAATTAAAAAAATACGGTTGAAGCAAGCGTGATGTCAGCATCATGCATAACATAGAAGATGTTGACATCAACCCTATTTCAACAGTCTGGTCGGTTTGGCAGCTATCTGATTTGGCATCTAGCGTGCAGTTCGTTGATTGGTCCAGCAGTTCTTTGATTGATTTGAATAATTTCTTGATTGGGCTAGTGATTTTGACTGCTTCGAGCATTTTTCGGCCAGTTCGAGTGATTTTTGGCCGGTTCGAGCAGTTTTGGTCCCGTTCTAGAGCGACTGTAGACTTTTTAGGATAAAGTTTGTAAAATTAATGTAGTTTTATTCTATACTTTTATCCTATGGGCTATTTAACTGGTTCAATGCTATTTAAATGCTTTTTGGATGTAATTTAGATATAAATAATCACACCTTAGGTTAAGCATGTTCATGCATTTTTATATATTATAATAGTTATAATGTATGAGATAATGTATGATTATTTAATTTCATGATTTATTTAATATAATGGTTATGTTAATTTGATAAAATGAATAAAGCATGGAGCATGTAATTACGTAGGTTAAATATAAATTGTTATATTCCATGCAATGTGTAGAGCATGCTTGTATGATTTTCATGTTTAACTTAGGAGTTATGTTAATTAAATATGAAAATCAAGATTCATTAAGTATGACATATCCATAGTAATAATATAACTGTTATCTTACATATGAATTTTTTATTGTTTAATTATTTAATTAGTATATATTTTTTTTAATTAAATTAAACCATAGAAAGCATGATTATAGGGCTAATCTCTAAAATTTGAAAATAGTTTTAAAAATTAATGATTAGAAACCGTCAATCTGTAATAAAAAATTACATGCAAATGTAGGATCATAGGATAAATTAATTGGTCCCAAGATCATTTTAATTCTAATAGGATTAGAATTATTTCTTACTTAGTTTTAAAATAGTTTTAATGAACGAAGTAGAAAAAAGATTACCATGATTATAAGGGAACTCTACTAGTTAGGTTTTGTCTAGGCTGGAGGTATTTAAGTTCATGGTTTAAGGAACACCTCCTAATTGAGAACTGACCAAGAACTTGAGTTAAATTAATCATAATTTAATGTTAGCATGCAATGTCACTAGATTAATTAAAAAGGTTCAATTCACCTAGAAAATAGTGTAAAGATCTTTTTATAAGAGTTATAATAGGCATAAACTTAGATAGATTAAATTAGCCGAATTTATCTAAGTTAAATAATCCTAAAATATGGTAGAACACTTTAGTGGGAGGAAAAGTACAAAACAAGATATTTGTTGAATAAAAGGAAAGAAAGATGGGGTTATTGCACGCAATCATGTGTTGTACATGCTTAAGCTATGTGTTTATGCCCATGCGTCGGAGGTCATGCATTGGAATGAAAACGTGTTAATCTAGTATGCAATGACCATGCGTTCCTATCACAAGTTTTCTTGCCTTCTTGCCAAGTATAACGAAAACGCAAGTTTCTCAGGTAATCCGAGGTCGAACACAGGAACTTGTCACTCAATAATGCTTGTGAAGCAATGCATTTGAGGCGATAAATAAAAGTAAAAAGAAGAAGTTTAATGGATTTACACCTTACTCCTACTCCTAACTAAACAGATTGAGCAATAGGAGACTTGCAATGAGAATTGGTAGATACACAAAAATCGTTAACACATAGTAATGTTTATTATCTTAAATTGCTTGAGTAATCTCAGCTCGTCACACTAACACATCGCACACCTCTCGATGGTCAGCCACATGACTATATCTCTATAGTGCATGGTTGCATTGAGCATAAGATTGTACCTATCTCGAGGAACAATGCATACTTTCCTTTAGTGCATTTCATCTCTTACCTTCTCAGGCAATTAGACGTGGCTAATTAACTTATAGACAAGCATTGCAACAACCCATAGACAAGCGTTGCTACAGCCTTTCACCAAGCAAAGAGGATTAACTCACTATACTCGCACAACGCACACCTCTTGGTGGGTTGCTACATGCGTCCTATCTCTAGGCTACACGATTAAGTATGCGATCGCCTTTGATAAATAAACGATGAAGGTAAATAATGAAAAAGATAAAACGGCATTAAAGAAATCAAGATATGCATTGATTACAAAATGTCTTAATATCTTAAGCTAAAATGTAATACAATACAGAGGTTAGAGGAGAAATGAAAGACTCTGCGTCAAAGCTACTAGTGGTGCCACGGTGAATGGTGGAGATGTCTCTCTCGAGCTCTATCTCCAGCAAAACCTCTGGTTGTCACTCGGTCTGGTTTGTAGAGATGAAGAATTCTCACTGAAAATATCACTCATGCTCTCATTTGTGATTGCAAACCTCTGCCTTAAGTTCAGATGCTTTGAAATGAAGGTCTAAGGGGCTATTTATAAAGTTTAAATGCCGACAGCTATCATGATTGCGTTATGTCTCACTGTTACCTTTGTCGCGGTATGGGCAATGTCACATCATCTTATCGTGTTGATACTCCCAAGGTATACATCCGAGCTTGATTCAACTGAAGTATCAATGCATTCTACCCATCTTGCGATCACCCTTCTATTATGGTTGTCACTCTGTGGCCGCAATCTCCAAGTGATCACCGCAACTTCCATGCGATGGACGCATGGGATCACCGCATGCATTCGTCTATGCGATAGCTTGGTTTTCAGCGCATGCATTTGTCTTTGCGGTTACCTGGCTTCAGCACATGCGTTTGTCTGCAATTGCTTATTTCCAACGCATGCGTTTGATTCCTGCGATAGCTACAAAAATAGACACTTTGGCACAGAGTAACGCATAATATTGGGGTTAGTGAGGAATTAGATGCTAATCGACGCAAAACTCAATTTTTCGCAAATTCTATGTATTATCACTGCATTTTCTACTTGTTAGCCCTCATAATTCTAAATAAAAGACTTAGAATAACTGGCATTTTTGCCAGTTATCAATATTCATATCAAGTTTTGCTTCAAAGTCCCTGTATGTTCACAACGTGAGATCTTACTTAGCTTCGTGTCGCCTTGGGCATGGCCTCTCTTCGAAAAGTTTTTGCATGGTTCAATAGCAAGTTGAATGGAAAAAGTGTCTATAGTAAGTGGGAGCGGGATGCGTGTCAATGTATCCTTCGATTTCCACCCCTAAGTCACACTGTGAGATTCCCATGATCTATTTGCGTGTTGTCATGAAGCAATCATCCCTTCGAAGGGCCTGATCATAGGATTTGGAACACAGTGAATTCCTGAAAAGGATAGGGTCACTTAGGTTAATTACCAATAGTTGTCTTTCCTAACGAGAGCCTGTTAGTGCATACCTCTGGGATTTGAAAAATGGGAGGGTTACATTTACGAAGATGAGTTAAGAGTTAACAAATCTTTGACTGAACAACGGTGGCTAATGTCTATAGGAATATGAGTTATTCTAGTATTAGAATTAGCTGAGAGCTGTCTCATTTAAGAGGAGGAGTGGTTGATCACCCTTCGGTGGCTATTGCTCTAAACTCCTGAAGCATTGTTGCAAAATCTAAATCCATAGTTTATTAGGGTTCCATGATTGTGTTTTTGCTAAATTGATTGGATAGTTTGCAATTATTTGCATGTTTGATGGGTTAAGGCAAAGATAACTAATACCGTCAATGTTTTGTTTTTTGTTGTTTTTTTAATTTTCAACAGTGTCTTCTTCAATAATTGCATTGCTTAAAAATGAAGAACTTACAATGATAATTACCCTACGTGGAAGTCCAACTTGAACATGATTCTTATTGTTGACGATCTATGGTTTGTCTTATTGGAGGATTGTCCTCCGACCCTTATTCATAATGCATCCCAGGCTATGAAGGATGCTTATGACCGGTGGATAAAGGCCAACGAAAAGGGCCGCATCTACATCTTGGTGATCTTATCTGGAGTTCTGTCTAAGAAGCATAAGGTCATGGAAATTCAAAGGAGATTATTGAATCTCTTCAGGAGATGTTTGGACAATCGTCTTATCAGCTCCACCAAGATGTCCTCAAATACATTTACAACTGCTACATGAAAGAGGGCACATCTGTTCGGGAACATGTCCTGGACATGATGGTTCAATTTAACGTGACAAAGGTAAATGGAGCGGTCATAGACGAATGCAGTCAGGTGATAGCACCGAAAATTTGCTATTTTTCTCTTCTTAATTCTAGGTCATTACTATGTTTAATGTGTTTATTTAATGATTTTATAGGTACCGAGCATTTTGGAGGTGGAATCGGGCATTCGGTGAAAACAAAGGATAAAACGGCCAAGTTTGGAGCTAAATTGCATAAAAAGAGGAAGAAGGCAGAAAAATTACCATTATACCCCTAGTTAGAGCATTACGATGCTCAAAGTAGCGTTGCATAATGCTCAAAGGTAGTAGCCTTATATTCTCGTGAAGATAGTACAGTGTTGCAATGCTACGAACCTTGAACGGAGGTGCACGCGTTGTCTGTCGCAGAGTTGCAATGCTAGGTGCAACGTTGCAACATTGCGATTGCTGTATAAAATGTTTTCCCTTCAATTTAGGACAAATGACCACTTCCAATTTGGTCTCTAGACGAATTTCTTCCATTTCTCCCTCTTCCACTTATTTTGTTTTTGTTTTAATCTATTTTCTTCTTTCTTCTCATGTAATTAATAGAACGACGTCGGGATTTGTCTTCTCTGTCTCCATGGTAAGGTAAGTTCAAGCTATTTTCTAGTTGAGGGGATTTTGGAACAATGTAATTTTGGGAGTTTTGTTTAATTATAATTTTCATATCTTGGCTATAGGTTTGCCTCTGTTTATCTTGCTTAATCAATTATATTTTCTTTTAATTGTCTGACAAATTACTTGAGGATTTGTGGTTGAATGCTTAGGATTATCTAGCAATATGTGACATGAAATTGTTAGTGAGTCCATAAAAAATAATAGGTTAGTTATGCTTGCAATTTTTTGTCTAAAATGAATTGTATTATTCCTATCGACCTAGAGAAAACCATAGTGGGTATTTAATTTGATGGTATAGATTAAACATTCATCCTAGCGTAAGCCTTAGAACTTAATGCAGTTGGGTAATCATGTTTAAGATGGATTCATTTAAGCATATTTAGCTAATTAGGTAATTAGGACTGTTAGTTGGATGTCCAATCGATTGGACTAGGTATAGTTAAGAAACTAAAATTACATTAAGCAATTCGACGATCAAAATTACATTGAACAATTCTCTATTCCCATAATTGCATTTCTATCTTTTACTTTACTTGCATTTTATTGATTTTTATGCATTTCCTATTCCAATCTACACCAACCCTTCCCCCTCCCCCCCCATTTTACTAATTTAACTAAAAATGAGCTTCGATGATCTAATCATTCGCACTTCCCTGTGGTTTGACCCCAAACTTGCCAGTTGTAATAATAGTTAGTATGAGTTGTTTGTTCAATGACTTATAAATTTTATTTGACTAGTAAGGATTTATAGGCGACGATAAATTCCGATCTAGTATTAGGTTGCGTTCATCATGGATCTCTTCCGAAGAGTTTCCTACAATTTCCTAGCAATATGATGATGAACAAAATCCAATATAAACTGACCAATCTCCTAAAAGAGCTACAAACTTACCAGTCTCTTATGAAAAATAAGGAACCGATTGAAGGAGAGGCAGACGTTGCCCATTCCAAAAAGAAGTTCAAGAAGGATTCATTCTCTAGAACTAAGTCTATTTCTCAATCTTCTGCTTCAAAGAAGTTTCAGAAGAAAAAGGGAGATAAGGGGAAGGCTTCCATCACTGTTGTAAATGGAAAGGTTGGCCGGCAAGGGCAAATGTTTCCACTGCAATGTGGATGGACACTAGAAGCGGAATTGCCTTAAGTACCTCATTCAGAAAAAGAAGGAAAAAGAAGGCAAATACAATTTACTTGTTTTAGAAACGTGTCTTTTAGAACATGATGAGTTTGCCTGGATACTGGTTTCAGGAGCAATTAATCATGTTTGGAAATAGTTCCTTTCAACAGTTGAAAGAAGGTGAAATGACATTGAGGTCGGAACCGGAGATTTCGTTTCAGCCAGTGCAATGGGCGCTGAAAAGTTATTTTTTGGAGATAGATTTGTTTTTCTTAAGGATTTTTACATTATACTAAGAATTAAGAGACATTTAGTTTGTATCTCTTGTCTACTTGAATAATCTTACACTGTAAATTTGAAAGTAATGAATTGTTCATTTTCAAGGATGGTGTTCTTATATGTTCAACTAGATTAGAAGAGAACTTATATATATCAAAAGCAATCTTAAATCATGAGATGTTTAAAACTACTGAAACTCAAAGAAAATGTAATGCATTTCTCCAAAAAGTAACAACACCTATCTTTGGCACTTAAGACTAGGTCACATAAATCTCGATAGGATTGAGCGTTTGGTGAAGAATGGACTTCTAAATGAGTTAGAAGATGATTCATTATCACCATGTGAATTGTGTTTTGAGGAAAAAATGTCCAAAAGATCTTTTATTGGAAAAGGTTATAGGGCCAAAGAACCTTTAGAGTTAATACATTCAGATCTATGTGGTCCAATGAATGTAAAAACTCGATGAGGATACAAATATTTCATCTCTTTTATAGATGATTATTCAAGGTAGTGTTACTTAGACCTAATGGGGCATAAGTTTAAAGCACTTGAAAAATTCAAGGAGTTTAAGGCTAAGATTGAAAACCTATTAGGTAAAACTATTAAAACACTTTGATCTGATCGAGGTAGAGAGTGTATAGATACAAAATTCCAGGACTATATGATCGAACATTGAATCCAGTCCCAACTCTCAACTCCTGGTATACCTCAGCAAAACGGTGTATTAGAAAGGAGAAATAAAACCTTGTTAGAGATGGTCTGTTCGATGATGAGCTATACTTAGTTGCTTGGCTCGTTTTGAGAGTACTTTTTACTCATTTCAAGCAACTTTGCTTTTAGCTTTTTACAATGTGTTTATTTAAAACAATTCAAATCTTTTCGATACATTATTAGAGTGCGACATTGAACCTGACGACGCTCTTCGTTTTGGCTTGCTTCCACAGGTGTCATGCGGACATCCAACTTCGATTGCATGCCATATTCAACTCAACTCTTGCCTTGGCTTAATTTGAGCTTGCGTCAGACAGAGGAGTTGTTCTTATGCGTTGGTCTTGGCCACCTACTTTTGTTTTGGCTTACCTGCATGGGTGTCATGCAAAGTATCCAACTACGGGCAAGTTCCTTTCACAACTTTAACTCTTATCAGCATGGGTTTCCCTTTTGCGTTGACAGTGGAGTTTTTATTACCAATTTTTTTTTATTTTTTATTTTAACATTGCAATGTGATGGACGCATTTGCCCGGAGCACTACCATCCCCAAACTTAGAAAGTGGCAGCACTCTTGCTGAAAAGCTAAAAACAAACTCATCAGAAATGTGGTAATAATTGTTTGAGCAGAAGTTTACACATGATAAAACTTGGACTGTCAAACCTTGAAGAAGCTATCAAGTGAGGTGAGCCCTACGACGTTAGTTAGTGGAAGAAGTGATGCCATGAGTGCTAATCTTTCAACACAAAGGTAGGCAAGCGGAAAAAAGAGAATTTCAAAAGGAAATGCATAAAAGATAACAAGAAAAGAACCTTTGAGTAGAATAACACTTGCGACCATTCTTTAGGATTCATATGGTCATAGCCATGCGTTGAATGATGGAGAGGATTCTTCCACTGAAACTGTGCATTGAGGAGAATTATTATCGCACCTACAAGGAGCGAACGCACACCTCATCCAAGAAAGCAGCTGCAAATCCAAAACAACAATAAGCAAATAAATAAGCTAAACTAGGAAAGCAAGAAGATAGAGTAGAAGACGTCCCTAGAGAAATTGGAGTGGAGCCATCGCAAGGAGTCTTCTATGCAGGATATTAATCTCAACTGCTTAGGTCAGGAGACTAGTTTTGACCATTGGAACTTCCGGCAATTGTTGGGCGTATGTTGGTTGACACGCGCCTATAACTGCTTTTAGCTCATGCGACAGTTAGCCTTTCTATCTCGGGGTCAATATTGGCTTTCGGCGCATCGCCTACACTTCAAATATTGTTTGCAACTTGTTCGCATAAGCAACAATACACCCAAGACTAAAAGGGTGCCTTTGAAAACACAAAACTCAACAAACTATTAGCTGTCAAATCCCCGGCAACGGCACCCAAAAATTGATGCCTGGAAAATGGAGTGTAAATGCGTGTGTCTTATGATATGCATTGATCTCCATACGTCGATGGCGTTGGACTAAGAAATATGCAAGATGCACTTAAGAATATATGCAATGACCATGCATTCCTGCCACAAGTTTTCTTGCTCTCTCGCCAAGTATAACGAGATCGCAAGTTTCTCGGGGTGATCTGAGGTCGATCTCAGGGATTTGTAACTAAATGTTACGAAGTAATGTGTCTGCAGCGATGAATAAAAGAATAATGAAGTTAAAGGACTATGCGCTACTCCTACTCCTAACTAAACAGATTAAGCACTGGAAGTATGACTATGAGAGTTGGTAGAGATGCGGCAACTGTTAACATGTAATAAGATGCATGGAAAAATAGATAAAATTGTGGAGGGAATGACTTCACTGCATCATTAAGCTTGTTCGCAAGGGTAATCCCAGCAAGCACAAGTTATGCGATCATGTTATATACAAATATACACATGCGATGCATATGCGAAAATGTTGATAGAACTTATTTTTAAGTCTCTACTCTTGCCTATGCGATGAATGATGCATACATAAAACAAGGTGACCGCATACCATAATATCCTATTTCTAGGGCACATGCAATGTGTAAATAGCAGATAGAACTTATGTCTAAGTTTCTACTTCTTGCTTATGCGATTCTAATCCGACTCTCTCAAGCCTAGATTCTAATCTGACTCTCTCAAGCCTAGATTCTATCTTTAGACTACTCTCTCAAGTATGTCCAAAGGGTGAATGATGCATACATAACACAAGATGATCACATAGAGCATGGTTGACATAAAATTATTCCTATTTCTAGGAACACTGCTTACTTTGCTTAATGCATTCCACTACTTCTTACCCTCTCGGGCAGTTAGTCGCCGCTGATCAGCTCATAGACAAGCATTGCTTCAGCCTCACACTAAGCAAAGAGGATTTACTCACTATACTCACGTAATGCACACCTCTCGATGGTTTGCTACATGCTTCATATGTCTATGTCACATGATTAAGTGTGCGATACTCTAGCAATCTTATTTAGTTCGTTGCAATGAAAGTAAGGAATGATAAAGAAGAAGTTAATGAAGATGGAGTCGAAGGAAATGAAGAGATACACTGATTACAAAATGTATTAATGTCTTAAGCTAAAATGTAATAAAATACAAAGATAGAAGAGAGATGAAGGGCTAGATGTAGACAATGTCTTACTTCCATCAGATGTGTGTCAAGGCTACCGGTGGTGCCATGGATGAGCGGTGGAGTAGTCTCTCATCGAGATCTATTTTCGGCAAAGCTCTGGTCGTCACTTGGAATGGGTGAAGGAATGAAGAACTCTCAAAGAATGTCTTCTCAATATCTCATCTATGATCACAAGGATTTGCCTTAAGGCAGAAGCTCGGATGCCTTGAATTTGGGCTCTAAGGCTCTATTTATAGAGCTCAATCGCCGATAGCATTAATGGTTCTGCTCTGAATTTTTGCCATTAACGTCGTGATGGACCTACTCTGAATCTCTGCTACTAAGGGCGTGATAGGTGAAATGTCAACATCATCTTTTTTATACTCCCAAGGTATGCGTTCATGCTTGGTTTCTGAAGTACCATCGCATTCCACCACCCTTATGATCACCCTTCTATTATTATTATCACTCTGTAGCCGCAACATCCATGCGATAAACGTACGCGATCACCCTTGCAATGGTCTGGGATTCAAGATTTTCAATGCTGATCGATGCAACCTCACTTTTCACATGAATTCTTAGTATAATCACCACATATTCTACTTGTTAGCCCTCATAATTCTAAATAAAAGGCCACAATAACTTGTATTTCTACCAGTTATCACCATGTCCAACAAGGTTTGATTTATCCTTTCTGACACACCATTCTACTGAGGTGTACCAGGTGCTAAGAATTGGGACACAATTTCATGTTCTATCAAATGATCCTAGAATTTCAAATCCATATACTCACCACTTCGATTAGATCAAAATGTTTTTATTTACTTAAGGTATTTTCAACTTCAGCCTTGTACTCCTTGAACTTTTCAATGGCTTCGAACATATATTGATGACATATTCAAACCCTCATTTTGCCTTTGTTGGGGTTTGTGCCCTAAAGTCTCGTGTTCAGTAGTTTGTAAACAACTTTGTACGAACACTTGTGATGTATAATATAAATGATATTTAGTTCACTACTTGACTTTGCACATTTAGATTTTACCACAAATCAATAAACATAAAATCTCTGGTTATTTGTATGTTACTCAAGCATGTTTTTGGTGACGTACAAGTGGATCATGTCTTGAGTGATAACCAAAATGGTCTGTAGTATATAGATATAGGAGGGAAACCTTATCCTGGTAACGCTACGGATTGCGATCCGCTTTGTGGAATGGTCATTAGTGTTGTGACTTGTCACAGATGATCTGATCCTGATCATTCGTGTAGGGGACATGCAAGCGGGGGCATCCTATACAAAGAGTTTGTATAGACCTGACATGAATTGTTAACGTCTCGTTATATAACACTATCATAATTGAGACTTCACTTCACTAGGATGACCATAGGTAACATGACCTCAATCCTGAGTGAGTTGGGAACTCCTGCCATTGAGGGCGGTTCTTTGATTTGCATGGGTGCGAGTGCCAGAATGCCGATTCAAACCTACCATTTGGGGATTCCGTCTGATTTAGGAGCTGGGAACTTAGCTACACAAGATGGAATTCACTTCTTCCCCGAGGCTGGGCGCAAGTAGATAAATAGCTCCTTTAAAGGGCTGATTCCAGATGCTTGAACGATGTGGCGCCACGCACCTTCTCATGGCCTGAGAGGTGTTCACACATAGTAGAACTATGTTGTATTGTTCATTAGAGGGATCAATGGTACTTAAGGAGGAAGATGTAATTACAGAGGCAAAACGGTAAATTGGCCTGCTGTAGTTACGAGCATCTATGAAGGGTCATTGGTTATATCCAATGGACATAGAAATATATTTATGGCAAGAAGAGTTCAACAGTCAGTCTTTAGTGGAATGCCTGGCAGTTAACGAATGGTGGATATCGTGACTAAAGAGTTTAGTCAGTTATTCATGTATCGTTGGAGCTTCAAGCCATAGGTCCATAAGGTCCCCTTGGTAGCTTGGATACAAGTTAAGAGTCAGTTTTTGGGACAATTTGAAATGTTCAAATTGATAAGAGGGAGTTCGATTATATATGATATAATTGAACGAGTTAATTAAGTATGATATAATTAACTTTATGTATGAGATACATTAATTTGGAGGAAATTGAATATAAATATGATTTATATCTAGTAGAGAAAAAAATATATAATAATATTTAATATTCATTTATGAGTTATGAATGTTATAAGATCACATTAATTGGACGGTTATAAAGGAAATGGGAAGACATCTCTTTGTTTAAAATAACGGATGAGTGCATTATAAATAGCAGATGGTATGTTGATCTCGGTGTGCACGGGTATTGTGAAAAAGATAGTGTCATCATTTAGAAAATCAATACCTATACGATAGGACTGCATAGTCGCTTACATATATGATATTGCTAAGCGATCGCATACCAATTACACTGTCGCACGCTATTATCTAAATGATTGTTTACCTTTTTACTAAGTGGTCGTTTAGCTCCCGGTATTTACTAAACGATCGTATAGACGATCACTTAGTTTTTCCTACCCGATCGTTTTGGACGATCGCTCACCCTTTTCCTACACGATCGTTTACCTTTTCCTACATGATCGTTTAGACGATCACTTACTTTTACTACACGATCATACGTTTTACCTAAACTATCAAGCATATTGTATATGCGATAGACGACCGTATCTCCCACTTGCTTGATCATTGTGTACGATCGCTCTTCCTCCTTCCCTTTACCAAATTCGAATAAAGCCCACACTTTGGATTCTCACTCCAAGAATACTGAGGGCTCTAAGTGGTGTTGTCTTCTCCAATTCCTTCTGTTCGAGTGGTGACTGTTCGAGGTAGACGATTGGGCTTCAGACTCGAGAAATGTTTATCTAGTATGATTTCTTGATCCCTTTAGCATTATGAAAGTATGTTTGAATGTATATGCGGTAATTTTGTCACAATGAATTGGAAAGATCCGCTTCCGCTCATAGGTACTCTTGAATAAGAGTTCCTTCAGCTTTAACATTCATAGGACCACAGAGGTCTGAATGTACTAATTTTAAGGGCTCTTTGGCTCTGTGACCTTTTCCAGTAAAATGTCTCCTAGTCATTTTGCCTTCAAGGCATGACTCATATACAAGTAGAGAATTTTCTTCTAACTCACTTAGAAGTCCATTCTTAACAAATCTCTGAATTCTATTAAGATTTATGTGACCTAATCTTAGGTGCCAAAGATTGGCATTTTATTTAGGAGAAATTTTTTGTCTTTTATTTTGAGTTAGTGCAGTTTTGAAGAGTTCAGTATTAAGGAGTGCCTTTGTTGCTAACAGACTTAGCACATAAAGGTTATCTTCTAACTTAGCAGGACAAATCTCAACACCAGTTTTGAAAATAAACGCTTTATTTACAGAAAAATGACATTATAAGATTATTCAAGTAAACACTTTATAGAAATTAAGTTCTTTTTTAAATCAGGAACAAGATATACATTTCCTAATAAAATATATGATTTCTGCAAAGTAAGTCGGAGTCTTCCCACTGGCTTCACTAAGACAATGTGTCCAGTTCCAACATGCATCGTCATCTCACCAGTTTTCAGCTGCCGCCAAAAATCAATTTCCTGAAATGAAGAACAAATGTGGTTAGTGGCGTCTGAATCAATTATCCAGGTTGAATCATCATTCTCCACTAAACATTTTCCAACATGACTAAATCATATTTACCTTGCTTGGCCTTCTTCTTTTCTGCCAAGTATTTGGGACAGATCCACTTTTAATGTCCTTCTTGGTTACAATGGAAACATCTTTGCAATCTTGGCTTTTTTGCCATTTTGGGCAACAACTGGGTTAGCTTCCCTTGGCTTCCCTTCTTCTTCTTCCACTTCATGGTGCCAAAAGAAGAGGGTACAGACTTGGTTCCAAAAGTCGAACCTCCATCAAACTTCTTGGAGCACGAGGCAACATTTGTCTCACCCTTCTATTACTTAACTTTCATCAAGGATTGATAAGTCTGTAGCTCATTGAACAGGGTGGTCAAGTTGTAGTCAATCATGTTCAGACAGCATTGCTATGGAACTGTAGCAAACCTTCAGGTAAAGTTTACAAGATGAAGCTAACCTGGCTAGCTTCATTAATGATAGACCCATTCATCTCCACCACGTTGAAATGGACCGTCATGTTCAGAACGTGTCCTCAAACAGAGACCTCTTCTTTTATTCGAGTATCGAAGATGTATTTTAGAGCGTCATGCCTGAGTTGAGTGGACAGCTGTCCAAACACTCCTCAAGGACACTATAATCTCATGGGTAATGAGCATGGGCTCATAATTCTTGACCAAGACTTCAGATAAGCTTGCCAAGATATGCGCTCGGGTTTTTTCATTCGCCCTAACCCATCGCTATGCCACCCGAACATTTCATGTGGCATTAGCAGGTGGGACTTGAGGACACTCCTTAATGAGGATGAATCTCAGGTCATCAATGTTGGGATGATCCACGTTTCCACTCAGTGCCTTGGTTCCTTCAATCGGTATCAGAGTCAGGTTTTGTTGCTACTTTTTTTTTTTTTTTTTAATTTCTAGAATTGAATTATAATAATGGTGGGTTTTGCATTTTGTGTTCATATGATGAATGTGTATGAAATGTGTATTTTGGTTTACAATTTTGGATGTTTTTGGGATTGGATCTACATTTATTGTTTTAAAATTTCCAATTTCAATTTGCAAGGGCTCTTTTGTTTTTGGGCATAAATCTTGTTATCAAGTCTGTATTTGTTTTGTATTGAGTCACTTGTGATGTTCCTGGTGAGTTTCTAGAGAAAATGAGGCCCAAATCGGAGCAGAAACGAAAGAACTTGAATTTGTACAGCAGACGACTGTATAATAGCGTTGCAACGCTGTGCCATAGCATCGCGACACTCTGATGCGGTGGACAGAGTTCTTTTTTGTAGCATCGCGACACTAGGGCACAACGTCGCAACGCTCCAAGATAGAGAAGAAGCGCAGTTCAGCATTTGGTTCACGCGCGGTTCGTGGAGTGATGTTCTGTTTCGGTTTGTGGGTTCTCTGGTTTCGTTGGTTTGTGTTTTTCTAGGCCAATTCATGGCTAGTTCAAATTGTTCCCGGTCTGGTTCAAGCGGTTCAAGGACTGGTTCACTTGTTTCGAACAAGTTTGATGATTAATTTGTAATAGTTAGTTTATATCTTGTTAATTAAATTAATATAAGTTTTACATTAATTTAATTAATAGGTTTTAAGTCCAATCCTAGTCCAATAATTGTTTTAAATTATGCATATGATGTATGATTTAATTCATTTATATATGTCATAATGTATGTCATATAGTAAAAATCCCACCACAGGTTATGCATTATTTATATTATAAGTGTTATAATATATAGTTGCATGGTTTTAATTTTATAGCATGCCCATGCATCATATAATATAAATGTTATACTATATGCTTCCATGCATTAATAACATAGTCATGTGTTATGTATGTTTAGTAATGAAATAGGAATTTCATGATGCATGACATTACTTTAGATAATTTTATTAAGTATGTCATTCGATGCAATGTATGGTTTCAATTTATTTTATTTATTTTAATCTTTATAATTAAACAAAATTTAAAATTAAAATCAATAATCTAGAATTGCATATGAACTTAGGGAAAATCATTTTTAAAAATAATTTTTAAATATGATTCACATAGACCTAAGATCACAAATTTCTAATGAGATTATAAATTAGTTTAATCTTTTAATCAGTTTAATAGGATTAAATTTCTTTTACTAAAAGATTAATTTGTAGCAAACGTATCTATAAGGGACATATTGTCTAAGGCTAGTTCTGTCTAGGCTAGGGTATTTAAGTTGACAGAAACGGGACATCCCTACCTAGGAACTGACCTGGAAAGGTTTTTTAGATAGATTTGCTACAAACATGCAATTCTTGATTAAAGTTGTTAAAGTGTTTAACAAACATTAATCAAAATTGTTTAACTATCCAAAGTAAGTGTTACTGTTGGGCATACTTAAACCATTACATAGTGAAAATGATTACCCATATTTTTTCTAAGTTAATTAAATCCTATTTTTTTAAAAAAATACTCATTGAGAGGAAAAGGGTGTATACGATTCATCAATTTTTCATTCATGTTTCTCCCTTAGTGAGACTCATGCTTGGCCTCGAGGCACCCTGGGAGTGTCCCCTTTCAGATGGTGTTTGCATAGATCAATATCAAAGTGAATGGAGAGAGTATTTATAGTAAGTGAGAGAGGGATGTGTGTCAACATGTCCTACGGTCTTCTTCATTAGTTTGCATCGTGAGATCTTCTTGCACAGCCTCGAGGCGTCTTGGGAGTGTCCCCCCTCGGATGGTTTGTGCATTAGGCCAATATCAAGGCAAATTCCAAAATAGATAGGATCGCTTTAGTTTTTGCCCCGATCGATTTTTCCCTTCGGTTGACTCATTTGGGCGGAACTTTAGGGTCTAAAATGAAGGGTCACACTTACAAGAAATTGTTATGCTAGTTAACGATTTCTTGACCAAATCAATGATGACTGATTGTTATAGGAATAAGAGTTATTCTGGTGTAACAATTGGTTGAGAGTGTCCCAGTTCAGTGAAAGGACAACTGACTACCTTTTAGTGGCTTTTGTCCTAAATCACGGAAGCATCATTGCAAAAATTAGATGTTAAATGGGGTTCATTAAGTTTTTTTGCTAAAATTTGATTGGATGTTTTAGAGTTTTGCTAAAATCTACATCAATTTGTTTCTTTTAAAAAAAAAATGTCATGCTATATTTTTCCATTATTTACCTATAGTAATTTGACCAATTTTAATTATATGGCTTGGAAAGATTCAATTAAAACTTTTTTCGTGGTTAACAACCTTAACATCTTCTTGGCTGAGGATTGTCCTCAAGTCCCAACCCCTGATGCAACACGAAATGTTCATGATGAATATGAAATATTAACGAAGGCTAATGATAAGGCTTGAGTCTACATTTTGGCAAGTATACCAAATGCCTTGTCCAAAAGATTTGAGAGTATGGTCATTACATATCAGGTCATGCAATCAATTCAAGA
This sequence comes from Benincasa hispida, assembly GCF_009727055.1. Lineage (NCBI taxonomy): Eukaryota > Viridiplantae > Streptophyta > Magnoliopsida > Cucurbitales > Cucurbitaceae > Benincasa > Benincasa hispida. The sequence continues at coordinate 11,164,579 of NC_052350.1, forward strand.
ATTGTTTAAGCAAAAGTTCTCACGATTGAAGCAAAATGGGGTTTATGACGATGAAACCAGTATTGTCAGCTCCCTAGATAAACTCCAGTCCATATTGAATATCGAGGGACAAATAGAAAAATGAAATGTTGCTACATCTAGTGAAGTTAATCAACGAGGATTGCCCTTTGAGATGAAACTTGGAGTTTATGTATGGGTTTTGGAATTGATCCCACTACTCTCCAGAAAAGGAAGAACTCTGAAGAAAATAAATATGATTTATTTGTCTTGGAGACGTGCTTAGTAGAGAATGATGATTCTACCTGGATAGTTGATTCAGGAGCTACTAATCACGTATGTTCTTCCTATCAGGGATTTAATTCCTTGAGATAATTTCTAGCTAGAGAGATGACTCTCAGAGTCGGTACTGCTTAGGCCATTTGTTGCTATAGGTAGGCTTAAGTTATTTTTGGACAAGAAACGATATATGTTATTGGATGACGTATATGTAGTTCCTCATATCAAGAGGAACTTAATTTCTTTTTCTTATCTGATTGAATAAAAGTATTCCCTATCTTTCTCTGAAAATAAAGTGTTTGTTTTTAAAATGGAATAGAACTAGGCTTTAGTTCAATGGAAAGTGACTTATATATACTAAGGCAGTTAGTTACAAAAGTCATGCTAAAGACTAAAATGTTAAAAAAAACAACAACTATTAAAAGACCGAGAGTTTCTCCTAATGAAAATGCCCATCTTTGGCATCCTAGGTTATGTCACATTAATCTCAATAGGATTGAGAGATTGGTGAAAAGTGGACTTTTAAAAGGTTTAGAAGAATTTTTTTTTTACTTGTATGTGAATCATGCCTTGAAGGCAAAATAACAAAATGACCTTTTATTGGAAAAGGTTATAGAGCCAAAAAGATCTTGGAGCTTATACATTTATATCTTTGTGGTCCGATGAATATAAGAGCACGAGGAGAGTATGAATATTTCATCTATTTCATAGATGATTATTCTAGATATGTGTATCTATACCTAACAAACATAAGTTTGAAGCACTTAAAAAGTTCAAGGAGTATAAGACTAAAGTTGAAAACTTGTTAGGTAAAAAGATAAAAATACTACAATGTGATCGTGGTGGAGCGTATATGGACTTAAGATTCCAAAACTATATGATAAAACATGGAAATACATCCCAAATCTCAGCCCCTGGTACACCTCAACAGAATGATGTGTCAGAAAGGAGAAACAGAACCCTGTTGGACATGGTTCGGTTTATGATGAGCTATGTTCAACTTCCTGACTCATTTTGGGGATATGCAGTAGAGACTGGTGTTTATATTTTGAACAATGTTCCTTCAAAGGGTGTTTCTGAAACACCTTTTGAGTTATGGAGAGGTCGTAAAGGTAGTTTACGCCGCTTCAAAATTTGAGGATGCCTAGCCCATATGCTAATGGCAAACCCCAAAAAGTTGGAATCTTATTCAAAAGTATGCCTATTTGTTTACCCCAAGAAAACGAGAGGTGAGTACTTCTTTAATCCAAGTGAGAATAAAGTATTTGTATCGAAAAATGCTACCTTCTTAGAAGAAGACGATATGAGGGATCATAAGCCACGAAGCAAAATTGTTTTAAGTGAACTTTCTAATGAATCTACTGAGACTTCAACAAGGGTTGTTGAAGGGACTGATACATCAATAAGGGTTGTTGATACCCATTTATCTATCCATTCACATCCATCTCAAGAGTTGAGATTGCCTCGATGTAATGGAAGGGTTATGAACCCACATGTATGCTATATGGGTTTAACAGAAGCCAAGACATCATAGTTGATGATGGTGTTGAGGATCTATTGTCTTATAAACAAACAATGGAAGATGTTGACAAGGATGAATGGATTAAAGCCATGAATCAGGTAATGAAGTTTATGTACTTCAATTCTGTCTGGGAGCTTGTAGATCAACCTGATGGGGGTAAAACCTATAAGTTTTAAATGGATCAACAAGAGAATAAGAGGTGTAAATGGAAAGGTACAGAACTTTAAAGCTAGACTTATGGCAAAGGGTTATACCCAGGTTGAGGGAGTGGACTATGAAGAAACTTTCTTACCTGTTGTCATGTTGAAGTCTATTAGAATTCTCTTGTCCATAGCCACATATTAGAACTATGAAATATGACAAATGGACGTCCAGACTTCCTTTTTAATGACAATCTTGAAGAGACCATGTACATGAATCAACGAAAAGGATTCATTGAATAAGATCAAGAGAAAAAAGTTTGCAAACTTAATTGGTCCACTTATGGACTGAAACAAGCATCTTGGTCTTGGAATATAAGATTTGATATTGCAATCAAATTTTATGGCTTTGATCGTGTTTACAAGAAAATCATCAACAACTTAGTAGTTTTCTTCGTGCTATATGCGGATGATATCCTACACATTGGGAATGATGTAGGTTTTCTGACTGATGTAAAGAATTGGTTGGCCGCCTAATTCCAAATGAAATATTTGGAGAGGCGCAGTTTGTTGTAGGGATCCAGATCATTAGGATCGTAAGAACAAAAGGTTGACCTTTTCACAATCATCGTATATTGACAAAATGCGTGTCATATATTTGATGCACAATTCTAAGAAAGATTTATTACCTTTTAGGCATGAAATTATATTGTTTAAGGAGCAGTGTTCTAAGACTCATCAAAAGGTTGAGGCAATGAGATGACTTCCCTATGCATCGGCTGTTGGTAGCCTTATGTATGCAATGTTATGTACTAGACCTGACATTTGCTATGTAGTAAGGATTGTCAGTCAATATCAATCAAATCCAGGATTAGATCACTGGACATCGGTCAAAATAATCCTCAATTACCTTTGAAGTATGACAGACTATATGCTTCTGTATGGAGATAAGGATTTAATCCTTACAGGATACATGGACTCTGACTTTCAGACTGATTGGGATTCTTGGAAATTCATATCATGTTTAATGTTTACTCTAAATAGAGGAGCTATAGTTTGGTGGAGCATCGAGCAAGGATGCATTGTAGACTCCACTATGGAAGCCGAATACATACTTCTTGTGAAGCTGCTAAAGAGTTTGTTTAGCTTAGGAAGCTCCTTACTAGTTTGGAAAGTTGTTCCAAATATGACTTTGCCCATCACATTTTATTGTGAAAATAGTGGTGTTGTGGCAAATTTTAAGGAACTTAGTATTGGGGTTGATGCTCTAAATCTCGTAGGGTCCTATAGTTTTTAAATCTTGTATGAACAAACTCTTTATGTGATTAATAATGTATGATATTTTATTCACTTTGTCTATAAAATATGTGATATTTTAGTTGCATTAACCACAAACCAATAAACTAACATCCAAGGTTATTGTTGTAACTTAAATATGTATGTGGACGCATACAGGTGGATCATGTTTAAGTGATAACCTAAATGGTTTGTATTATATAGATAAGGTTGGGTACCTTTTCCTGGTAACACTATGAGTATGACCCACTTTATAGGTATTACAATTGTTGTAAAGTGCAAGCACAAATATTCTATACAAAGAAGTTTGTATAAGACTGGACCATGAAATGTTTAATTTCATTATATAACACCATTCATAATAGAGACTTTCATTTCACCAGGATGACCATAGGTAACATGACCTTAATCCTAAGTGAGTTGTAAACTCCTGCTTATGAGGGTGGTCCTTTGATTTATAGGTGAGAGTGGCCAGATTATCGACACAACAAGCCTACCATTTTGGGGATTCGTCTGATTAGAGAGTTGGGAACACAGCTATACAAGATGGAATTTACTCATTCCCCGAAGTAGGGGTAAGTAGATAAATTGCTCCCTTAAGGGTTGATTTTGAACAATGTGGAGCCACACCCTCTCCTGGCCCTATGGGGTTTAGTCATAGTGACATTATGATCTATTGTTCATTAGAGGAATCAGTAGTACTTAAGGAGTTAGATGTAACTACAAGGGAAAAGTGATAATTTGGCCCAACTGTACTTACGAGCAATTTGTGAAGGGTCATCGTATTGTTGAGTGGTTATATCTAATAGATACATAATATATCTGTAGTGCGAAGAGTGCAGCTGTCAATCTTTAGTGGAGTGCCTGACAGTTAACAGATGGTGGATAATGTAATTAAAGAGTTTAATTAATTATTCACGTACCATTGGAGCTTCAAATTATAGGTCCATAAGGCCCCCTTGGTAGCTCAAAAGGATTTAGTTGAGAATCAGTTTTTGGGTTAATTTGAAATGTTCAAATTAATAAGAGAAAATTTAATTATATATGATATAATTAAATTGATTCAATTATATATGATATAATTGTTATAATATATATGATACATTATAGTTTATTTGGAGGAAGTAAATATTTGAATGAGATTCAAACATATTTTATATGAATGTGATTCATAGTTGTTAAATTTAATATAAATATGATTTATATTAAGTGCCATAAAATAGAGAAAAGGAACTATAGTTTATATTGTATATGATATAATATTAAAGTTATAGGTTATGTGTTATATTTGATATAACATATGGTTTAATATAAATATGATATGATAAGTTAGTTATCATATTTTTTTATATTATTTTATTATTTTTAATAATAAATTCCTATTTCTCTCCAACCATCTTAGTGGGTGGTTATTGGGTTTTGTGGAAAAAAGAAATTAAAAAAAAAGAAGAAGAAGTTTTCTTCTTCTTCCTACATGATAAGACAAACTAACGTGAAACACTATACGATTGAAGTTCATTGTCTGTACGATAGAGTTTTCACATAATCGTTCTGTGTTCTTCAATCTTCATCTTCCTCCAAACTCAAACAATCCCTCCTAACCAAAATAGTCAAAGCCCACCATTCCTGGGTTCTCACCTTGAGAATACTAAAGATTCGTTGTGGTTGTGTCTTCTTTTGGTTCGAAAAGTTCTTGAAGAAAGTCTTCAAGAGGTTACTGTGTACGAGTTCGTGATCGTTCGAGGGATTTACACGTAGAAAAGTTCTTCAAAGGTGATATCTCTTGAACCCTTTTTCCTTGTAAAAAGCATGTTGTAATTTGTTTATGAATGCATATCTTGAATGTTTCATGTAAATTTAGTTTTCAATAAAAATGGAATTTGGACGATCCGCTTCCACTCAAGGATCTCCTTGTAAAACGAGTTCCTTCACTTAGAAGTCATCGAAGAGGCAAACACATTGAGCAAAAATATCACTTGATTCGAGAGATTGTGCATCGAGGTGGCTTGATTGTCATGAAGATTGCTTTGGAGCACAACGTTGCTGATCCGTTTACAAAGGCAGTCCTTTGATTTTCATGAGAGAGAGTGGCCAAATCGCCGACTCAATATGCATTCTAATATGGGGATTGTTTGATTGGGGAGCTGGGAACACAACTTCATAAGATAAAATTCACTCCTTCCCTGATGTCTGGGGCTAATTCCAGAGCTTGAACAATGTGGTCAAACCATCTCCGTTGTCTGGTTATATCTAATGGACAAAGAAATATAATTGTAGTACAAAGAATGCAGCTGTCAGTCTTTAGTGAAGTAACTGACAGTTAATGAATGTTGGGTAATTTAATTAAAGAGTTTAGTTAATTATCTAAGTACCATTGGAGCTTCAATCTACAGGTTCATAAGATCCTCAGTTAATTATCCAAATACCATTGGAGCTTCAATCTACAGAAGATTTAATGAGAATCAATTTTGAATTAATTTCAATTGTTCATATTAAATGGGAAAATTAATTATGTGTGATATAATTAATTTAATTTAATTATATATGATATAATTACTATAATGTATTTGATACATTATAATATAAAATTTATTTGAGATGAAATAAATATTTGAATGTGATTCAAATATTAGTTATGTGAATTGGATTCATATAATTTATTTTAATATAAATGAGATTTATAAGAAATATCATTCATTAATGAGAGAATGAAAAATATTAGTTATGTTGTATTTGATACAATATTAAACTATAGGTTATATGTTATATTTGATATATCATATACTTTAATATATATTATATGATAAGGTGATTATCATATAAATATATATTAAATGGTTTATTAGAATAAATTTTAATTTATATTTTAAAATATTTTTTGGAGAGAGTTGTAACTCTCCCCCCCTTGTTCTATCTACTTCGTACATATGTGGGAAAAGTGCAGAGAAATTTTCTCTCTTTTCTTGAGTTTACATAATTCAAGGGTGGACTCTTGGAGAAAAACTCTCTGAATCTCATCTATCTATTCCTCTCAAACTTTCCCTCTCTCTCAAAATTCACAGAACTCATACAACTCATGTGATTCTCATCCCAAGAGAACACATAAGGCTTCTTGTGGTGGTGTCCATAGTTTGAGGGTTATGAGTTCGTGCTAGTACGTGTTAATTTTTTATCGTGTTTTGTTCATGACAGATCCAGAGACGAGAATTCACATGAAGAAAGGTTCTTCAAGGGTAAGGTTTTTTAGAACCCTAATTTCCTCTTCTCAATTTTTTTTGGCATTATGTAAATTTTGTGTTACTGCATAATTTTGTTTTTGTAATTTTGTGTTATCACACCCCGCACCAGATTACCCACCTAACCTGGGCGAAATAGTGACTGCAGTAGTTACCAACCCTTTTACTGGCACTTACTGCCTATTTTACTTGTTAACTAATACTCAAACCCTGAATACATGCATATTAACTCAAAACTTAATACATTTACACTACAGGGTTCCACAACATTGATTATACATGGATATTACCACCTAGTGAGCCCCATCAAGAATACTAGTCACTAGATAGACACATGTGTACTAGCTAATACAGATCTTCAATTACGCTTCCCTCAACCTGTTTCTTTGAGTGGCAGAGCAGCAACAGAAAAGTCTTCTGGGAACTGACCGCTACCTGGAAAAGAAAACATTTGAAAACGTGAGCTAGAAGCCCAGTGAATGACTTAATAAAACGTAAATCTCATACTTAAACTGAAAGCTTGAAAGCATAATGCTGGAACTTAAAGTATACCAAGCAGGCGTGTACTTAAAACCTTTTAAACCAATGTATCTGAAACCTGAATCTTAGTTGAGAATGAACATTCACTGCTCTAATTCCCAACGTCAAGCCATGGCTAGATGAGACCTCTACTTCAACTTGTTCACATCAAACTATGGCTAGAAGAGATCCCTACGTCGATCTCTTTAAATATACCGATGGCATCTCAAGCAACATCCCTAAGACATAAATGTTGATAACAACTTTTATACATCAATAATCATCATTACAGCCTGGTTGAGAACGAGCATACACTGCTCTAGCTCCCACCGTCTATTACCGGCCATAAGATCTATACCTCGGCCTCTCATTCAGATCTGCCTACATACACACGGAGTTTGTTACGTACCGTCAACACCTTAGGTACACCTATTCAGATACCTTCCCTACCAGTATCCCTACTCATTATGTTTAGAAATACCAACGCATGTACTTTGGCAACTTTATGTATTTAAAACATAGTACGTCAAGCTTCATTCAACCTTAGCTTTAATCCTAACGCATGCTTCATATTTTGTTAAATAAGTTGGATTAAAACATATTAAACTAGCTTGTAAAACCACTAGCATGCGTTAGACATGAAAAACATACTTGGAAAACTCATACATTAGTAAACATCAAGCGTTGATAAACATTCACAAGCATTAGAAATTTCAAACTATCCTTCTAGCCTAGAAGAATATATGACTACCTTTATCCTTAGTTGAGAGTGAACTACTAGTTCTAACCCTCAACGTCAACCTTAGTCGGGGAGAACTCTTTTGCTCAATCCTTCGACGTCGTATTACCTACGTGCACGTGGTTATAACTGAGTATCGTCGTACCTTATGTACCTGACTAGGATACCTTCTCATTGTCCTTCAGTATCCTCAGGTACTTCTACTCAGATACCTTCTCAAACGTCCTTCAGTATCGAGCTGATAAAATACCTACTCATATGTCCTTTGGTATCAATTTGGCTGGATACCTTCTCGAAAGTCCTTCGTATCAAATTGGCCAGTTACCTTCTCAAGTGTCGTTCGGTACCAAATTGGTTAGATACCTTCTCATATGTCATTCGATATCAATTTGGCCGGATACCTTCTCAAAAGTCCTTTGGTATCCAATTGGCTAGGTACCTTCTCAAGTGTCCTTCGGTACCTCGTTTTAAGTAAAACTAGTCATAAACATTTAATTGAAAGGATACCTTCTCATTATCCTTCAATATCCGTCATGTAACTAGTCACAACATTCAGTTGAACACTAAAGATTAGTGCTCAGATCATCATACTAGTTTATCATAAAAATAAAGTTACTTAAACATGCTGAAAGCATTTGGAAAAGATAACATATTTAAATCATATCAATTCCATGGAAAACATGCTTTACATAGCATGAGAAACAGTTAGACAGTTACATTGCTTGGCACTTCATCTATAGACTTAGCATGAGAATAACTTAAAAAAAAAACATAATTTCTAAATCATTAAAAACATTAATTCATCACATAGTCACTCACAACTTGTTGGCCTCTTAACGTGTTATACACCTCTCCTAGCTCTTCTTTGCCTGAAAGAACATAATCCCCAGTTAAACTACTTAGAATTCTTAGCAAAATACGTCAAATAATTCATTTACTAATGGAACTTTTATCAACAAAAACAGTATTTCTAGCAAGAAAATCATCATGAGCAAGATCTGTGAACCCCGAATCCCAATTTTACACTTAAGTGTGTTTTCTTATTTAAATTGTCTTAATTTTCCACTTAATTGTGTGTCCCTATTTAAATTTGTATAAATAAGTTGAGTAGGTTGATGAGAAAGTTAGTATGAAATGGTGAAGAAAGAATGGGGATTTGAAAAGGAAAAAAATATGGAATTGAGTTGGGAAAGTTGGGGGAAAATAATAAGTAGGTTGAACTAGTGTGGAATAATATGGAAATTGAGTTTGTGAAATTTCGGCTAAGTATAGATAAGTTATGTGAAATGTGAAAAATATGGGAAATTACTTTGAAAAAATTTGGAAAATCTGTTTAAAAGTATCATCAAAGTGGTGAGCAAACGTGTACGGAGAACAACGTTCGCAGTAGCTAAGAGCGAGATCGTTGAGAGTGAGATCAGCGAAATCGTTGAGATCGAGATCATTGAGATCGAGACCAACGAGATTGAAGAGAAAATGGGAGAGAGCGAGATTGGATAGAAGATGGGAGAGAGTGAGACCAGCGAGAAAGCTGGAGAGAGCGAAAGTGGAGAGAGCGAGACCAGCGAGAAAGCTGGAGAGAGCGAGAGTGGAGAGAAAAGTTAAAGCTGTAGAGAGCGAGATTGGAGAGAGCAAGACCAACGAGAGAGAGCGAGAGTGAAGAGAGCAAGACTAGCGAGAAAGTGGGAGAGAGCGACACTGTCGAGAGTGGAGAGAGCGACACTGCGGAGAGCGGAAAGAGCGAGAGCGTCTATGCGTTAGCCTTGCTTTGTTCAATTCGAACGTCACGCCCACGCCTCGCCTATGCATTGAACGGTCGAGCAAGTTTCTGGGCAATGTATTTAGACGCGTTGGGGCGAATTATGCATGTAAAAACCCTAATTTGAATACAAACAAAGCTTGAAGACGTAAGGGCAAATGTCAATTAAAATTTAGGTTTCCGATTAAGAGAAATTCTTAAACCCTAAGAAATTGTGTTGGATGCGTTTGAGAAGAACACATTAAACCAAGGTGAAGTCAGCTTACGTTGATAAAGGGAGGATTAAACATTTGGCCATGCAGCCAAGTAGATGCTGTCAATCTCACGAGCAATTTGAACGCATATAAATATGGAGTTGGTATTTCATTTTCAAATCACACAAAAATCATAAATTTCGTAGAGAAAGTAGAGGCAGTCTACTCGTGCGTTTGGAGTGATTCTAAAGCCATCTGAAAGCTCTAGAAGTCTAGTTTTCAGAATAGGGCTGCCGGGGGAAAAGGCTCAAAGGAACTTGGCTGGAGGTTGAGAAGAAGGCAGAAGAGTCAGACTATCGGATCAGTCTGGGCCAGTCTTGAATATTTTGAGATTTCGGCCAAACCACGAGGAATTCTAAGCTGAAAGTGTAGGATAAGATTCCTAAGACATTTTAGAATAAGTTTGTAAAAGGAAGTATTTCCAAATAAGGTTCGGAACTATAAGTAATCTAAGTTGTAAGTTGAATCTGGATTCTAGGGGTGAAAAAGGAACCCGAGGAGCTACTAGAGTGAAAAGTTCCTAAGAGTTCGTGGTGAATGGCTAAAATGTTTTTGAACTAAAACATTTTTAAACTGTTTTGATTACAAATGTTTTATAGAAAGCATGTTTGCGAAAATAATTCTCATGCCTACTAGTTTTCTAAAATGGTTTCCAAGCAAGTTTGAATTGTGATTTAAACGCATGCATATTGTTGAAAAACTATTTACATATTTATATGTATTGATTTTATCCAGCATGCTTTACCATCTTTAAAGCCATGTTGTATATGTGTTAAACTGTACATGCTTTAAAGAGAAAAGTTGTTTATAAATAGTTTTGGTAAAATGCAATGCCGAATTATAAGGAGAAGGCATCCACCCAACTAGATACTGAAGTACAAGGAGAAGGTATCTATTGGTACTGAAGTACGTTTGAGAAGGTACCAAGCCAACGGGATACTGAAGTACGTTCGAGAAGGTATCCTAGTAGCTCGATACTGAAGTACAAGGAGAAGGTATCTGAGCAGTAGTACCTAATGTATGAAGGTACTTAGTGTGGCCACAGGTGAATAAAGTCAGAGATTGAGCAAAAGGATTTTCTCTGGACTAGTAGTTGGTGTTGGGATTATTTTACCAGCTATACAGTACTTTGATTTGAGAAATGATTTTACTGTTTTATGTTTAAAACAGTTTTATATACATTACGCTTGGAAAATATTTATGCTGCAAAAGTTTATATTTCAAATAAAACTATTTTTCTGAAATTATGCATGAGAATTTACTATGTTTTCTCGGTCACTCACTGGGCGTAAGCTCACCCCGTTTTCAAATGTTTTTGTTTCCCCCTCCCCCCCCACAGGTAGCGGTCAAATTCTCTGAAGATAGCTTAGTATCTACTCTGCCACTAAAGGATCAAAAGACTTGTAACCGTTTGCTAGGTGGTTACTGTTAATATTGTACACATGTTACTATTGTTCATATAGGGACTAGGGTTTGTGGGTTTTGGGACTTGTAAATCTAATGTTGTAAATACTCTAAACATATTAAGTTTCTAAGTTAATAAATTGTGGGCCTACAACCGTCTCGTTGCATATAATTTGTATTTGGTATCAAAGTTACACCTCCGCAAGAGTTTTTAGGCAGTAAGTGTCAGCCTAAGGGTTGATAACTGCTGCAGTCATGCCCTTCTCTAGGCTAAGAGGGTGATCTGGGGTGGGGTGTGACAAGATCACCCACATGAGTGAGACCACCCTTATGAGCGAGATTTACCATTCTCAGTGAGTTTTGGCACTTTCCAGCGAGATTTAGTGCAAACCAGTGAGATTTAGTGCAAAACCAGCGAGATTCAGTGCAAACCAGTGAGATTTCCATCCCTAGCGAGATCCATCTCTCGCTCTCGCTCTTGCTCTCGCTTCCTCTTACTCTCTCTCACTTTCGCTCGCTCTCGCTCTCGCTCCCTGTCGCTCTTGAGCTGCCTGCGTAATCTTCCTAAGTAGTTGTCTGCTTATGCCCAGATCCTCTGTTACAACTTCAAAAATTCATAACTCAAAATCCAGCCCTCTTTTGAAGAAACTTCCTTCTACATACATATTTAGAATTGAGTTAGCAACATTACCTTCAAATTTTAGCTCAAAATGCCTCATCGTTTAATCTAGTGATTCAAAATTTCATCATTAGCCCCAATTCAAGCAGCTGCCTGCTTGTTCAAAAATTCCTAGTTCAAATTTCAAAATTATATAACTCGATTTCCAGACCTCATCTTAAAAATTTTCATTCTACAAAGTTGTTTATAGTTGACAATATTATCTCAAATTTTTAGCTTAAAACACTTCGTAATTCGTCCTAGAGTTTAAATTATTCACTGATGGCCTAGATTCACCCAAGAAACAAACCCTTCATCTTTATTTTGCCCCTCTAGCCTTATTCTGGTGAGTTTTCCTTTTAGCAACCCAGCCATAGAAAATAGACACACAGAGCTTTCGAATGCCACTGAAATTACACAAATAGCCTAAGTAGTGTATCCAAACCGACCCAATGAATTCAACCTTCTTGCTTATATTACCGCCCAAAATCCAGCATGAACCCTCCTTGTGCCACCTGGCCCACTATTGGTGATGAAGGGTTAGGATTTAGCAAATTTCCTTTTGTAGCTTCACTCACAATATTACTTCAACACTACTTCTCATTAGGTGACATGGTCTCATTCATATGCTTATTATGCATTCCATCTTCTATCCTTCCAGAGACATGACATTATTTAGCTCATTAGAAGACATCACATTACTTAAAGTAATTAAGGTTCGGGTTTTACATGTGTGCTGTGAAAAACCGAAAATTGGGACGATCCATGTTTTCGCTCAGGACCTTCACAAGTTCCTACAATCGACGATAAGCACTGTACTGATAGTATTTTTTCATGTAGCATAGTTATCACTGTTAAGTTTGTTGACGGAAAGCAAATTTAATGTAGCGATTGTCATTTTGAATATTGCTAAAACATACAATTTATTTATATTAGTTATATAAGCACAACCCTGTTTAAACAACCAATCAATTTAGCAAAATAATCTAATGCACCCTATGTGACATCTATGTTGCAATAATGCTTCAGTGGACTAGGGTAAAAGCCACCATAGGGTGATCATTTACCCTTCACTAAATTGAGACTATCTCAACCAATAATTACACCAAAACAACTCTTGTTTCTCTAGCTATTAGTCATCATTGTTTGGTCCAGAAAATTGTTAACTAGCTTAACATTTTGTAAGTGTAACCCCTCATTTTGGATTCTAGAGTTCTACCCCAATGAGCCAACCATTGGAAAAAAATTGATTGGGGCAAAAACAAAAGCAATCCTATCCATTTCTAGAGTTTAAGTAAAAAAATTATACAACATCTGTAGGGGGATACAAGCAAAGGTGTCATGAGGTCGAGCATGAAAGTTTACTACAAAGTAACGAGAGAGATCGTGGGATTTGTTGACACACATTTCACTCTTAATTATTATAAACACTCTGTTCATTCACCTTGTTATTGACCTATACAAACACCACCTATAGGGTGACACAAGTAAAGGTGCCTCGAGGTCGAGTATAGGTTTTATGGTGTGAACTTTTAAGGTGAAACATGATAGGAAAATTGAAGTATCATATACTCATTTTCCTCCCACTGAGTGTTTTACCTAGGGTTGTTTAACTTAGAAAAATACGACTAATTAGTTTTACTAAGTGATTTTTAACTTTGTCCAATGTAACATTTACTTTGGATAGTTAAACAACATTGATTATCATTCATTAAATGCTTTAACAAACTTTAATCAATTATTGCATGCTTGTAACAAATTTATCTAATTCACCTTCCAGATCAGTTTCCAAGTAGGGTTTTTTGCTTCCGTCAACTTAAGTACCCCAACTTAGACATAACTGTCCTTAGGTAAAGGTTCTTTATAGATACATTTGTTACAATTTTAATCTTTTATTCTTAACCAATTTAATCTTATTAAACTGATTAAAAGATTAAACATATTTCGAATCTTATTAGAAATATTGTGATCATAGGTTTAAAGTGAATCAAACTTTAAACTGTTTAAAAAAATTATTTGAAACCTCATGCAACTCTCTATTATAGATTTTAACTTCTAATTTCATTAAACTTATAACTATTATGAAGTAAAATGAATTAAGATTGCATTATAAATTTTTAATATAAATGATGCATGGTAATGTTATTAATGCATACATATATTATAACTATTATATTATATGATGCATGCGCATGTTCATAATAATTCATGCAACTATACTACAATATTTATAATAAATATGATGCATGAATAAATGCATATCCGATGGAGGGAGTTTCTCTATATGGCATATATTATGACATATATTAACAAATAAATAAACCATACATCTAATGCATATTTTAAATAGCAACATTTTGGATCGAGATTGACCTTCTAACCATTAATTAAATTAATATAACTTTTATATTAATTTAATTAATAAAAAAACTAAATTAAAAGCTAATTATTACAAATAATAACTAAAAAAAACATGAGAAATACAGCTGCTGACCATTGGAGGAGTTGAACGACCAGTTTAAATCGCTGGACTGCAAACCACCCACCAAAAAATCAGTCTGAATCACGTTTACATGTTTGAAGCACCAGGCCGTTGTACCCTAGCACTGACGCTACAGAAACTCCTTTCCATCACCACATTGGAGCATCATGGCTCTAAGGTGCAGTGTCGAGGCATTGCTATATAGAAAGCTTATGTACAATGCGTTTCTATTCCAATTTTCATCCGTTTTGGCCCTGAAACCTCCAGATCTTCATCAGAAAACATCACCAATGACCCTGACTACTAAATTTACAGACTCGATAGCAATTATGCCCAAAAACAATGGGCTCTTACATACTGAATTGTAAAATAAGCGACATAAAACTAAAGACTAATCCCGAAAAATCCAAAAGTGCAAAAATCCACATTCATCAACATAAATGCAGTACAAGCCCACCATAACTTTGAATTAATTTCGAAAATAATAAAAATGGGAATCAAAACGACCTCTTCGATACCAATTGAAGGATGTGTGAACACCCGTGTGGAAGTGGATCGTATCTTATTTTTAAAATTTTACAAAAACGAGAAGATTCAAAATCTGAAAACATTCATATGCAATTAGTTTACAGCATGCTATTCACAAGAAAAGAGAGGAAATTAGGGTTTTCAAATACTTGCCCTAGAAGTCACAAAATTCTTCACGTAATCTTTCCAGTCATGAAGCTTCTTGGATCACGAACTCCCAAAATGCACAGCACTGCCAAAAACCTATTGGCTTAAAACCACCAAAAAGAAACCTCTTTACTCTCCTTTGGGTGAGAATCCACGAGAGAGGTGGACATCATGATAATTTTGGAAGGGGAAGAGAGAGTTTTTTAAAGGAAAAAAAGTGCAATAGATTTCTTGGATTGAAAGCATTGTCCCATTCTATGTTGAATGAAAAAGAGAGATGAATATCCTAATATCCAACCTCCCACTTCCACATTTATGAGGGAAATATAGGGAGGGAAGTTATTTCTCATAATTCCCTCCCTTTTTCAAAATTATATTTAAAAAACTAATTTTTAAATTTAACTAATATATATTTATATAATAACTAACTTACAATACAATATATATTGTACTATATGTTATATATAATATAATATATAAACTATATTTTATATTATATCAAATATAATATAGAAAATTTACAATGGTTTTGGCAAATCCAAAATTTATAATTAGGGGCGTACCTTCAACATATGGAAAATTGTACATATGGAAAACTTCTCAAATTTAAATTTTCGTTTAGTCCATATTTTAATTTTGTCCTTTTAACAAACCCATATTTTTTGGTATATCGGTCAACTAATATACCACATTTAAAGTATATTAGTTGAGTATTTTTTTTTCCTTTGATTTTGTATGCTTTTTGTATTTTTTTTGTTTGTAGAAATATGAATTATTACTTACCTTAATTTTTGTAAATGCTATATTTTTATCCCTTTTGTAGTTTTTTTTCTTTTTTTAAATGATGTTGTTATTTCATTTTTAAGTACAAACGTACAATAGGTCGGAGAAATTCAATCTAAAGCTCACTAATACTCAATTTAGTATACTTATTTTGACAATTTAGTATTGTTTGGAATAATTAGAGAAAATGTTTTTCAAAAAAATCATTTTTATGATTGCTTTTTAATAACTAGTCATTTTCAGTTGTATATCAATAGTATATAAAGTGTATCAAGTGTCTATCAATCTCAAGTGTGTATCAACAGCGTATCAAGTGTATCAGGTGTATACTAGTAGTATATCAAGGATAGATCAGTGGTATATCAAGTGTATCAAATGTTTCAAAGGTATCAAGGGTATCAGGTGTATTAAGTGTATCATGTGGGTTGAACTTATTTTTTGCTATTTTTGCAAAAGTAATAAGTCTGGGCTATGGAGCTAATTTTTAAAACTTATTTTGTCAAATTTGCAAGAAGCCCTATAATATAAATCGATAGTTTGATTTTCTCTCATTTAACCTATAGCATTTAATATGAACTAAATTCATATTAAATTTAACATATAGTTTTTATATGAATCAAATTCATATAATTAATATTTGAATCATAGTCAAATATTTATTTCCTCTCATATAAAATTTTATATTTTAATATATCAAATACATTATATTCATTATATCACATATAGTTAATCCCTTAATTAATTTGAACTATTCAAATTAATCCAAAATTAATTCGATTCTCATTAATCCCGGTTGAATTGCTAAGGGGACTTTATGGACCTATAGATTGAAGCTCCAATGGTACTTGATTAATTAATTAAACTCTTTAATTAAATTAACCAAAGGACCACCTTCATAGACAAGAGCTCATAAATAATGTAGGATTCAGATCATGTCACTTAGGGTCATCCAGGTGAAATGTAAATATTTTCTACTAATGGTGTTATATAACGAGACTATTCATTTCGTGGTCCGGACTTATACAAACTCTTTGTATAAAACACCCCCACTCATATGTCTCTACATGAGTGATCAGAACCGGATCATTTGTAGCACTTTACAACAATTGTAACAATCACAAAGCGGGTCGTGTTCATAGTGTCACTTGGATAAGGTAACAACCTTATCCATTTATCGACCATTTAAGTAATCTCTTACACATGATCCACCTGTATGTCTCCACATACATATTTAAGTTATAGAACATAACCTTGGATCTTAGTTTATTTGTTTTGTGGGTTAATGCTACTAAATATATATATATATTATATATATATATAACCCTTTTATTTTATTAGATGAATAAATTATTTATACATTACAATTAAAAGCTACAAAACCAGAAATTCAATTTATTCTTAAATATTCCTTATGGTTTGATTCAATCGATTTCATAAAGAACACTTATGATTAAAATCGGTTTTAACACTATTGGATTAAAGAACTTGATAAATATAACTTACTTATTTATAGAATTATGTTATTAAGTCTTGAGAGTATTAGTATAATTATGCTTAATTATTTGACAATAATAATAATAATGATGATGATGATGATGATAATAGTATTAATATAATAATAATAGTAAGAGTATAATAATAATTATTATTATTATAATAATAATAATAATTATAATAATAATAATAATAATAGTAGTAGTAATAATAA
>NC_052350.1:11182054-11279115 GCF_009727055.1 Benincasa hispida
GAGAGAGCGAGATTGGATAGAAGATTGGGAGAGAGTGAGACCAGCGAGAAGCTGGATGGAGCGAAAGTGGAAGAGCAAGAGTACCAGCGAGAAAGCTGACGAGAGCGGAGCTGGAGAGAAAAGTAAAGCTGTAAGAAGCGAGATTGGGACAGGAGAGCAGGACCAACGAGAGAGAGCGAGAGTGAAGGAGCAGAACTATGCGAGAAAGTGGAGGAGAGATGCGACACTGTCGAGAGGAGTGGAAGAGAGCGACACGCCGAGGAGCGGCAAGAGCGAGAGCGTATGCGTTAGCCTTGCTTTGTTCAATTCGGAACGTCACGCCCACGCCTCGCATGCATTGAACGGGATTCGAGCAAGTTTCTGGGCAATGTATTAGACCGTGTGGGGCGAATTATGCATGTAAAAACCCTAATTTGAATACAAAACAAAGCTTGGAAGACGCCAAAGGGCAAAATGTTCAATTAAATTTAGGTTACCGATTAAGAAGAAATTCTTAAACCTAAGAAATTGGTGTTGGATGCGTTTTAGAAGAACATAAACCAAGGTGAAGTCAGCTAACGTTGATAAAGGGGATTAAAACATTTGGCCATGAGCCAGTAATCCTTGTCAATCTCACGAGGCAATTGAACGCATATAAATATGGAGTTATTTCATTTTCAATCACCAAAAATAAATTCGTGTAGAGAAAGTAGAGGCAGTCTACTCGTGGGTTTGGAAGTGATTCTAAAGCATCCTTGAAAGCTCTAAGAAAGATCATAGATAATTAATAAACAGAATAGGGACAATGCCGGAAGAGGAAAGGCATCAAGACTTGACAGAGAGAGAAGAGATATGAGAATGAGGACAAGAAGAATACAGACATTAATCGAGATCAAAGATACTGGGCCAAGTCTTGAAAATATTTTGAGATTTCGTAACAAAAACCACGAGGAATTTTCTAAGCTGAAATGTATGAGATAAGATTCCTAAGACATTTTAGAATTAAGTTGTTAAAAGGAAGTATTTCCAATAAGGTTCGAACTATAGTAATCTAATTGTAAAGTTGAATCTGGATTATAGGGTGAAAAGAAAACCCGAGGAGCTACTAGAGTGAAAAGTTCCTAGAGTTCGTTGAGTGAATGGTAAAATGTTTTTTGAACTAAAACATTTTAAACTGTTTTGATTACAAATTGTTTTTAGAAAGCATTGTTTGCGAAAAATAATTCTCATGGCCTACTTAGTTTTCTAAAATGTTTCCCAAGCAAGTTTGAATTGTTGAATTTAAACGCATGCATTATTGTTTGAAAACTATTACATATTTATTATGTATTGATTTTATCCAGGCATTGGCTTTTACCATCTTTAAAGCCATGTTGTATATGTGTTTAAACTGTACATGCTTTAAAGAGAGAAAGTGTTTATTAAATAGTTTTGGTTAAAATGAATGCCGATTATAAGGAGAAGGCAATCCATCCCAACTAAGATACTGCAAAGTAAAGGAGAAGGATCTATTGTGTACTGAAGTACGTTTGAGAGGTACCAAAGCCAACGGATACTGAAGTACGTCAGAAGGTATCCTAGTAGCTCGAATACTGAAGTACAAGAGAGAAGGTATCTGAGCAGTTAGTACCTAATGTATGAAGGATACTTAGTGTGGCCAAGGTGAATAAAGTCAGAGATTGAGCAAAAGGATTTTCTCTGGACTAGTATTGGTGTGGATTATTTACCAGCTATACAGTACTTTGATTGAGAAATTGATTTCTACTGTTATGTTTAAAACAGTTTTATATACATTCGCTTTTGAGAATATTTTTGCTGCAAAAAGTTTATATTATCAAATAAAACTTATTTTCTGAAATTATGCATGAGAATTTTATGTTTCTTCGGTCACTCACTGGGGCGTAAGCTCACCCCGTTTTCAAGATTTGTTTTTGTTTCCCCTCCCCCCCACAGGTTAGCGGTCAAATTCTCTGAGATAGGCTTAGTTATCTACTCTGCCACTAAAGGATCAAAAAGACTTGTAACCGTTTGCTAGGTGGTTACTGTTATATTGTACACATGTTTACTATTGTTCATATAGGAGACTAGGC
This sequence comes from Benincasa hispida, assembly GCF_009727055.1. Taxonomy (NCBI): domain Eukaryota; kingdom Viridiplantae; phylum Streptophyta; class Magnoliopsida; order Cucurbitales; family Cucurbitaceae; genus Benincasa; species Benincasa hispida. The sequence continues at coordinate 11,184,124 of NC_052350.1, forward strand.
GTTTTGTGGGTTTTGGGGACTTGTAAAATCAATGTTGTAAATTACTCTAACATTATTAAGTTTTCTAAGTTAATTAAAATTGTGGGCCTAACAACCGTTCGTGCATATAAATTTGTATTTGGTATTCAAAAGTTACTCCGCAAGAGTTTTAGGCAGTAATAGTCACCTAAGGGTTGATATAACTGTGCAGTATGCCCTCTCTAGGCTAAGAGGGTGATCTGGGGTGGGTGTGACAGATCACCCACATGAGTGAGACACCCTTATGAGCGAGATTACCAATTCTCAGTGAGTTTTGGCACTTATCCAAGCGAGATTTAGTTGCCCAAACCGTGAGATTTAAGTGGCAAAACCAGCGAGATTCAGTGCAAAACCAGTGAGATTTCCATCCTAGCGAGAATCCATCTCTCGTCTCGCTCTTGCTCTCGCTTCCTCTTACTCTCTCTCACTTTCGCTCGCTCTCCGCTCTCGCTCCCTGTCGCTCTTTGAGCTGCCTGCGTAATCTTCCTAAGTAGTTGTCCTGCTATGGCCAGATCCTCTTTACAACTTTCAAAAATTCATAACTCAAAATCCAGCCTCTCTTTTGAAGAACTCCTTCTACATACATATTTAGAATTGAGGTATAGCACATTACCTCAAATTTTAGCTCAAAAATGCCTCATCGTTTATCTAGTGATTCAAATTTCATCATAGCCCCAATTCAAAGCAAGCTGCCTGCTTGTTCAAAAATTCTAGTTCAAATTCAAAATTATATTAACTCGATTTCCAGACCTCATCTTTAAAAATTTTCATTCTACAAAAAGTTGTTTTATAGTTTGACAATAATTATCTCAAATTTTTAGCTTAAAACACTTCGTAATTCGTCCTATGAGTTTAAAATTATTTCACTGATGGGCCTAGAATTTCACCCAAGAAACAAAAACCTTTCATCTTATTTTGCCCTCTAGCCTTATTCTGGTGAGTTTTCCTTTTTTATTAGGCCCAAACCAAGCCATGAAATAGGGACCACACAGAGCTTTTCGAATGCCCACTGAAATTAACACAAATAGCCTAAGTAGTGTATCCAAACCGACCAATGAATTCAAACCTTTATGCTTATATTACCCCCAAAATCCAGCATTGAACCCTCCTTGTGCACCATGGCCCACTATTGGTTGATGAAGGTTAGCGATTTAGCAAATTTCGCCTTTTGTAGCTTCACTTCACAATATTACCTTCAACACTACTTCTCATTAGGTGGACATGGTTCTCATTCTATATTGTTATCTATGCATCCCATCTTCTATCCTTCCAGAGACATTGACATTATTTAGCTCATTAGAAGACATCACATTACTATTAAGTAATTAAGGTTCGGGTTTACAGGTGCTGTTGAAAAAACCGAAAAATCTGGGACGATCCATGTTTTGCTCAGGACCTTCACAAGTTCCTACAATCGACGATAAGCACTGTACGTATTTAGTATTTTTCATTGTAGCATTAGTTATCACTTTAAGTTTGTTGACGAGAAGCAAATTTAATGTAGCGATTTGTCATTTTGGAATATTGCTAAAAACATACAATTTATTTATATTAAGTTTATATAAGACAAACCCTGTTAAAACAACCAATCAATTTAGCAAATAAACTTAATTGCACCCTATGTGACATCTATGGTTGACATAATGCTTCAGCTGGACTAGCGGTAAAAGCCACCATTAGGGTGTCAATTTACCCTTCATAAATTGAGACTATCTCAACCAATAATTACACCAAAACAAACTCTTGTTCTCTAGCTATTTAGTCATATCATTGTTTGGTCCAGAAAATTGTTAACTAGCTTAACATTTTGTAGTGTAACCCCTTCATTTTGGGATCCTAGAGTTCTTTACCCACATGAGCCAACCATTGGAAAAAATTGATGGGGCAAAAACAAAGGCATCCTATCCATTCTAGAGTTTAAGTAAAAAAATTATTACAAACATTCTGTAGGGGGATACAAGCAAAGGTGTCATGAGGTCGAGCATGAAAGTTACTACAAAGTAACGAGAGAGATCGTGGGATTTCGTTGACACACCATTTCACTCTTAAATTTATGTATAAACACTCTGTTCTTCACTCTTGTTATTGACCTATACAAAACACCAACTATAGGGTGACACAAGTAAAGGTGCTCCGAGGCGATATAGTGTTATGGTGTGAACTTTTTAAGGTGAAAACTGATAGGAAAATTGAAGTACATTAACATCATTTTCCTCCCACTGAGTGTTTTACCTAGGTTGTTTAAACTTAGAAAAAATACGACTAATAGTTTTACTAAGTGATTTTTAACTTTTGTCCAAATGTAACTTTCTTTTCGGATAGTAAACAACATTGATTAATCATCATTAAATCTTAAAAACTTTAATCAATTATGCATGCTTGTAAACAAATTTATCTAATTCACCTTTCCAGATACAGTTCCAAGTAGGTTTTTGCTTCCGGTTCAACTTAAGTACCCCAACTTATAGACATAACTGTCCTTAAGGTAAAGGTTCTTTTATAGAATACATTGTTACAATTTTATCTTTTATTCTTAAACCAATTTAATCTTATTAAACTTGATTAAAAAGATTAAACATATCGAATCTTATAGAAATATTGTTGATCATAGTTAAAGTGAATCAAACTTTTAAACTGTTTAAAAAAATTATTTTGAAACCTTTCATGCAACTCTCTATTATAGAATTTTTAACTTCTAATTTCATTAACTGTATAAATTTATGAAAAGTAAAATGAATTAAGATTGCAATTATAAATTTTTATATAAAATGATGCATGGTAAAGTTATTAATGGCATACATATATTATAAACTATTATATTATATGATGCATGCGCATGTTCATAATAATCATGCAACTATATTCACAATATTTATAATAATATTATGCATGAATAATATGCATATCGATGGAGGGAGTTTCTCTATATGGCATATATATGACATATATTAACAAAATAAATAAACCATACATCTAGCATATTTTAAATTAGCAACATTTGATCAGGATTGACTTCAACCATTAATTAAATAAATATAACTTATATTATATTTAATTAATAAAAAAACCTAAATTTAAAAGCTAATTTATTACAAATAATAAACTAAAAAAAAACATTGAGAAATACAGTGGCTGACCATGGAGGAGTTGAACGACCAGTTTTAAATCGCTGGACTGCAAACCACCACCAAAAATCAGTCTGAATCACGTACATGTTTGAAGCACCAGGGCCGTTGTAACCCTAGCACTGCACGCTACAGAGAAACTCCTTTTCCATTCCCCACATTGGAAGCATCATTGTCCTAAGGTTGAGGTCGAGGCATTGCTATATAGAAAGCTTATGACAATGCGTTTCTATTTCCATTTTCATCCGTTTTGGCCCTGTAAACCTCCAGATCTTCATCAGAAAACATCACCAATGACCCTGGACTACTAAATTTACAGACTCGATAGCCAATTTATGCCCAAAAAACAATGGCTCTTACATTACTGAATTTGTAAAATAAGCGACATTAAAACTAAAGACTAATCCCGAAAAATCCAAAAGTGCAAAAATCCAATTCAATCAACATAAATGCAGTACAAGCCCACATAAAACTTGAATAATTTCGAAAATTAATAAAATTTTGGAATCAAAACGAACCTCTTTCGATACAATTGAAGGAGTAGTGAACACCCGTGTGGAGTGGGATCGTATTCTTAATTTAAAATTTTACCAAAAACGAGAAGATTCAAAATCTTGAAAACATTCATATGCAATTAGTTTACAGCATTGCTATTCACATGAAAAGAGAGCGAAACTTAGGGTTTTCAAATACTGACCTAGAAGTCACAAAAAATCTTTCACGTAATCTTTCCAGTCATGAAGCTTCTTGGATTCCGAACTCCCAAAATGCACAGCACTGCCCAAAAACCTATTGGCTTAAACCACCAAAAAGGAAACTCTTTACCTCTTCCTTGTGACGAATCCACGGAGAGGTGGACATCATTGATAATTTGGAAGGGAAAGAGAGTTTTAAAGGAAAAAAATTGCAATAGATTTCTTGGATTGAAAAGCATGTTGTCCCATTCTATTTGAATGAAAAAGAGAGATGAATAATTCCTAATATCCAAACCTCCCCTTCCACATTTATGATGGGAAAAATATAGGGAGGGAAGTTATTTCTCATAATTCCCTTCCCTTATTATCAAAAATTATATTTAAAAAACTAATTTTTTAAATTAACTATATATATTTTATATAATAACTAACTTACAAATACAATATATATTGACTATATGTTTATATAATATAATATATAAAACTATATTTTAATATTATATCAAATATAATATAGAAAATTTACTAATGGTTGGCAAATTCCAAATTTATAATTATGGTTGGCGTACTTCAACATATTGGAAAATTGTAACATATGGAAAAACTTTCTCAAATTTAAATTTTCGTTTTAGTCCATATTTTTAATTTTGTCCTTTTAAACAAACCCATATTTTTGGTAATTCGGTCAACTAAGATACACATTTAAGTATATAGTTGAGTATTTTTTTTTCCTTTGATTTTGTATGCTTTTTGTATTTTTTTTGTTTGTAGGAATATTAATTATTACTTAACCTTAATTTTTTGTAAATTGCTATATTTTTATTCCCTTTTGTAGTTTTTTTCTTTTTTTAAATGATGTTGTTATTTTCATTTTAAGTACAAACGTACAAATAGGTCGGAGAAATTCAATCTAAGCTCACTAATACTCAATTTAGTATACTTATTTTGACAATTTAGTATGTTTTGGAATAATTAGAGAAAATGTTTTTCAAAAAAAATCATTTTTATTTGATTGCTTTTTATAACTATTCCATTTTCAGTTGGTATATTCAATAGTATATAAAGTGTATCAAGTGTCTATCAATTCAAGTGTGTATCAACAGCCTCGTATCAAGTGTATCAGGTGTTATACTAGTTAGTATTATCAAAGGATAGATCAGTGGTATATCAAGTGTATCAAATGTTTCAAAGGTATCAAGGGTATCAGGTGTATTAAGTGTATCATGTGGGTTGAACTTATTTTTGCTATTTTTGCAAAGTAATTAAGTCTGGGCCTATGGAGCTTAATTTTTTAAAACTTATTTTGTCAAATTTGCAAGAAGCCCTAAATATAAATCGATAGTTTGATTTTCTCTCATTTAACCTATAGCAATTTAATATGAATAAATTCATATTAAATTTAACATATTAGTTTTTAATGAATCAAATTCATATAATTAATATTTGAATCATAGTCAATATTTATTTCCTTCATATAAATTTATATATTTTAATATATCAAATACATTATATTCATTATATCACATATAGTTAATCCCTTAATTAATTTGAACTATTCAAATTAATCAAAATTAATTCGATTCTCATTAATCCCGGTTGAATTGCTAAGGGGACTTTTATGGACCTATAGTTTGAAGCTCCAATGGTACTTGATTAATTAATTAAACTCTTTTATTAAATTAACCAAAGGACCACCTTCATAGACAAGAGCTCATTAATAATGTAGGATTCAGATCATGTCACTTAGGGTCATCCAGGTGAAATGTAAATAATTTTCTACTAATGTGTTATATAACGAGACTATTCATTCGTGGTCCGGACTTATACAAACTCTTTGAAAAACACCCCACCTCATATGTCTCTACATGAGTAATCAGAACCGGATCATTTGTAGCACTTTACAACAATTGTAACAATCACAAAGCGGGTCGTGTTCATAGTGTCACTTGGATAAGGTAACAACCTTATCCATTTATCGACCATTTAAGTAATCTCTTTACACATGATCCACCTGTATGTCTCCACATACATATTTTAGTTATGAACATAACCTTGGATCTTAGTTTATTTGTTTTGTGGGTTAATGCTACTAAATATATATATTATGATATATATATATATAACCCTTTTATTTATATTAGATGAATAAAATTTATTTACATTACAATTAAAAGCTACAAAAACCAGAAATTCAATTTATTCTTAAATATTCCTTATGGTTTGATTCAATCGATTTCATAAAGAACACTTATGATTAAAATCGGTTTTAACACTATTGGATTAAAGAACTTGATGAATGTAACTTACTTATTTATAGAATTATGTTATTAAGTCTTGAGAGTATTAGTATAATTATGCTTAATTATTTGACAATAATAATAATAATGATGATTGATGATGATGATAATAGTATTAATATAATAATAGTAGAGTATATAATAATTATTATTATTATAATAATAATAATAATTATAATAATAATAATATAATAGTATAGTATAATAATAATAATAATAATAATAAAATATAATAATAATAATAATAATAGAAAGATTAGATCAAACCATTTGTAAGCACTTTACAACAATTGTAACAACTACAAAACGCGGTCGTGTTCATAGTGTCACTAGGATAAGGTAACCAGTCTTATGTATCTACTCGACCATTTAGATTATCTCTTACACATGATCCACCTGTATGTCTCCACATACATATTTAAGTTATAGAAGATAACCTTGGATCTTAATTTATTTGTTTTGTGAGTTAATGCTATAAATGTAAAAAGAAATACCTCTTATTTTATTAGATGAATAAATTATTTATACATTACAATTACAAACTACAAGACCCATGAGATTTAGAGCATCAACCCTAACAACAATAATAACATAATAATGCAAAATAACAAAGGTACACTACCATGAATACTTAATGAGAGGGTGAGTATAAACTATTACCTTGATTGAATTCAATTTTTCTTCTAAATATTCCTTATGTTTGATTCAATCGATTTCATAAAGAACACTTATGATTAAAACCTAGTTTTAACACTATTGGATAAAGAACTTGATAATATAACTTACTTATTTATAGAATTATGATTATTAAGTCTTGAGAGTATTAGTATAATTATGCTTAATTATTTGACATAATAATAATAGTAATATGATGATGATGAATGATGATGATGATAATAGTATTAGTATAATAATATTAGTAAGAGTATAATAATAATAATAATAATAATAATAATAGAAAGATTAGGATCAAAAACCATTCTGTAGCCAATTTACAATAATTGTAACAACTATAAAGCAGGTCGTGTTCATAGTGTCACTAGGATAAGGTAACCAGTCTTATCCATCTACTCGACCATTTAGGTTATCTCTTACACATGATCCACCTGTATGTCTTCACATACATATTTAAGTTACAAAAGATAACCTTGGATCTTAGTTTATTTGTTTTGTGGGTTAATGCTATTAAATTTAAAAAGAAATACCTCTTATTTTTATTAGATGAATAAATTGTTTATACATTACAATTGCAAACTACAGGACCCATGAGATTTAGAGCATCAACCCTAACAACAATAATAACATAATAATGCAACATAACAAAGGTACACTACCATGAAAAACTTAATGAGAGGGTGAGATAAACTTACCTCGATTGCGGTTCAATTTTTTCCTAAATATTCCTTATTGTTTGATTTTATAGATTTCATAAAGAACACTTATGCTTAAAACTAGTTTTAAGACTATTGGATTAAGGAACTTGATGAACGTAACTTGCATATTTATAGAATTATGATTATTAAATCTTGAGAGTATTAGTATAATTATGCTTAATTATTTAACGATGATGATGATGATGATGATAATAATAATGATGATAATAATAATATTAAGAGTATAATAATAATAATAATAATAATAATAATATCAATAATAGAATGATAATTGTAATATTAAAAGAAGAAGAAAAAGAATATACTTGGGTTTTAGTTTTTTTCTCTTTCTCTCTCTCCAACTTTCTAGATTCATATTTCATTAATATTTAATTTTCTTGGTATTTCTTCTAAAATATTATTTATTTATTTATTTCATATTTCTAGATCACTCTTTAAAAATAAATTTATAGTATTATTATTTATTTTTTAGATATTTACTAGATTAATATTTTATTTGTTATTTATTTAACAACCAATAATATCTATGGATAATTTTTAACCTTAAGGCATTAAATTTAAAATTGGTCTTCTCTAACTAGTCCAAAAAATTAAAATCAAAATCAAAATTCAACTTATAATTTCTTATAATATTTATGTACATACTTGGTGTTGGGATTGATGTCCTAATTCTACCAGAGTCTCGTAGTTTGTAATTTATACACATTGTTATGAATAAAGTAAGAGTTATTTTATCTAGCATTTACTCATATCCAATAGACAAAGCTCCATGGTTATTATATGTAAACTTAAGCATGTATATGAGATATACAAATGGATCATTCCTTAAGTGATAACCTAAATAGGTTTGTAGTATAAGGATTAAAGCGGGATACCTGATCCTGGTGAAACTACGGATACGACCCGCTTTGTAGAGATTTGCAAGTATTGTGAACTACTACAAATGGTAGATCATGACCATTCATATGGGGACATGAGTGCGAGGGTTTCCTATACAAAGAGTTTATATAAGACCGGACCATGATATGATTTGTCTCTGTATATAACGTCGTTGATATTAGAGACTTACATCTTACCTAAATGACCATAGGTGACATAACCTCAATCCTGAGTGTTTTGAGAACTCCTACCTTTGATGGCGGTCCTTTGATTAATATGGATGAAAGTGGCCAGATTGCCAACTCAACATGTCTACCTTTTTGGGGACTTGTCTGATTTGGGAGTTAGGAACTTAGTTATACAAGATGGAATTTACTCCTTCCCCGAAGCAGGGGTAAGTAGATAGATTGCTCCCTTAAGGGCTGATTTTGGGGCTTGAACATAGTGGCCACAACTTCTCTTTGGAAGAGATGACTCAGTCATAGTAGGACTATGACTTATGTTCATTAGAGGGATCAGTGGTACTTAAGGAGTTAGATGTAACTACAAGGGCATAACGGTTATTGGTCCAGCTGTACTTACGAGCGATCTTGTTGGAGATGATGCCTTAAATTCTCGTGTCTTGTAGTTTGTAAACACGATTTTAAACAAACACTTGTGATGTATAATATATGATATTTTCTTCGCTTTTATCTATAAACATTGGATGTTTTATTTGCTTAACCACAAACTAATAAACTAAGATATATGGTTGTCATTTGTAACTTAAGCATGTATGTGGAGACATACAGGTAGATCATGTCTTAAGTGATAACCAAAATGGTCTGTAGTATATAGATAAAGGAGGGAAACCTTATCCTGGTAACGCTATGGATGCGACCCGTTTTGTAATAGTTACAAGTGTTATGACTTACTACAGATGGCCTGATCCTAATCATTCATGTGGGGACATGCGAGCGGAGGTGTCCTATACAAAGGAGTTTGTATAAGATTGGACCATGAAGTGTTATAGTATCGTTATATAACGTCGTTCATGACAGAGACTTCAATTCACTAGGATGACCATAGGTAACATGACCTCAATCCTGAGTGAGTTGGGAACTCTTGCCTTTGAGGGCGGTCCTTTGATTTGCATAGGTGCGAGTGGCCAGATCGCCGACTCAAACCTACCACTTTGGGGATTTGTCTGATTTTGGAGCTAGGAACTCAACTACACAAGATGGAATTCACTTCTTCCTCGAAGCAAGGGTAAGTAGATAGATTGCTCCCTTAAGGGATGATGCCGAGGCTTGAACGATGTGGACATACACCTTCTGATTGTCCGAGAGGTGTCCATACATAGTAGGACTATGTTGTATTGTTCATTAGAGAGATCAGTGGTACTTAAGGAGTTAGATGTAACCACAGGAACAAAATGGTAAATTGACTCAGCTGTACTTACAAGCATGAAGAGTTATCATACTATTGATTGGTTATATCCGATGGACACAAAAATATATCTGTGGTGAGAAGAGTGCAGTTGTTGGTCTTTAATGGAATGTCTGGCAGTTAATGGATGGTGGATCTTGTGGCTAAAGAGTTTAGTCAGCTATTCATGTACCATTGGAACTTCAAACCATAAATTCATAAGGTTCCCTTGGTAGCTCAATGAATTCAAATTGGGAATCAGTTTTTGGGTTAGTTTGAAGTGTTCAAATTGACAAGAGGGAGTTCGATTATATATGATATGATTGAACTGGTTAATTATATATGATATGATTGGTTTTATATATGAGATACATTATTTGGAGGAAAATAGATATAAATATGATTTATATCTAGTGGAGGAGAAAAGACTATTGTTAATGTATTGCATATGATGTGATATTAAACCATAGGTTGATGAATATAATATGATTATATTTATTATTTATTTTTGGACAATTATGGGATAATTGTGCCGACGTTTTCTCTGTAACCGTATGATAGTGGGAGGTTGCTTGTAGTTTTCGTAACTGAAGAATAAAATGAAAATCATTTTCATTTTGCAAAAAGATCAGAGAATTCGCTCACGAGTTGTATACTGCCTATCGCAAAGCAAACCGAGAGCCTATACGATAGCTTAAAGTTTCTACACAATCGTATACACGTATGCCTCTTTCTAAACAATCGCATAGGATTTGCTAAACGATCGTCTAGCTCTTTCCTAAATGACTGCACGCTCGAGCGTTTACTAAAGATCGTCTATACGATCGCTGCCTATTTACTAAACGATCATGTACCTCTTCCTAAATGATCAAGCATCGTCTATAAGATAGACATTAGTATTCTCCCACTTGCTTGGTCGTGGTATACGATCTTCTCTTCCTTCTTCCTCTGCCAAATCCAACAGAGCCCACACCTCCTGGATTCCCACACTGAGAATACCAAGGGTTCTAAGTGGTGGTGTCCTCCCCGTTACTGTGTTCATGTGAAGGCTGTTCATGGGTAAACGACCGTGATTTGGTGAACAACTGGAGTGGACTTTCCCATTGAGAGCGAGAGAAGCATTCCTTGGAGGAGAACGAGTTTTGGTGAAGAAGAGTTCTTCAATTGGTATGTATTCGTTCTCTTATTGTTTAATTGTTTCAAAGCATGCCGGTAATTTGTTATATATTACATATCTATTCTGTTAGATTGTAAATGCAGTGATTCTATCACAGTGAGTTTGGAACGATCTCGCTTCCACTCAGAGGTACTCTTGTATAAGAGTTCCTTCAGATCTATGAAGGGTTATCAAACTGTTGATTGGTTGATATGGATACATAATATATCTATAGTAAGAAGAGTTTAGCTGTCGGCCTTTAGTGGAGTGTCTAGCAGTTAACGGATGGTGGATCTCGTGACTAAAGAGTTTAGCCAGTTATTCATGTACCATTGGAGCTTCGAGCTACAGGTCCATAAGGTCCCCTTGGCAGCTCAATGGATTCAAGTTGAGAATCAATTCTTGGTATTGATTTGAAATGTTCAAATTGACAAGAGGTAATTCGATTATATATGATATGATCAGTGTGATGTATGAGATACATCTAGTAGAGGATTAATGTAAATGAGATTTGCATTAAGGACCATGAAATAGAAAAAGAGCTATAGTTTATATGTTTCATGTAGGTTATAAATATAGTATGGTAAGTTGGTTATCATTTATATTTATAATAATATTAACTATTGGATAATTATCTATTTTTCTCTATAACCAGTTGAGTGGGAGGTTATTGGTAGTTTCATGATAACCGTGAGATAAAAGAAAAAATATTTTCCTAAATTTAATAGTTGATGATTGAGAGTTTCGATTCTCGGAAAGACTCATGGTGGCTGTCAAGTAAATACGATTTACTAAAGATAGCTGAAGAGAGACTAGACGATCGTTGAGTGTTTCTATATGATGGTCACTCAGCTGGTCAATTAGCTAAACAATCACGGAGCTTTTGCTAAACGATCGTGGAGCTTCTTCTAAACGATTGGGCATCGTCTATATGATAGACTTTGACATCTACCACTTACTCAATCATTTACACGATTGTTCCTCCAATCTCTTCCTCTAATCAAGTCCAGAGTCCACACTTTTAGATTTTCATACTGAGAATACCAAGGTAGCCATTGTGGTAGTGTCGAACTCAATTCGACATTGTCGAGATTTATTGGAGATCGTTGTTTGAGTTCGCGGTGTTTGTGTGGTGGTTGCCGATTGTTCGTGTCTTGAAGATTGTTGAGTTCGAGCGTTCGTGTGCTGTAGTCTTGGAGTCTGTTCGAGCATTCGTGATCAAGGGTGTTGAAGATGAGTCTTCAAAGGTATATGTAATTCTTCCCTTGATCTTAGTAAAGCATGTTGTAATTTCGTTGTATGCATGACCTGTATGTTTTCATTTCTTGATTGAAATTGTTAATGGTCATATACGAATGAAATTTGGAACGATCATTTCGCTGCTCATAGAAATCCTCATGTCAGATTTCCTTCAAATGGTATCAGAGCCAGGTTATTCTGATATTCCAAATTTCACTTCTGTTTTTAACTTCTTTTATAATTTTGGTGGGTTTTTCTGCATTGAGTTTAATTGTTAAATGCGTTTGTGGATGACGTTGATGAATATTTACGAGTTTAATTGCCTTTGTTTAAAGTTTTCTTTAAATTACAAAGTGTTAATTTGTAAAGGCCCCTATGTTTTTAGGCATAATTAACATGCAATTGAGTCTGTAATTCAAAGTGTCTGAGTTAGTTGAGTCGTTCGTGATGAAGTTTCGAATCATGGAAATGCAGTTCTCAGCGAAGAAGAAGACCAAGAGTTGGTCGTTCGTGTAGCCTTAGGTAAACGATCATTTGTATTTAACTAAACAATCGTGTAGATTTTTCTATGAGATCGTGTAGTATTTACTAAACGATCGTTTAGCTAATGCTAAATGATGGGGTATGTCATTTACTCTATTACATAGCGTTGGTTTCCCCATCACGGAGACGCTGGAGGTAGACGATCGTAGTGTGAGCATTTGATGCTCATCGTTTTGAAAAAGACGCGTGCTAAACGATCGTGTAGTTAGCATGCCTTATCGCATAGTTACTGACTACACGATCACACGGTATATGATACGAAGGCATTCACTCAATGATCGTTTAGATGTTTGTGCTTCACCACATCGTTATCATTTAGACAACCGTTTAAAGATTGCGTTAAGTGTTGTGTGCTGCACAATCGCGTACCTCGTGATTCATTGCATAGTAAAAGGTACACGATCGTTTAGCTCTGGAAGTGTAGGTAAACGACGGAGTAAAGCATTTACTCTTTCTTGTAGACGATTGTAGGGAAGTTTTGTGCACGATCAGTGGAGACCTATTGCTTCGCCTGGACGGTTCAAGACCCAGTTCGCCTGTTTGAACTGGAGACTCTTTGTTTTTGTAATAGTTAGCTTTTGTTTTGAGGATTTAAGGCAATTTTTCCCCGTTCATCAACATTTGTTTTTATACATGAGATGTATATGGTTTATATGGCAAAGTGTTTGACATATAGATTTGAAACCCACCTAAGGTTGTGCAATTATTCATGCATCATGTATTATAAGTGTTATAATATTACATGATGAAATTACAAGAAAGCACGTGCATGCATCATGAAATATAAGAGTTATATTTGTGCATGCAGTGAGCATATTCATGCATCATCTTTATATTATAAGCATTATAGTATAAGGGTGAATGGAAGCGAGTTTTGTTTGGTTCGTTGTTGTTTTGTATAAGTGTTATATAAAAAGGTAGCAATGAATGAACAATGCATGGAGCATGACACTTAGGCTGGTTATAAATGTTATGAATGCCTTGTATGTGTTTGTTTTGCATTGTGTATGGTTTTGGTTGTTTCTGTTATAAGAGTTATAATAGAAATTAGAACTAAAATCAATTAGAAAGAGTTGCATGCGTACTTAGGGTGAACTCATATTTTAAAAGGGTTTTAAAATTGGATTGAGATAGACCTAAGTTCAAAGGTTCTAATGGGATTAGTAACCTAGTTTAATCTTTTAAATCAGTTTAATAGGATTAAATTGATTGGCATAAAAGATTAAAATTATATTAAATCTATCTATAAGGGACCTTTTGTCTAAGGCGGGTTCTGTTTAGGCTAGGGTACTTAAGCTGACGGAAACGGAACACCCCTACCTGGGAACCTACCAAGAACCTGTCTCTTATACACATCTAGATGTGTATAAGAGACAGGTTGACGAAAATGTAACACCCCTACCTGGGAACCTACCTAGAAAGGTGAATTAGAAAGATTTTCTACAAGCATGCGACAGTTGGTCAAAGACTCCGTTAAAGAGTTAAATGGATGATGATCAAAAGTTATTTCAACTATCCAAGGTAAAAGTTACTCTAGGGCAAACCTAAACAGTCACTTAGTTGAAATTCTTAGCCGTGTTTTTTCTAAGTAAACTAAACCCTAGTTTATAAAATATTCAGTGGAGGAAGAGATGTATCTAATATGTCAATAATTCCACTCACGTTTCTCCCTGAATGTTCACGCCGTGAGATTCATGCTTGGCCTCGTGGTGCCCTAGGAGCATCCCCCTTCGGATGGTGTTTGCATGAGTCAATATCAAGGTGGACGGAGAGAGTGTTTATAGTAAGTGGATGAAGGGTATGTGTCAACACGTCCTATAGTCTCTATCAGTGGTTCACAATCTGAGATCATTCTGTACTCCCTTGTGGCACCCTGGGAGCGTCCCCCTTCAGATGGGTTTTATGCAGTTGGTCAAGATCAAAATGAACTTTAGAAATGGATACGATTGCTTTAGGTTTTGCCCCAATTGGATTTTTCCCTTCGGATTGGCTGCTTGGGGCGGATTTTTAGGGCCTAAAATGGCGGGTCATATTTACGGGAGATTGTTAAGTATGTTAATGATCTCTTGACCAAATCAATGATGGCTAGTCGTTATAAGAGCAAGAGTTGTTCTGATATTAATGACTGGTTGAGAATTTCTCAATTCAGAGGAGGGATAACTGACCTCCCTTTGGTGGCTTTTATCCTAAACCTTTGAAGCGTCATTGCGAAACTAGATGTCACATGGGGTTTATGTTAGTTTTGTTAAAGCGTATTGGATGTTGTATGTTTTTCAATGGGTATTTGCTGAAAACCTAACATAGGTCAATGTGTTTTTGTTTTCAGCAACAGTTTGTATTTCTGTTTAAAGCCTTTAATTTGACCGATTACATATGTAAAACGTATTTCGTGGCAAACGACCTCAAATTTATCATGGTTGAGGAATGTCCTCAAGTCTTGACCTTTGATACACCGCGAAGTGTTCACAATGCATATAAGGAGATGAGACGAATTCCCTATGCTTCAGCTATTGGAAGCTTAATGTATGCAATGTTGTGTACCAGACCTGACATTTGCTATGCAGTAGGGATTGTCAGTTGTTATCAGTTCAGTCCAGGATTTGATCACTGGACGGCGGTCAAGATGATTCTCAAGTATCTTCGGAGAACAATGGACTACATGCTCATGTATGGAGATAAGGATCTGATCCTTATAGAATACATAGATTCTGACTGTCAGACCGTTAGAGATTCTTGCAAATCAATATCGGGGTCAGTGTTCACTCTAAATGGAAGGATTGTAGTGTGGCGAAGCATCAAGCAAGGATGCATCGCAGACTCCACTATGGAAGCCGAATACATAGCCACTTGTGAAGTAGCTAAGGAGGCTGTTTGGCTGAGGAAATTCTTTACAGATTTGGGAGTTGTTCCAAATATGGATTAGTCGATCACTCTTTATTATGATAACAACGGGGCTATTGCAAATTCAAAGGAACCTCGGAGTCATTGTCGGGACAAGCATATAGAGCGAAAATACCACTTTATCAGGGAGATTATGCATCACAGTGATTTGATAGTCACGAAGATCACGTCGGAGCTAACAAACGTTCTGATCCCTTTATAAAGGTTCTCACGGCTAAAGTGTTCGAGGATCACCTGGAGAGTCTGGGTCTACGAGACATGTTGCATCTTGTCTAGGGCAAGTGGGAGATGATACTGGGGTATGGCCTAGTTTATTGTATATTGTACATGTATTTATCTTGTATTGTACATTAGTTTCCCGAGGCATTAGGACAAGTGAGAGATTGTTGGGATTGATCTCCTAATTCTCCCGGAATCTCGTAGTTTGTAATTTATACACATTGTTATATATAAAATAAGAGTTACTTTATCTGGCATTTATTCATATCCAATAAACAAAGCTCCATGGTTATTGTATGTAAACTTAAGCATGTATATGAGATATATAAGTGGATTATGCCTTAAGTGATAACCTAAATAGATCTGTAGTATAAGGATTAAGGTTGGATAGCTGATCCTGGTGACACTATGGATACGGCCCACTTTGTAGAGGTTTGCAAGTATTGTGAACTACTACAGATGGTAGATCCTGACCATTCATGTGAAGACATGCGAGTGGGAGTGTCCAATACAAAGAGTTTGTATAAGACCAGACCATGATATAATTCGTCTTTGTATAAAAAAACGTTGATACTGGAGACTTACTTCTCATCTAAACGACCATAGGTGGCATGACCTCAATCCTGAGTGTGTTGAGAACTGCTGCCTTTGAGGGCGGTTCTTTGATTAGTATGGGTGAGAGTGGCCAGATTGCCAACTCAACATGCCTACCTTTTTAGGGACTTGTCTGATTTGGGAGCTGGGAACTCAGTTACACAAGATGGAATTCATCCTTCCCCGAAGTAGAGGTAAGTATATAGATTACTCCCTTAAGGGCTGATTCCAAGGCTTGAACGTAGTGACCACATCTTCTCTTTGGAAGAAAGGATTCAGTCATAGTAGGACTATGACTTATGTTCATTAGAGGGATCAGTGGTACTTAAGGAGTTAGATGTAACTACAGAGGCATAACAATTATTGGCTAACTGTACTTACGAGCGATCAGTGAAGGGTTATCGCACTGTTGATTGGTGGATATGGACACATAATATATCTGTAGTAAGGAAAGTTCGACTGTTAGTCTTTAGTGAAGTGCTTGGTGGTTAACGAATGGTGGATCCTGTGACTAAAGAGTTTAGTCAGTTATTCACGTATCCTTGGATCTTCAAGCTACTGGTCCATAAAGTCCCCTTGGTAGTTCAATAGATTCAAGTTGAGAATTAGTTCTTGGTGTTGATTTGAAATGTGCAAATTGACAAGAGGTAATTCGATTATATATGATATGATCGGTGTGATGTATGAGATACATCTAGTGGAGTATTAATGTAAATGAGATTTATATTAAGGACCATGAAATAGAAAAAGAGCTATGGTTTATATGTTTAGATGAAATATTAAAATTATAGGTTATAAATATGTATGTAAGGTGGTTATCATTTATATTTATAATAAATAATTAGAGAGAAAAAGAGATAATTATCCAATAATTAATATTGTTATAAATATAAATGATATTATTATAAAGATAACTATTGGGAGGTTATTTATTCGGCTTCTAATAGTTATATTTATAATAATATTAATTGGGAGGTTATTGGTGGTTCATGATAACCGTGAGATAAAAGGAAAAATGTTTTCATAAATTTAGTAGTTGATGATTGAGAGTTTCGATTCTCGGAAAGACTCATGGTGGTTGTCAAGTAAGTAGATTTACTAAACGACAGCGGAAGAGAGACTAGATGATCGTGGAGTGTTTCTATACGATAGTCACTCAACTGGTCAATTAGCTAAATGATCGCGGAGCTTTCTCTAAATGATCGCAGAGCTTCTTCTAAATGATTGGGCATCGTTTATACAATAGACTTTGACATCTCCCACTTGCTCAATCGTTTACACGATTGTTCCCCCAGTCTCTTCCTCTAACTAAGTCCACACTTTTGAATTCTTACACTGAGAATACCAAGGTAGACATTTTGGTGGTGTCAAACTCAACTCGACATTGTCGAGGTTTATTGGAGGCCGTTCATTTAGTTCACGGTGTTCGTGTGGTGGTTGCCAATTGTTCGTGATCTTGGAGATCGCTCAGTTCGAGCGTTCGTGTGTTGTAGTCTTGGAGTTTGTTCAAGTGTTCATGATCAACGGTGTTGAAGATGAGTCTTCAAAGGTATGTGTAATTCTTCCCTTGATCTTAGTAAAGCATGTTGTAATTTCGTTGTATGCATGACCTATATATTTCTGTTTCTTGATTGTAATTGTTAATGTTCATATACGAATGAAATTTGAAACGATCATTCCGCTGCTCATAGAAATCCTCATGTCCGATTTCCTTCACTTGGGTTGTCACACTTACCCTTGAATACTCTCTTCTCAGTGTTTCCTCTCCAAGACTCGAACAACCTCAAACTCCTCTACACGATCTTTTCCCTCTTGAACTCAATGAACAACAATTTCTTCCTACAAACCATAAGAATGCTTTTCATAAACAGGAACACCACCTATAGGACTTCCTTGCTATTCTCCAGCATGGGATAAAGAATTGTGGGATTCTTTTTTGTTTTGGGAGAGGGTGATATTCTTCTTGAGAGAGTTTGAGAGCTATGTTCTGTAAAAGGCCAAATCTGTAACTCTTATAGAATTCTCTACTCTGAAGAACTTACGTGGGAGTGATGAAGGATGGGAGTTATTGAAGGAATGAAATATCATGCAACGGAAGACAACAGAATCAATAATCACTTAAACTACATTTAATTTGAGTTTTGAGCATGTTGTACATATGATATTCAAAAGAGGGTTTAAAACACATATTACCTTTGAAGATTCCTCCACGAAATCAACTGAAAAACACCAAGATCTCACTTGAATCACCGAGAGGACTCCACCGAGATCTTCTCTATTATGCTCAAGCTGGAATGTGAGGTGGAAACACTTGAACAAGTTGAGTTGATGAGGAACAAGAGCAGGGTTATCAATTCAGAACTTTTTTTTTTTTTTTTTCAATCTCTCGCTGGTCTTCATGCATGGAGCTTCTATATATAGGTAAAAACCAAGCAAATGTATCAAGTTGCATGTTGGGTAGCTCCAGCTTGAAGACCAATAATGGATTTTGGTGATATTTCATAATACATGTTAGTGGATTTTTCCTAAAATTGGAAAAATGATTTCATAAAATCATTTGATCTATATAAAATAAAAACTAATTTTAATTGATTTTTAAATAATATTAATTTAATATCTAAATATTAATATCACCAATAAATAAATTTTATACTTAAATCATAATTTAAATATTAATTGATTTTCCAATTTTGTTTAATTTTAATTAAGATAAACGTTTATAATTGTATCATATACAATCAATGGAAAACCCTAAATTCATACATCAATACTCAACTCGTTATTCCAATTTAATGAGCTAGTAGAGGGACCTAATGGACCTACAGATCATGAGCTCCAACGATCTATAATTAATTCGTTAAAACTCTTTAATCGAATTAATTACTATTCGTTAACTATCAAGACACACCATTATAGCTTGATAGTTGCACTCTTCTCACTGTAGATATATTTTTGTCCATATAAACCATAATTAGTAAGTCGATCCTTCATAGGTTGTTTGTAATCACAGCTAGGTCAAGATTACTGTTTTACCCCTGTAAATACATCTCGTTCCTTAAGTTCCCATTGACCATTTAATGAAAAATTCGATTCATAATACTACTTATGAATCAAGTCCTTTCTCTATCATGAGAAGGCAGGGCCTCGATTATTCAAGACCTGAAATCAATACTTAAGAGAACAACCTAACCCTAAAATGGGTAGGAGTGAATTCCATCTTGCAGGGCTATGTCCCCAGCTATTCATCCGGTCTTATCTCCAAAATGGAAGGCTTATTGAGCAGTGTTGTTAGACTACTCTCACCCATGTAGATCAAAGGATAATCCTGAATAAATAGGAGTTCATAGCTAGCTCAGGATTAAGATCGAGTTATCCTAGGTTACTTAAATAGGAAATAGTCAGTTTTAACAGTAAACGATCGTTATAAAGAAAAATGACTATTTCGTGGTCCAGTTTATATGCAAACTCATTGCATAGGATACCCTCACTCACATGTCTCTACATGAATGATCTGTGGATCACATCATTTGTATTACCTATACAAAATGGGTCACATCTAATAGTATTACCAGGATGAGATACCCAATTTCATCCATATACTTATAGACCATTTAGACTATATACTATTAACTTGATCCGGTTTATGTCACTACATAAAGTTAAAGTAGTCATACTATAGCCATGGATATGTTTATTGGATTTTCATAATAGAGTGCAAAATCAACAACTTTATTGATAAATAAAATGTTTAACACGAACTGTGAGTTTTAGGACATTCCCAACAGTTATAACTCCCTATTCCTTCAATGTCTATAACTCTCTTTTGGGAGTTATTATCATTATTAATTTAATATGTGAAATCCTATTTAATATATATAAACAAATTAATAATTAAATCATATATTCAATTTGATTTGAATCATATTTAAATGATATCCTCTCACATAACCTATAGTTTTAATATGAATCTTATTCATATTAATTTTAACCTATAGTATTTATATGAAATCACATTCATATAATCAGTATTTGAATCTTATTCAAATATATCACTCTCATTTATTTTATAGTATTAATTATAAATCACATTTATAATTAACAATATATTAGAATGTATCTATGTACATTATATTGATTTGAATTTCATTAAGATATTTATCTCTCTTAATATTTATAAATCATATTCATATTTAATTAAGCTATACTGTATCAATAGATACTATACTTTATACTAATCATATTAATATAAAATTCCCCCTAAATAATTTGAACATTTCAAATTATGCTAAAACCATTTATTCCTTGATTTACCCTTAGTGAGCTAGCAAGGGGACCTAATGTACCTACAAATTAGAAGCTCCAATGGTATGAGATTAATTAATTAAACTCTTTAATCAATTACCCAACATTCATTAACTGTCGGTCACTTCATAAAGATCGACAGTTGCACTCTTTGCACTGTAGATATATTTCTTTGTCCACGAATATAACCAATCAACAGAAAGTTAACCCTTCATAAGTTGCTCGTAACTACAGCTGGATCAAATTACTCTTTCACCCCTATAGTTACATCTAACTTTTTAAGTACCACTGATCCCTCTAATGAATAATTAGTTATACTCCAACTATAAACTAAATCTTTCTCTTGCAAGTGAGAAGGTAAGGGCCCTCACAGTTCAAGACCCGGAATTAGCCTTTAAAGGAGCAATTCATATACTTAACCTAGAACTGGGAAGAAGTGAATTTCATCTTGTGTATCTATATTTTACGCTCTCTACTCGAAAAAATCTTCAAATTGGCGGGCATATTGAGTCGGCGAATCTAGCCACTCTCACACATACAGATCAAAGGATTGCCCTAATAGACAGGAGTCCCCAACTCACTCAGGATTAAGATCGATTCGCCTATGGTCATCCTATTGAAATGTTAATCTCTTCAAGTAACGGTGTTATAAAGAGAGACTAATCATTTTGCGGCCCGGACTTATACAAACTCTTTGTATAGGATACGCCCACTACTTGTCTCCACATGAATGATTAAGATCAAATCGTTTGTAACACTTTACACCAATTGTAACAATTACAAAGTGATCCGTATTTGTAGTGTCACCAGGATAAGACACTCAACCTTATCCATATACTAAAGACCATTTAGATTATTACTTAAACATAATCTACCTATATGTCAACCACATATATATGTAAGTTACATAAAATAACCTTGGAACTTAGTTTATTGGATTGAGTTAATGTTCAAATAAAATAACTTTTATTTTATTAATAACAATTTTTTTATACAAGTTTCCAATCTACAAGAACAAGGAGATTTAGGACACTAATCTCAACAATCTTCCACTTGTTCTAAAGCTAGTTAGGTGTAGAATACAAGTTATAATACAAGTAAAGTATACAATATAATAAACTAGAGCATACACTATACCCAGTAACATCTCCCAATTACCTTAAACAATATAACACAAATCTCATAGTCCTAGACTTTCTAGATGGCACTCGAATACTTTAGCCGTGAGAGCTGTTATAAATAGATCGACAACGTTGTGCTTCAAAGCTTTCTTTGTGACTATCACATCACCTCGTTGCACAATCTCCCGAATCAAGTGATATTTTCTTTTAATGTATTTGCCTCTTTTATGACCTCTACATTCCTTTGAATTTGCTACAGCATCACTGTTATCACAATAAAATGTGATGGGCAAAGACATATTTGGAATGACTTCCGAATTAGTAAGGAAATTCCTTAGTCAAACAGCTCCTTTAGAAGCTTAAAAAATAGCCACGTATTCAACTTCTATTGTGAAGTCTACGACGTATCTTTGCTTGATGCTTCGCCACACTATAACTTCTTCATTAAGAGTGAACACTGATCCTGATGTGGATTTCTTAGAATCCTTATCAATCTGAAAATTAGAGTTCATGTATCTTATAAGGATCAAATCCTTGGCTTCATACACAAGCATATAGTCTCTCATTCTTAGTAGATACTTGAGGATTGTTTTGACTGTTGTTCAGTGATCTAATCCTATATTGGATTGATATCTACAGACAATCCCTACTGCATAGCAAATGTCAGGCCTTGTACACAATATGACATACAAAAAGTTGCCCACAGCTGATACATAGGGAATCTTCTCATTTCCTTAACCTCTTGAGAAATCTTAAAACACCAATCTTTAGACAATCGTATGCCTAAAAGGTAATAAACCCCTCTTAGAATTATACACTGAATATTTAACAAGCATCTTGGCAATATTCAATGCTTGAGACAAAGCCAGCATTTTTTTCTTACGATCCTTGATGATTTGGATCCCTAGAACAAACTACGCCTCATCCAAGTCTTTCATTCGAAACTCGGCGGCTAGCCATTTCTTTACATTTATTGATAAACTTATATCATCCACATACAATACTAGAAAAGCTATTGAACTGTTGATGATTTTCTTGTAGACACAAGGTTCATCAATATTCTAGTCAAAGCCATAAGACTTGATTGTAGTATCAAATCTTATATTCCAAGATCGAAATGCTTGTTTCAATCCATGTATGGACCGATTAAGCTTGCAAACATTTTTCTCTTGACCTTGTTCAATGAATCCCTCTGGTTGATTCATGTAAATGGTCTCTTCAAGATTACCATTCAAAAAAGTAGTTTTGATGTCCATGACAATAGGTGAGAAAGTTTCTTCATAGTCCACTCCCTCAACCTAGGTATAACCCTTTGACACCAATTTAGCCTTAAAGTTTTGTACCTTACCATTTACGTCCCATTTTCCATTTGTAGATCTATTTGCAACCTATAGGTTTTACCCAATTAGGTTGATCTACAAGTTCCTAGACATAATTGAACTACATAGCCTCTATTTCTATATTCATGGTCTTAATTCATTTATCTTTATCAACATCTTCCATTGCTTGCTTGTAAGATAATGAGTCCTCAACTCCATCATCAGATATGATGTCTTGGACTTCTGTTAAATCCATGTACCGAACAGGTGGTTCATAACCATCCCACTACGTCAAGACAATCTCAACTCTTAAGATGGATGTATTTGACTAGATGAACCAACATCAACAACTCTTATTGATGTACTAACCTATTCAATAACTCTTGTTGAAATTTCAGTAGTTTCATTGAAAATTTCACTTAATACTATTTGTTTCATGGTCTGTGGTCTCTCATGTGGTCTTCTTCCAAAAAAGTAAAATTTTTCAATACAAATACTTTATTCTCTTTTTCATCGAAGAAGTACCCACCTCTTGTTTCCTTAGGATAGCATGCAAATAGGCACACTCTTGAACGAGGTTCCAACTTCTTTAGATTTGTCATTAGCACATGTGTCGAATATCCCTAAATCTTGAAGTGATGTAAACTACCTTTATGACCTCTCCAAAGCTCAAAAGGTGTTTCAGAAATACTTTTGTATGGAATTTTATTCAAATGTAAACTGCAGTCTCCACTGCATATCCTTAAAATTAGTCAAGAACTTGAGCATAGCTCATCATAGACCAAACCATATCCAACAAGGTTCTATTTCTCCTTTCTGATACACCATTTTGATTAGATGTACTAGTTGCTGAGAGTTAGAACGTTATTTCATGTTCTATCATATAGTCTTGGAATCTTAGGTCCATATACTCTCAATCCCGATCAAATCGAAGTGTTTTTTTTATCCTTTTACCTAATAAGTCTTCAATCTCATTCTTATACTCCTTGAACTTTTCAAGAGTTTTAGACTTTTGTTGCATTAGGCAAAGATATCCATAACTTGAATAATCATCTATGAAAGAGATAAAATATTTGTACCTTCCTCTTGCTTTTTCATTCATTAGATCACAAAGATTTGAATGTATAAAATCCAAGGGCTCTTTGGCTCTATAAGTTTTTCTAGTAAAAGGTTGTTTTATCATTTTACCTTCAAGGCATGACTCATATACTGGTAAAGAGTTTTCTTCTAAACCATTTAGAAGTCCACGCTTAACCAATCTCTCAATCCTATTGAGATTAATATGGCCTAATCTTAGATGCAAAAGTTGGACCGTTTTCTTTAGGAGAACCGCTAGTTTTTAATTATTGTTGCTATTCTGGATATTTCAGTATTTAGAACAGCCTTTGTAACTAACGACCTTAGTACATACAAGTTATTTTCCATTGAATCATAGTTGATCTCAATCTCATCCTTAAAAATAAACACTTTATTCTCAGAGAAAGAAAGAGAATGCATATGCTCAATCAAACAAGAAATTGGAATTAAATTCCTTTTGATTTTAAGAGCAACATATACATCATCCAATCACATATATTGTTTCTTGTTAAAAAAAGAACTTGAGTCTTCCTACGACAATAGCAAAAATAACCTCTCCAATATCAACTCAAAGAGTCATCTTTTTAGCTTCCAGCTACCTCTAAAAACTAATTCCCTGAGAGGAAGTACAAACATGATTAGTGGCCTCTGAATCAATTATCCAGGTAGAATTATCATTCTCTACTAAACACATTTCCAAGACAAGCAAATCATATTTACTGTTGTTGGATTTCTTCCTTGCATAGAGAATAATGGAATCAGCTTCAAACCCCTCCATCTTTTATCTTAGAGGTAAAAAACCTTTGATAGACTTCACTAGAGTTGGCAACATTTGTCTCCCCTATTTGTTCCTTGACACTCAATAAAGACTGGAGTTCATTTAGCGAGTTGACATTACTGGTTTCGTCAAATACAACCCCATTCTACTTGGACTGTGAGGACTCTCACCCAAACAATTATTGCAATGATTGCATGATCTCAAGTGTATTGACCATCTAAGGTCTTTTCTTTTCCTTTTAGAAAAGGCAGATGGAAGCCCTAGGTATAAACCAAAATTCTCCATCGCCCGAACACCCAAGGATTCACACATGAATTGGACACAAGCTAAAGGAACATTGGGAGAAACACAAAGAGTCAAATTACTAAAATTTACACACCGCCCTGATGCTAATTCATAGTCATACAAAAAAAGTTTCATGTCCCAACATTCCACTATAGTAGCCTTGAAAAAGAACAGACTATCATCTGCATAAAAAAAAAAAAAAATACAAGTGTGAAATTGGAAACTAAATTGAATTCCACAAATAGAAGTAGTAGAGTAAGCAACACGAAAAACATGGGCCAAACCCTCAGCACAAATAATAAATAAATAGGGGGAGAGAGGATCACCTTGTTAGAGAACGTGAGAGAGGGTAATATGTCCTTTCGGCACACCATTTAAAAACACAGCAAAAGAGGGGGTAGAGATACAATCCATGATCAGAGAGATAGAGGGAAAAACCTAAAAAGAAAGCCACAAAAGAAAGGCGTGGAGGAGAGAGGAAGAGAGAGGAGGGGAGAGGTAATGAGAAATGGAGAAATTTTCATATATCATATATAAAACCAATTTAAAATGAATAAATATCGACAATACATTTAAAATTTGTTAACTCAATAATGCCACATTATTTTTTCATTAGTCAACTACATAGACCATTTAGACTAGACCTATTTTCTAAACGTTGGAGACTAAAGTACTAATTTTAAAACTTCAAGAACCAAATAGACATCAATCTGACCAAAAACATATTTACCCAAACCAAAATCACCGGTATTGCATTGAGTTTTCATAACCATTCAATTTATTGTCCTATTGTATGAGCATGCATTTAAAAAAGATATGGAGTAATCAATAAAGACAAAAAAAAATGGGGGTATAGTACTCATGTAATGTCAACAAGTGAGAAATAAATTTAGAAACAATAGATGAATATAAATGGGTTGAAATGAGTACCACTGGAAGTGTTGAATATATTTTGAATACAACAATGAAAGAGTGGAGAGACGTGAACCTCCAGTTTCAAAAGAAATATAATACATGTTAATTATTGTTGAACTATGTTACTTTATTTAAAAGTTAAAAAGTAACCAAAAGCACATCCAATAAATGAAAATTGGTTAAATTGAAAATTTAGTCCCTTGGTTTAATGAAAGTAAGAATTTAGTTTCTATGATTTTAAGAATTAGATCTTAGTCTTTATGGTCTGATAATGCATAAATAGTCTCAATAGTTTGATAACCTTCCATTAATATTTTCTACTGTAGCGTCTATTTACGAGAATTTTTTTTATATAAAAACACAAGAACAAAACTATAATTATAAAATATATGGACGAAATTCTAACTTTCTTTAAATTACAAGACCAAATTTGCAACTCAACTAAAAATTTTGGTGTGTGTTCCTCTAACAAGGAGTTGCTGTAGCCACCAGTGGAAAATTCCTATGAATGGTCAACCCAAACGCTCCTGTCATGTCCAAACCCTCACCATTTGGAACCATCCAATCAAACTTATGCACCAAATTTGCTAAAGCTATCTCATTAATTGCAGTTGCAAACACAATCCCAGGACATCCTCTTCTCCCTGCACCAAATGGGATCAACTCGAAATCCTGACCCTTGAAATCTATTGAATTGTTCATAAACCTTTCTGGCCTAAACTCCTCTGCTTCTCCCCATAGTTTTGGGTCTCTCCCGATCGCCCATGCATTGATTATAACTCGAGTTCCAGGATTGATGTCATACCCTCTTAACTTTATGGGTCTGATTGATTCTCTAGGAACGAGAAGTGGGATGGGTGGGTGCAGTCGCAACGTCTCTTTGATTACTGCCTTTAAATAAACCATTTTTTCTAAATCATTCTCATTTACATAACATCTTTTGTGATCACCTTTTATTTCTCTGATTTCATTCTTCAGTTTCTTCATGGTTTCTGGATGTTTCAACAATTCTGACATCGCCCATTCCAATACTGTGTAAGTCGTGTCTGTGCCTGCTGCAAACATGTCCTGTAGTCATAATCTCAAGGTTATTAGATAACATTAGGTTTTATCTCAAAACTAATTGATAATAAAAGGAGTAGATCATGCATATTATAAAGATTGTTAGATTCTAAGCATGCATGATACATGCCTCTTGGGACTTACCATTCTTGGATGATATTCCAACTTTTATTTTTAGCCCAAATGCCTATATGGGCTTGATGAGCTATGCATATATTTGATAAGGGTAACAACAAATATAACAATCAAGCTTAGAGTATTAATAAGATATAACACAATGTAAAAAAATTGATAGATATAATAAAACTTAGATCTAGTTCTTGAAGTCTATATATTACCAATAAAAAGAACTTGAGCAAATATAATTATAGTTATTCATATATTTTTTAAAAGATTATAGTTTTTCATATTAATTCATAATAATAGAATAAATTATTATATTAGCATTATTATTAATAAAATGAATTATATATGTCAATTATAAATTTAATCTAAACAGGTTTATAAAAATTAAATAAATTAACCAATATCAAAAAAAAAAAGAAAAAGAAAAAGAAAAATAGATAAAATGAAAAGATAAAATAAAGAGAGAGAGAGGAAAAACTATTGAAAATGGAGAAAATCCATCAATTTGGGTGGTCATGAAAAACCACTTTAGGATAAGATATTTTCATTTTCGAAATTAAAAATTTGTATCAAATATGATAATAAAATATCATTTTCCTTTCCACTCCTTATTTTCATGAAATAAGCGGACATAAAAGTGTTAACCATGGCAATTACACGAGGTTAATAGTTGGTGTATATGATGTTTCCAATGTGCGAGCAAAAGTTAGATAAGTAAGAAATGAAACTTTTTAGAAGTAATGTGGGGAAACTCATCTTACCAAGATTATAGCTTTGATGCTATCCATCACAAGTGGAAATCCAAGAGAGTTTTCTCTCTGTATCCAAAGCAGAACATCTACCAAATCCTTGTGCTCCTCACAATTCTGGTCTCTGTTTTCTGGATTCATATGATCTTCAATCACTCTGTCAAAGAAACCATCCAGCTCTTTGGCTACTCTGTTTGCTTTAGAATCCATCCCAGTAATCCCATCAATCCAACCCAGCCAAGGAATGAAATCTCTTATGCAAAAACTCCCAAATAATTCCACAAATTCCATTAAAAGACCTCTGAACCTCATCCCTTCTTCTCCCACTCTGTATTTCCTCCCTAAACACACTCTGCAAATCACATCGTTAGTCAAACAAGAGAAAATTTCAGTCAAATTCACAGAAACAGGGTTGTGTTGAATCTTTTCAATCATCGATTTAACCTCTTCTTCTCTTACAGAACAGAAGGATTGAACCCTTTTGTTGCTCAAGAGATGAAGCACGCAAATGCTTTTCATCTGCCGCCAGTACTCGCCGTAGGGAGAAGCAGCTATGTCTCTGGAGCTGTAAAGAATTTTCTGGCTCATGCTTGATTTGGGTCGGTTAGCAAAGATGAGATCGTGGGTTTTCATGATATCACGAGCGAGATCGGCGGAAGAAACGACGATGGTGGGAACAGAGCCGAGGCGAAGGAGAAACAGAGGACCATGGCGGTGGGCATAGTTTAGCAGAGTGAGATGGGGAAGGGAGCCGAGGCTCAGAAGGTGGCCGAAGATTGGAAGCTTTGGTGGAGATGGCGGTGAGGTTTTTGAAGAGGAGAGTAGCCATTTTTGGAGAAGGAAGATGAGGATGACGATGAAAGCAGTGAAGGAAATTGAATGGAGTAACAGTTGAATAGAAGGAAGAAGAAGAGGAGTTTCCATAATTTTTTCTTTTTAGTATCGGTTTAAGTTTTTTGGCATTTTGGAAATGAAGAAATTTGGATGTATATATAATGAAGGATCCAACAAATAATTATTCCAATGCCATCAATCGCACGTTTGTGTGGACAAAAAAACAAACTTAGGCAACTCTGATAGAGGGGGTTAATTACAAAAATTGGGTTGTTTTAGATTTTAATTAGGTAAAAGGGGAGTTTTCAAATTATTTAGTAAAAAGAGTGGTATTTTTTTTTTTTTTTTTGTCTTTATCCGAATGCGTCCTTCATTTATGAATATTTTATTATTTTTGTTATCATTCTTCCCTCAATTTTATATAAATAAAAGAAAACGAAAGGTCAATTCATTCGGAATATGTCGGTTGAACAGACGTATTTAGGACTGACTGTCTACTTGCCACGGCACGCCTCATTGGCCGTGAGTTACTTTTTAATTTTGTCTTTCTCCACTTTAATATCAACATAAATTCTACCCGTTTTCCCCACTTCCAACACCTCATTTCCTTCACCTCTTTTTTCATTTTCTCCTTAAAAACCCGAGAACCAATCTTCCATGTCCCTCATATTTTCTTCCCAATCATTCTTTTAACATATTTCTCCGCCAAATTTAATAACCATCAAAATTTCCACCATCTTCATATTATTAATTTGTTTTAGTACAATATTTTTTTTGGTAAGTTGATATATTTTTGTTATTTAATAAAAAATTAAGTTTGTGATAATCTTTTATCCATTTTGTTTACCGTGAATATTATTTCGAAGAAAAATTCTAGAAACTATAATTCGAAGTTTTTTTGTAAGGTGCAATATTTTTCTTTTAGTAAGTTGATATATTTTTAATAGAAAATTATTTTTTTTATAATTTTGTATGAATTTTTTTATAGTGGGTTAACTTTTTTATATTGATAATCCAATGCTGGTCCGGGTAGGAAGAAAGGAAGACTCGTCGGTTTTTTTAAGGTTAAGATTAAAACCAAAAAGAAGGATATTCTAATAATTTTTTGTTTTTTATAGTGGGTTAATTTCATAGTTTCTCATAAGGGAGAATTACATGGGATTACCATTGGGTTATATATATTTAGGTTAATTATTAAAAACAGGTTATTAGACGTCTAAATGGTTCTAGATTTTTTAAAAATTTCAATAAGTCAATACCTAATAAACTCAAAATCAAATGTACTATAAAAAACTTATTAGATTGACTAGATGTGTATAAGAGACAGTATTCATACATTTTTTCATTTTGTCTTGAATAAGAACCTACACATTAGTTTTATGTTGGACAAATCCACCTCTAATTTTTAGAAAGAAAGATCATGTCAAAAAAAAAAAAAAAAAAAAAAAAAAAACTTAGAGATTTATTAGACACTTTTAAAATGTAAAGTAATTGTACATAGAATAAAAAAAACAAAAAAACAAAAACAAAAAAAAAAAACAAAAAAACAAAAAAAAAAAACAAAACAAAATTGTAACTTTTTTAAATAATGGGCATTCTTTTTTTTATTTTATAGTGAATTAATTGGAGAAATATGATATTTTATTTTATAGTGAATTAATTGGAGAATTTATTTTATAGTGAATTAATTGGAGAATTTATTTTATAGTGGGTTAATTGAACGTTTTATTTCTCCAATTAAACAAAAATGTAAGTGTCTAAGACATCCATAATTTTGTATTGATTTTTTTTCTTTATTTTGTTTACCGTGGATATTATTTATGAGAAAAATCCTACAATCGATCATTCAAATGTTATGCATATAGTTATTTACTTTTATTTGAAATGATGTATTGATTATTGAATATTAAATGTTTGAATGTTAATGTTATTGTTAATGTTATTGTTACTATTATTATTATTGTTGTTGTTGTTATGTTTACAATTTATTTAGTCATTGTTTTATTCCGTCATTATCATTATTATTATGTTTACAATTTATTTTGGATTTTTTTTGTTACATATATTTTGTGTTATAGTTACTATTATTATTCATCCTAATATTGTAAATTTTATGATTATTAAAAAGCAAAGATGCATGTCTATGTAAAAAAATAGTTATCATTGATTTCCAAAATGAGGATGCATGTCTATAGTAAGAATATTTATGATTAATATATTTTCGTCATTTAATAGAAAATCAATTTTCACATGATTTTATACCTATTTTATTATTATTATTATTATTGTTGTTATGTTTACAATTTACTTAGTCATTGGTTTATTTAGTCATTATCATTACTATTATATTTACAATTTATTTTGGATTTTTTTTTATATATTTTGTGTTATAGGCACTCGATTATTCACCCTAATATTGTAAATTCTATGATGATTAAAAAATAAAGATCCATGCCTATATAAAAGAATATTTATCATTGATTTAAAAAATGAGGATGCATGTCTATAGTAAAAAACCTATTGTTCAAACAAACATTTTTTTAACAAATAAATTGATTGTGAACTTAAGTTCAAATGTTTGAAATGAATACAACCAAAAAGTTAAATATTTTTTGTAATGTAGTTCGCCTAATTAAACGTTCAAACAAAAACTATTAAATGTTTTAAATGGTCAAACTAAAATTCCATTTTGAGTGTAATATTTTTTTTTTAATATAATTGACCTGTAATATATTTTTTAATATAATTGACCTAATATATACTTATATAGTCTATGATAAATATCAGATTGCACTGGCCAAATTACAATAGATGTTGTGGGATTTCTATGTTATATGCTTGGAAACATTGTTGATGGGTCAAATGGTATAGAATATGATAGGCAATCACCTCTTCGTATAAATATGTATCGCCAAGTTGACTTCAACACATTAATCGATGGATTATGTGATGCATTATCCATAGATAGAGATGATGGAGTAGAGGTAATATTTAGAGATGGTAGTTATGTAACGAGATCTACTTTCTACATTCCTATCTCATTACGAAGTGAAGCTGATGTACAGTTCATGATGAGCAATACTTCATACCCTCCAAATAAAGTTGAACTATATATATCCCAATCCAGTATCCCGAGTCCAACCTCAACAAGAGAAATTGAAACTACTATTGAGTTAGAAAGTCATAATGTGGAGGATGAGTATTGTGATCTAACTATTGTCGCAAACGACGAAGAAGTTGAAATAGACGATGATGATGTGGATCTAGATCAACTATCTGGTGAATTTTATGGAGTTCAGAAAGTCCCTGAAACTTTTACTGAGATAGACTTGAACGACATGAATATTGTACCTGATTCGACAACGAGAAGAGACATTAATATGGGGTCAGTTGATTCCTTACTTAAGAGGATGATATTCAATTCGAGATTGGATTTAAATGGAGTGAAGAGCTATTCAATCATTCAACATCAAAATTTTGAAGTCATTGAATCGAAGAAAACAGTATGGGATGTTAGGTGTAAAAGATAATGTTAAGAATGAGTATCCATCAACCCCAACTCAATCATTTTACACATACTTCCATGATGTCCTGTAACAATCCAAATTTGTATGCATACACTACAGGAAATTAAATGTCAAATGTTAAGCAGGATGAAATTTTATTTAAGGGGGTGGAGAGAGCGAGATCCACGAGAGCCAAACCAACGAGAAAGTTGGAGAGAGCGAGATTTGGACAGAAGTGTGGATTATGCGTTAAATTTAGCCACGATCTTATAGATTATACATAAAGAACCCTAAAATTGAATACAAATAAAGGTTGATGACGTAAGAGCAAACGTTAGCCAAAATTAGGTGTCTTATTAAGAGAAATTCTTAAACCTAAGTAATTTTAAAGAAGCCATTTGTAGGATGAGTTGTCACACAGAGAAGAGCTGGAAACGGCTATAAATAGAAGGCTTTGGGCTAGAAGTTAAACTCATTCTCAAACAAAACTCAGTAGTAAAAATCGTGTGGAAAGGGTGAAGTAATTCTATTAGTTAGAAGGAGGAAACGCAAGGGAAGTGCTGCCCAAATTTCTTTATGGTTTAAGAGGGAAAGCTCTACTGATTAAACCAAAAGGAATAATAAGGAATAACTAGGATCGCAGTCAAGGTAAGTAGTTTGTCTCACCCTCTCTTTAAGTATTTCATGGTAGTGTACCTTAAATATGTTGCATAATTATGTTATTGTTATGTTGCATTACATGTTTAAAATACGTTTATCGATAAGGGACCCCATGCATTATGTTTGTTCACAATGATGAAATAAGATTAAATTTTAATTAGATAAAGGTTATGTTTCTAGGGCTAGCATGGCATGTATGGTTGCACCCCTCTAGACCTAATTCTATGTCAAGTTTATGCTAGGGACTAACAGAGTATGTATGGTTGCATCCCTCTAGTCCAATCTTACGTTTATGGTAATGGTTGATGTTGGATGCAACTCTGGCCCTACTGACTGCATGACCCGCTAATCATCAAATGGGTTAGTTTTCGCTTAAGTCCTCATCTTCCGACCAGGGCGGAGAAATTTACGTTAGAAGCATAATCGACCATCACATGTTATTATATGTTTTTGGTCCCAATCATATGTTTTCAGGACATGTTGCATGTGATTGTGCATTTAGTCACTACCCTATGTGAGAACTACTTACTGGGTACATTACTCATCCTATTTTATAGACTTTGTAGGTAAGAACACAGCGTAGGTGGCAGAACTGGACGTCGCTCAAATGGCCAACCATTAAGCTCACTATTATAGGCATCCTGTATCACTACGCTAATGTTTTATGGATCCTGATGTTTTGTAAAATAAACTTTTTATATAGTTTTCTACCTAATCAATAAAATCTTAGATATGTGCTTTTGAGATTTTTACCAAAACTCATCTCATGATAGAAAAGTCTAAGTATGCATGTCGTAGCGGTCGGACCATAATATGTAAAGATCCAGTTTTTACAATTTGGTATCAGAGCATTTGAGCCAATTAGGCTCTACTAATTAGAAGAGTCGTGGTATTTGATGGTTCGGTTTGTTAAGTGATGCCCACAATTATGCCAAATACACTGGTAAGTGGAATTTTCAAACGAGTAATTTAGTAAATAATTTAGTAAACATAAGGTATGAGTTAAAAAAAAATTAAAATTAGATTGCTTCCTTATTATGAAAATAAAATGTGTGTACAAGATGCCACCACAAAGGGCTCTAACACGACGAGGTAGACCTCGAAGTGAATCCACAATGGATCAAAATCAAGGACATGGACAGATGCCTGACGTGTTACTTACACTTAAAGCGTTACGAATACTAATACAAAATATGAGTAATGGAAACACAACCTCATCCACCATACCAATAACCAACGATACAAATGACTCGAAGATCATTCGAGAATTCAGGAAGTTCAATCCTTCAACATTTGATGGATCATCTGTGGATCCAAACTATTGCAGAGAATTGGATAACAGAAATTAGAAACTATTTTCCCCCATATGAACATCCTAGAAGAACAGAAAGTAAAGTGTGCCACCTTCATTGTTAAAGAGGCGATGCAAAGTTCTGGTGGGAATCCATACAAAGAACAATCAAAGGTTCAGTCTCATGGTACCAATTCAATCAGGATTTTTAAAACAATATTTCCCTTTGATAGTGAGATATCAAAGGAAATGAATTTCTTAATCTTCGTCAAGAGAACATGTCGGTGGCAGAGTATGAACAGAAATTTGATCGTTTGTCCCACTTTCTCCCTTCGACTAGTGGACACAGAAGAGAAAAAGGTGGAAAGGATTATTTGAGGATTAAGAGAAGGGCATTCGAGGCATTGTTACTGCTTTCCGACACAAAGAGTATGCTCTTGCCCTCGAGTCGGCCTTACTCATGGAAGTAGATCTTGCTGTCAAAACCTCAACTTCTGAACGAGGATTCATGCCAAATCAAAAAAGGAAATTCACCCAACAAGGCTTCCAACATTCACAACGGCAAGTAAAAATTTTCCAAAGCACTCAGGGCGTACAGTCACAACAGAAGAGTCAAACATTCACATATCCTAAGTGTAGAAATTGTGGAAAACACCATCAGCGGCAATGTCTTCGGAACTTAGGGGTGTGTTTCAACTGCGGCCAGACAGGTCACTATGCAAAGGCTTGCCCAAAGCTCATTAACCAAGTATCAACTGCCCAGACCACCTAGCCTACTAGTAACAAGGTTACCCAACAACAGAAAGGACGGGTGTTTACTGTTTACTGTTACATGTCAAGAGGCAAAGGATCAAGATGCAGTTGTTACAGGTACATTACCCATCCTCGGGTATTATGCCTTCACTTTATTTGATTCGGGCTCTAGTCAATCATTCATCTCTACAACATTTGCACAACATGCTCAATTAACATCAAGCCCTTAGGCTACATTCTATCCGTAGCTACTCCTGCCGGAGTATCTATGTTGGCCAACTCAGTAGTGGAAAACTGTGAATTGTCAGTATCAGGACATAAACTAGGGGTTACCCTTATCATCCTAAACATAAGTGATTTTGACATAATACTAGGTATGGACTGGTTAACAGCAAACTATGCAAACATAGATTGCCATAATAAAGAAGTCACATTCACCTTTCCAATAGGAACCAAGTTTATGTTTAAGAGTTCTAATATACAATCAGCCCCAAGAATAATTTCAGTCTTAAAAGTTAAACATTTGCTCAACCATGGGGCTTGGGCATATTTAACAAGTGTAGTGGATTTACGAAACCAAAATAATGAAATTAAGGCCATTCCTGTAATAAGAGAATTTGAAGATGTATTACCAGAAGAGCTACCAGGTTTACCACCTAGTCGAGAAATAGAATTTTGTATAGATCTAATTCCCGGAGCTGAACCAATATCTAAAGCACCATATAGAATAGCACCTGCGGAATTAAAAGAACTCAAAATACAATTACAAGAATTGTTAGATAAGAGATTTATACGCCCTAGCGAGTCTCTATGAGGAGCACCTGTCTTATTTGTTAAGAAAAAGGATGGATCAATACGTTTATGTATAAATTATCGGGAGTTGAATAAGTTGACAATAAAGAATAAGTACCCACTCCCACGCGTTGATGACCTATTTTACCAATTACAAGGAGCCTCAATATTCTCCAAAATAGATTTACGATCTGGATATCATCAACTACGAATCAAGGAGTCTGATATACCCAAGACTGCTTTCCGAACAAGATATAGGCATTATGTATTCGTTGTGATGCCCTTTGGATTAACGAATGCCCTAGCAGCCTTCATGGACTTGATTAATAGAATTTTTAGGACTATCTTGATAACTTCGTGATCGTATTTATAGATGATATTTTGGTCTATTCCAAGTCTGAGGCAGAACATGAAAAACATCTTAGGGACGTCCTTTCCATATTAAGAAATGAAAATTTATATGCCAAATTCTCCAAGTGTGACGCGACAAATTGCCTACCTAGGGCATATTATAAAGCAAGAAGGAATCTCAGTGGATCCTACTAAGATTGAAACAGTTAGCAAGTGGCCTCGCCCAACAACAATCAGCGAAGTGCGAAGCTTCCTTGGATTAGCAGGATATTATAGATGATTTGTGAAGAACTTCTCAAATATAGCATTACCCTTAACTAACCTCACCAAGAAGAATAATCCTTTTGTCTGGAACCAAGCATGTGAGCAAACTTCCAGGAACTAAAAGAAAGGTTGACCATAACCTCTATTCTCACTATACCTGACGGATTAGGTGGTTTAACTGTGTACAGTGACGCATCGAAGAAAGAGCTTAGTTGTGTATTGATGCAACACGGAAAGGTAATAACATATGCTTCAAGACAACTAAAACGTTATGAACAAAACTATCCTGTTCATGACTTGGAGTTAGCCGTTGTAGTCTTTGCCTTAAAGATATGGAAACATTACTTATATGGGGAAAAGATCCAAATTTATACAGATCATAAAAGCCTTAAGTACTTCTTTACCCAGAAAGAGTTAAATATGAGGCAACGAAGATGGTTAAAATTAGTCAAAGATTATGACTGTGAGATCCTCTATCATCTAGGAAAAGCTAACATTGTTGCTAATGCTCTTAGCAGAAAGTCAGCTCATACAGCAGCCCTAAGTACCATCTCCAAACACATAATGGATGACCTTGAAAGAGCTGAGATCTCACTAATACCAGAAACCTTCACAACTCGAATAGCACAGTTAATTGCAAGACTTGCATTAAGGCAAAGGATAATTTATGCACAACAAATAGATAAATACCTAAACAAACAATTGCAATCAGAGCATGGAAAAACCAGTCAATTCTCTACAGCCCCAGACTCTGCATTTCTCTACCGTGGACGTCTATGTGTACCAAGAAAGATCTATTGAAGAAAGCTCATGAATCATGTTTTCAACACATCTTGAGAGTACCAAAATGTAACGAGACTTGAAAGCACATTACTGGTGGTGTAACATGAAAAAGGATATAGCCGACTATGTAAGTAAATGTTTGGTTTGTCAACAGGTGAAAGCTCTGTGGCAACGACCACAAGGACTCCTTCAGCCTCTAGATGTTCCAGAATGGAAATGGGAGCATATTTCTATGGACTTCATCTCAAGACTCCCGAGAACTATTAAAGGCCACAACATGATTTGAGTGATTGTGGATCGACTCACCAAATCGGCCCACTTCCTACCATGCAAGACTACTCACACTACGGAAGCACTAGCTCAAATGTACTTAAAAGAGGTCATCCGGTTACATGGAATCCCAGTATCAATTGTTTCAGATCGAGACCCTCGTTTCGTCTCCAAGTTCTGGAAAAGTTTGTAGAAAGAAAAAGAAAGGGCACACAGCTAAATTTCAGCACAGCCTTCCATCCACAAACTGATGGCCAAACAGAATGAGTTAATCAAATCCTAGAAGACATGTTGAGGGCATGTGCTTTGGATTTTACTAGAGTATGGGATTCGCAGATACATCTTATAGAATTTACTTATAATATTAGTTATCAGGCGACAATTGGTATGGCTCCCTTCGAAGCTTTATACGGAAAGAAATGCAGATCTCCTGTACATTGGGATGAAGTCGGGGAGCGAACACTACTAGAGCCTGAATTGGTGCAGCAAACATCAAAGTCAATTAAGCTAATTCGTGAAAGAATGCGAACAGCTCAAAGCAGACAGAAGAGTTATGCTGATAACCGTCGAAAATAGTTGGAATTCAAAGTAAGAGATCACGTATTTCTAAAGGTAGCACCAATGAAAGGTATTATGCGTTTCGAATGAAAAGGCAAACTTAGCCCCCGCTTTATTGGACCCTTTGAAATATTAGAACGTATTGGCCAAGTATCTTATCGATTGACATTACCACCCATCCTTTCTACAATACATAATGTCTTTCATGTATCGATGCTTCCAAAATACGTGTTTGACCCATCAGATGTAGTAAATTATGAACCTCTACAAATAAGTGAAAACTTGGAATATGAAGAGACTCCAGTTTGCATCCTAGCAAGAGAGAAGAAGTCACTTCGTAATCAGGAAATAAGTTTAGTGAAGGTTCTCTGGAGAAATCAGCAAGTAGAAGAAGCTACATGGGAACGAGAATAAGAGATGAAAGTCAAATACCCTTATCTGTTTAAGAACCAAGAAACTTTCGAGGACGAAAGTTCTTAAGGGAGGAAGAATGTAACAACTCATGCATACACTACAGGAAATTAAATGTCAAATGTTAAGCAGGACGAAATTTTATTTAAGGGGGTGGTAAATGTAATACCCTAACCCTAATTTAGAAAGCAGGAAAACAAATAAAATATATAATTAAGAATGAAAAATATATAAATCGGGTGGAAATTTAGAATTGAAAAAAAATAAGAAATTTACTAATTATCCAAAAATAATGAATAAGGGGCCAGAAACAGAGAAGAGCGAGATTGGAGAGAAATATTGAAAAGAAAACTGGGAAAGAGCAAAGTTGGAGAGAAAAGATGGAGAGAAAGAAAGAGAGAGCCACACTGGCGAAACTGGAGAGAAAATTGGAGAGAGCGAGATTCTCAACGAGAAAGTGGGAGAGAGCGAGAGTCACGAGAGTAAAACCAACGAGAAAGCTGGAGAGAGCGAGAGCCACGAGAGCCAAACCAGCGAGAAAGTTGGAGAGAGCGAGATTCTGAGAATAGAGAGAGCGAGTTGGACAGAAGCGTGGATTATGCGTTGAATTTAGCCATGATCTTATAGATTATACATAGAGAACCCTAAAATTGAATACAAACAAAGGTTGACGACGTAAGAGCAAACGTTAGCCAAAATTAGGTATCTTATTAAGAGAAATTCTTAAACCTAAGTAATTTTAAAGAAGCCATTTGTAGGATGAGTTGTCACACAGAGAAGAGCTGGAAACGGCTATAAATAGAAGGCTTTGGGCTGGAAGTTAAACTCATTCTCAAACAAAACTCAGTGTAAAAATCGTGTGGAAATGGTGAAGTAATTCTGTTAGTTAGAAGAGAAACGCGAGAGAAGTGCTACCACAAATTTCTTCTTGGTTTAAGAGAGAAAGCTCTACTGATTAAACTATAAGGAATAATAAGATAAACTAGGATCGCAGTCAAGGTAAGTAGTTTATCCTCACCCTCCTCTTTAGTGTTTTCATGGTAGTGTACTTTAATATGTTGCATAATTATGTTATTGTTATGTTGCATTACATGTTAAATACGTTTATCGACAAGGACCCCATGTATTATGTTTTGTTCACAATGATGAAATAAGATTAAATTTTAATTAGATAAAAGGTTATGCTTTAGGGCTAGCAGGGCATGTATGGTTACACCCCTTAGACCCAATTCTATGTTCAAGTTTATGCTAGGACTAACAGAGTATGTATGGTTACACCCCACTAGTCCAATCTTACGTTTATGCTGATGGTTGATGTGGATGCGACTCTGGCCTTACTGACTACATGACCCGCTAATCATTCAAATGGGTTAGTTTTCGCCTTAAGTCCTCATCTTCCTACCAGGTGGAGAAATTACGTTAGAAGCATAACAACCATCACATGTTATTATATGTTTTCGGTCCGAATCATATTATTTTTAGGACATGTTGCATGTGATTGTGCATTTGGTTCACTACCCTATGTGAGAACTACTTACTGGGTATATTATATACTCATCTTATTTTACAGACTTTGTAGGTAAGGACACAGCGTAGATGGCCGAACTGGACGTCGTTCAAATGGCCAACCATCAAGCTCACTATTATAGACATATGCATTTTTGTATCACTACGCTAATGTTTTATGGATTCTGGTGTTTTGTAAAATAAACTTTTTATATAGTTTTCTACCTAATTAATACAATCTTAGATATGTGCTTTTGAGATTTTTACCAAAACTCATCTCATGATAGAAAAGTCTAAGTATGCATGTCGTAGCGATCGAACCATAATATGTAAGGATCCGGTTTTTACATGCCCTCTCCTTTGACATTTGAATTCTTTCCAACAACTCTTAGTACACTAAGTATGGAAGAAGGACAAACTTCACATGTTCGTCCAGATGTCCATGACCAATATATGACATACAGACATCGTGGTGAGGGTATACACTTTACAGATAAGTGTCAACCATCAAGTGTAAGAAGTCGTGGCGATCGTGGACATTATGTGACTCAATATGATCGATCTAGGCGTAATAGAAGATCTTCTTCTAGTCATGAATAAAGAAAATTATACATATAATCAAATTCAAACAAGAAGATGCACTTTCAGTCTACAACTCAAACAACTCCACATCCTAAAGAACTTAGAATATTATTTACAATAGTCATAAGTTAATATCTATATTTTTGCATAAGTTTCTAACAACTTTAAACAAAAACAATGATATGGAATTAAACGAATTGAATATTATCAGAATTAATATTGAGTATATCAAATCAATCATAGAAATTTCTTAATCTCAAAATAACATTTTTGTTTATATTGTTAAAAAATTAGTAATATTATTATTAATATAAAAAATGAGATTAATGAGATGGTTGATTTTAGGTAACAATGATTTGGGATTAAACGAATTGAATATTATTAAAATTAATATTTAGTATATCAAATTAATTATAGAAATTTCTTAATCAAAATAACATTATTATTTATATTGTTAAAAAATTAGTAATATTATTATCACTAAAAAAAAAGAGACAAATGAGATGATTGATTATAGGCTTGTTAAAAGAAGTATGGCGTCTCTTCAAGAATTTTTTTTTGTCTCGTTTTTTATAGTGTTAATAGTATTATATGAATTCACTTAAATTAAACACTAGTGAGATGTTTAATGTTAATAAACAGTTTAAATTAATTCACTTATAATAATTTAGAAATTTAAGTGAAATAATGATGTATTTTGCACTGTTTTTTAAAACTAAGTTAGGAAGGTGTTAATTGGTACATGGGCAAAAATTAGATAGAATTATAAAAATAAATTATAGAAGTTAGTCCACAAGTTTTGGAAAATTATTATTAAAAAAAAAAGGTTAGAAAGAATGAAAAGGGAAGTCGGAAAAAATGGGTTGTCCTTCCCTTTTAAATGTCCTTGACATGGTTATTATTATTTTATTTATTTATTTATTTATTTAATAAATGTGTCTCTTCAAAGACATATTAAACATTTTTTCAAATTTTTTTATATGAATGCATCTCTTCTTAGATAGAGACAAAAAAATCATCCATTTTTTTTATAAATAATTTGAAAACTCCCCCTTTTATGTAATTAAAACCTAAAACAACCCTATTTTTCTAATTAACCCGTGATAGAGGTTTTCACACTATTTAATCCAAAATATAAGGATTTGATTAAGATAGTTTTGTTGTCGGGTTAAATTGGATTAAACTTATTCTTTTTTTTTTTTTTTCAGATTGAGTTGGGTTATGGGTTGGCTAAAATATGTATATATATCTTTGTTTAAAGTTTGTAACAAATATTATAAATATTTTGATATTTAACATTTGAATTTTATGAAATTTTAGTTATAAGTTCTATGTTTACATATTTTTAAATTTTAAAAAGTTATAATCCAATAACCTACCCAACTCAACTTGAATTGGTTAGGTTCGATTGGGGTTGATACTTTATTTAGGTTTTTTGAGTTACCAACCCAATTTGGGTTGGTTCAAAAAATACCCTCAACCTAATGATGTACACCTTATCATGTGACAATTTAAACAGAAAAAAAATGATTTTATTTGTTTTAGGGTATATAAGGGGTATCTGACAACCCCGGAGAGTTGGATTGAGTTAGTATTTTTTACCAACTCAATGTTTGACAACCAACTTTAAATGTTGATGGGGTTGAGTTGGTTATTTTTTACCAACTCATTTTCTCTCTTCTTTCTACTCGGATGAGCCTTATTTTCCCTTTTCTTTCTCAACTCCTCTTTCTCTTTTTTTATTTTCTTTCTATGGTTGTTCTTTTAGATCTAATTATTCTTATTTTATTTTATTTTTTTCTTAGATTTAAAAAATATTACATACAACGTCCTATTATTGTTTCACTAAACAAAAGTTCAATGATATGTTTTAAACAACTTATCCCTTGATGTTTTCAAATATTACACAATTCTAATGAAATAGTGAAATTTAAAATTATGGCTCAAGTTCTTTTTCTTTTTAGAAAGATAGTTTGTACACTGATGCAACATAATAGTAGAAAAAATAGATATCAATAGTTCTAAAATCATTTCATCGATTTTAGAAAAAGGTAAATCCATATTCCACAAATTGGTCAAAAAAGACTATTAGTTTGTTTTATGATTTAGATTGTAAGATTTTGGTTTTTTTTAAGATTAACATTTAAGTCTCATCCCTTCTATCTAAAACAATGTCAATAGTTTCATTTGATGACACTAACCTTTCAGTTCTTTTTAATTATTACGGTAATTAATGATTAATTTGGATTTTGGAATGGAATAATCACTTCTATTTGAGTGTTTGAAAAATTGAATTCAAAATTTTGTGTTTTGTATATGAATATTTTGTAGAGAATTTGTTATGTTTTGAGAATGGAAAAATTTGGAAGTTATTTTGTTTTAATCTTAGAAAAGTTAGAAAAATATGTGTATAGTTGAAAGTTAAAATCAACGGTAGTAAAAAAAAAAAAAAAAAAAAAAAAAAAAAAAAATCAAATTCATTTACAAAAACAACACTAGATACCCCAACCTAATTCAATTCAACTCAATCCAGCATCCAAACACAGATAATAATTACCAACTCAACTCAACTCTACACACCAAACATAGACAATGTAACTCTCTAGATAATTTAACTTGATAATTACCAACACAACTCAATTCAACTTTCTGCTTTTATCGCGCATCAAACGCCCTCTAAGAGAGACGTGCATGAGATTAAGTGTAACCTAATCATTACCTTTTGAGTGACTCATCCTATACCATAAAAATCTAAAGTTTAAAATAGTTTAATTATTATTTAAATTTTCAATTTTTTGTGGCTAATAAATTAAATATTTAGATCCTTTAAAAATCATTTTATTTTAA
This sequence comes from Benincasa hispida, assembly GCF_009727055.1. Classification (NCBI taxonomy): domain Eukaryota; kingdom Viridiplantae; phylum Streptophyta; class Magnoliopsida; order Cucurbitales; family Cucurbitaceae; genus Benincasa; species Benincasa hispida. The sequence goes on from NC_052350.1 coordinate 11,227,733, forward strand.
TTTTTTTTTTAGATTTTGAAAATTAAGTTTATTTCGTCAAAATTTCTTATGATAATTTGATTTTTTTTTTAAAATATGAGAGTTGAATTTTTAGCCAAATTTTAAAAACAAAAATAAGTTTTTAAAAACTACTTTTTTTAATTTTCAATTTATGACTTAATTTTTGAAATTTTGGTAAAAAAACGTAGACAACAAAGCAAAAAATTTAGAGGTAGAATGAGTGTTTAAAAGCTTAATTTTAAAAACCAAAACTATAAATCTAATGGTAATCAAACTGGGTCTTAATTTCTTTATTTTTGAAAATTAAACATATTTTCTCTCAATTTACTAGAATAGATTTTATTTTTCTCAAGTGAAAGAGTTGAACTTTTAGCCAAATTCAAAAAACAAAAACTTGCATCTAAAAATTACTTATTTTAGTTTTCAAATCTTGGCTTGATTTTTTATAACATTGGTAGAAAATATATAACAAAGTAATCAATGTAGGGTGTGTTTACAATATATTTTCAAGTGTTTAATTTTTTTTTAAAAGAACATTTTGGAAAAAAAAATGAAGAATTTAGCAACCATTAAAAATAAATTTTGAGGTGTATTTTTAACGGCTTTTATTAAAAGAGTTTAAATGAAAATGATTTTTTTAAAAAAATATTTTTTTTTCTTAAGTCAATCTAAACATGTTTTTAGATGTAAAAAGGGGTGTTTATAGGCTTAATTTTCAAAAATTAAAAACAAAAATTCAGTTATCAAATAGGATTTTATTATGGTCTGAACGCAAAATTTAAAATTTAAGACTTACTAGACACTTTTTTTTTTTTTTTTTTTTTAAGGAATTAAATAGAGACAATGAGTAAATTGTAACTTCAATCTCTATTGTAAAAAAATAACCACAAACCCCATCTCTCAATAAAAATCAATATTTATTCGTTTTTATTTTATTGTTCAAGTTCAACAAAAGGATTTGAATGAAGATTCAAACTCTAGGGAGGCGATAATACCTTTACACATCAAGCTATATTCATGCGATACCATTATATATTTATGTTTGTTCTTACATTGTAAATTTGAATATTAAAATATATACCATAAATATAGATTTGGTATCTGAAGTTTATAGGCAACTTATAAAATAACATAAACATTATAGATGATTTATCTATAATCATATTGAAAAACCAGAGTAAAATGACGAACAAAGGATGACTAATATTAAATAATACAATTTCTTACCATCAGTGTAAAAAAAAATGGTTGAACTCCTGTTTTGGTCCTTGGATATGAACTTTATTCTATTTTGGTCTTTAAACTTTTAAAATCGTTCGTTTTAGTCCTTAAATTTTAAAAAAGTACTTGCTTGGATCCCACTGTTAAGATTATGTGTTAACTCTAACATAACTGTGAAGTTGCTTCTATTTTTAGATGATTTACATCTATATGGCTTCGTCAATATGATGGGACGAACATATATGCAACGAAAGAAAAACGAATCTAAAGTACTCTAATTCGGTTAATTAAAAAGATAAGCATACAATTGAAACAAGAATAAAAAGGGGAAAAGAATACAACCTTTGTAGACTTTGAATATCTCCAAATTAGCTCGAATCTCCTCATGAACGGCTCGTAGACCACCACGAGAGTCTTCCCGACTATTCTCCGACCTTAGAATGAGATGGTGGGATTCGGTGAGTGACTAATTTGGAGAGGAAAAAAGTTAAGTCTTAGAGAGAAAATTGTTAAGAGATTATCACATAATTTCGTCAAATTTCATTATGGCCAAGAGTTCTTAAAATTCAATAAACACACCATTTCAAAAACCATTATATGCAAAACATGCAATTTTGAGTTTGATGAGAATTTGACACTAAAAAATCTACTAACTCAAAGTGGGATTTAGTGGGATAAGTGTCTTTAAACGAAGACAACATTTAGCCATGCAAAAGTTGACATTTCCCACTCATAAATGTTGGATCTTTCCATTAACTTGGTCAAAGTTTGACTCTCAAAGTCCAAAGTCCAAAGTCCAAAGTCAACAAATTTGACTTTTTGACTTTCAAAAGTCAAAAGTCAACAATTTGACTTTCATTGCATTTTTTACCTAGTCAACAATTTGACTTTTAATGCAATTTTGATCAATTCTAATTAATTTCAAAAATTAATTCTAATAATCAATTTTAAAAAATTAATATTAAATAATTAATTAAAAAATTTAATTATTTTAATTTAATATTAAATCCAACACTAATCCCAATCAATATGAATCACTATTCATAATCTTGATATTTAAATCTTATTTAAATATCTCCTATTTTCTCTCTCTTTATGTTTAATTCACAATAAAACATTAGATTAAATATATCGTATATATTTAATGCCTTGCTCAAAAAACCGAATTTGAACACTTCAAATTCATTCATCGCTGTAGTAGGGGAACCTCATGGACCAACAGATCATGGGCTCCAACAATCTGCTATTAATCGGCTAAACTCTTTAACTTAATTAACTGCTATTCGTTAACTATCGGGTCACTCCACTAAAGTCCAGTAGTTGCACTTCCCTCACTGTAGATATATTACGTCCATTCGATGTAACCGTGATTTGTAAGTTAACCTTTCATAGATTGTTCATAATAACGACTGGATCAAAAGTTGCCTTGTCCCCGAGATTACATCTTGCTCCTTAAGTCCCATTGATCCTCTAATGACTAATTGGTTTATGATCCAATAACTAAACTGAGTCCCTTTCTGGCCAATGAGAGGATGGAGCCTCTTGTTCAAGACCCAGAGTCTGCACTTAAGGGAACAACCTATCTACTATCCCTAAAAGTGGGTAGGAGTGAATTCTGTCTTGCACCCTATGTCACTTGCTATCTATCCGGTCTTACCCCTAAAATGGGAGGCTTATTGAGTCAGTGATGTTGAGTCATGACGGACCGAGCTTACGGTGTCGCTCCCAAAAGATGGCCATGCAAATGAATTTATATGCATCGAACTAACCCTTTATACTAACTAGTAATACAAGTAGCAAGTTCGAGATCGGATCACAGAAAGAAAAATATGGATTCTTTAAAAGTTGGAACTTGTAGGAAGTAACGAGGGGGAGGGAGGGGAGGGACGTTTCTGAAAATTGTTAAAATTAATTGTGAAAGCAAAAATTGTGCAATGTAAACAGTTGAGAAAATTTATTATCGAACAAATACTTAACTTGGGTAGTTATAATTTAATTCGTTCCTCATAAATTCTATCATAGACTACTCGAAAGATACATGAGATTATTTGAATTAAAAACTTAGTCTACTCGATTAGAATCCTAAACGGTAGCACATAAAATCAAGTTGATTAAGAGAAAAGTAAGAATTATTAACCAATCAATTAATCAACAGGCATTAATTTGAGGCAAAACTAAGCCAATTAATCAATTTCCATTGTCTAACTAATTAATTGATCAAAATTTATCTTAGTTAGAAAGTAAATTGTTGCTAATTGGAATCCCAAATTAACACAAAAAACCTACTTAACTCATGCTTCTAGGTGACGACTATCTAGCGATTACAAATTAGGCTAATCAAAGCAATCAATTTAATATGCATAACTAATTTGTCAGATTATCCATAAACAAAAATTGAAGAATATGCTCAAGATAAATTTCATAAAATTCATAATAAAACCCATAGATTTACAAAACCAGTTTCAAGAATTAAATTGGAATGAAATTAAATTAACAAACCCAAGCTAATTTCTTACCCTTTAGCCACTAAACATACTCAAACTCGGTACCATTGGCAAGGGAAAGAATTATTTTCAGAGTTTTGGTATAAAAGTGGGCTAAAACTAGGCTGATATAGAGTGATGGCATTCACAATTGGGTGTACTAGATCTGATAATCTCGGCTGGACCAAAATTCTCTTTTTATAAAATTGTCGTAGCATTGCAATGCTAGGAAGGGCGTTGCAATGCTGCGGGACATAATGGCCGAGCGTCAGGAGGTCTTGCAGCACTGGTCTGATGCTGCGTTGTGCATGTGCTAGGGTTATGCGTCCGTCAAACTCTGTAGCATTGCAACACTCTAAAGCTTCTGTCTTCCAGCATCAAGGTTCAAGCGTCAGGGTGCGTTGCAATGGTGGCGTTATGAAATCTCCAAAGCGTTGTAATGCTCAGGACAGCGTTGCAAGGATGCCCTACATTCAATCCTTCTGTCCAATAGCGCCAAGCTAGCATTAGACTCAAGCTTAATCAAAGCGTTATGACGCTTGGCAGTGCAGCAACCTTCTTACTTCGCCATTTGATCGATTTGGCTCCTAACTTCGTCATTTTAGCACCTTTTAATTTCGAACGCTTAATCCGACTGCTTGTACACTCGAATCCTACAAAATAATCAATTAAACCAAGTTAAGTAGCTAAACAACCCTGAGCTAAGTGGAAGAAGATAACACATTTCAAGTGCTATCAAGTCAACCCTCACCCATGCAAATCTAAAGATAATCACGAATAGTGAGCAAGAGCGAGCCCGAAATGGCCTTATGTATCCTTCATTTATTTTCCCCCTACACTGGCTCGAAGGATCCTGAATTAGCTTTCCTAAATTCAAAGTGGCAATGACATATCATTGGATTGGTCAAAATCTATTCACCATCGCCCTTTTTATATGCTTTTACTTTTTTGTTATATAGTATTTTATTTTATAGAAATAAAAAGGGGAAATTTAATCGAGAAATCGAATTTCGTTTTGGTTTTCCCACATGTTATGCGAATCATCCAACTACGGGTCAATTTCCCTTAAAAAACACCTAAGCTTACTCATTTCTCTAGGATACTTTAGCTTAGAGGGAAACCACGAGTGTCATGTCCGCCCCAGGTTAATCATACCCTTGAAGAAGAGGAGTAGCCCCTAAATATGTATATATATATATATATATATATTAACTAAGTGACAGTGATATCAATTGACTACATCTCAAGTATGCATTACTAAATTAAACCGCAAAAAGACTAATATCCATCACCAAGGCCTATCGAAGTGACAACAAACTTATGGTCTCATAATTCAATTCTAAGCAAGCGTACGTGGTCAAGATAGATACGTAAAGGGTTTGGAGATCTAATAAAAATAATTAAGTAGAATTTTAAAAAATATCATGAAAATTATGAACCCTTTCATCTGATCTATTCTTAAGCAAAAACAATTCCTACGAGTACATCATAGACGAGTCATCATAAGGAACACAATAGTAAAACAAACTTAAACAAGTAAGCATTGTCCGAGCACAACGCTCAAGGACCCTAAATAATATCATCATAAAAAATTTTGAAAAAAATTGGGCCAAAAATCCAAACACCTCACCCCTAACTTTTAAAACACACATTGTCCCCAATGTGATTAAAGTAATGCACAAGGGATCATAATACTTACCTGAACAATGGAATGAAGGAAGAATGCAGGACACTCTGCTCAGCTCCTTTTTCTTCTAAAAAAAATCCTACAAACAAGAATAAAAGAAAGAATTAGGCTCAAATAAATGAAAAAAAAATAAAAAGAGATACTGAATTGAAATCTCATCCTAAAATCCTGGCTGCCTCCAAATAGCATAAATGTTTATGGTCAGTTGCTCGACCGTTATGGCTCATTTCAGATGTAGACCGACGAGTCCAATCGATAGGCGATGTCGAAGCAATCCACTTGGACTGGAGTTTACTAATCATAAATTTCGATCGAGAGTTATAAAGGAGTGCCTTTTGCCCTACCTGAAACTCCTTGGGTGTGAGCATCTTGTCATGAAGGTCCTTCTCTTTTTGCTTATAATCAAGGAATTATCAAAACATTCTAACCTCAGCTCTTCCAACTCCTGAAGCTATAAAAGTTTGGCTTCCCTAGCTGCCTCTAAGTCCCAATTACACTTCTTGATAGCCCAATAAGCCTTGTGCTGGATTTCAACTGGAAGATGGCAAGCCTTACCATAAACCATCCAGTAAGAGGACATTCCAATAGGAGTTTTGAAAGTTGTCCTGTAGGCCCATAGAATGTCTTCAAGCCGAAGGCGCCAATCCTTTCTTCCTGGGTTGACCACCTTTTCCAAAATTGTCTTTACTTCCCTGTTGGGCACCTTTCCCTACCCATTAGTCTGAGGGTGGTATAGGGTCTGTCTCTTATACACATCTAGATGTGTATAAGAGACAGGTGTGAACCCTGATCGCTGATGATTGCTTTAGGGAAGCCAAACGTGCTAAGAATATTAGTCTTCAAAAAACTTGCAACCACTTTAGCATCATCAGTAATTGTGGCCTTTACTTGCACCCATTTGGAAACATAATCCACTGCAAATAAAATATACTTGTACCCACAAGAAGAAGGAAAAAGTCCCATAAAATAAATCTCCCAAACATCAAATATCTCACAAAAAAGTATAAGGAAGAACAAGTGAGGGGTCTGTAGGATTTTCAGGTTATCACTTTAGCAAGTATAACTCAGAATGCTTAAATGTTCTTCATGCATGGAGCTTCTGTATATAAGTAGAAATCATGCAAATGTACAGAGTTGCATGGTAGGCAGCTCCAGCTTGAAGATCATTACCAAAATGCAATTGGAATTTGATGATATTCCATCAAATGTAGTTAATGGGGTTATCCCAAAAAATTGGAAAAACCCAATAACTCTATATGATTTCAAAAAATCATTTTATTAAATTAATTCAAAATAATTAATTTAAATAAAAATAATTTTAATTGATTTTTAATTAAAATAATATTAATTTAATATCTAAATATTAAATTAATAAAATATCGATGTCACCAATAAATCAATTTTATATTTAAATATTAATCGATTTTTCAATTTCATTTAATTTCAATTAAATTTAAACGTTTATAATTGTATCATATACAATCAATCAAAAAACACCTTTGAATTTGAACATTTCAAATTCATAACCCTAATTTCATTCATCAATACTCAATTTGTTATTCCAATTTAATGAGCTAGTAGAAGAACCTAATGGACCTACATATCATTAGCTCCAACGATTTGTAATTAATTCGCTAAAACTCTTTAATCGAATTAATTACTATTCATTAACTGTCAAGATACACCAGTATAGCTCGATAGTTGCACTCTCCTTACTGTAGATATATTTTTGTCCATATAAACCATAATCAGTAAGTCGATCCTTCACAGGTTGTTCGTAATTACAGTTGGGTCAAAATTATCGTTTTACCCCTATAATTACATCTTGTTCCTTAAGTTTCCACTGACCCTCCAATGAACAATTTGATTCATAATACTATTTGTGAATCATGTTCTCTACCATGAGAAGGTGGGACCCCGATTGTTCAAGACCTGGAATCAGCACTTAAGAGAATAACCTATATGCTAGCCCTAAAATGGGTAAGAGTGAATTCCATCTTGCAGGGCTATGTCCCTAGCTATCCATCCGATCTTATCCCTAAAATGGAAGGTTTATTGAACAGTGTTGTTGGACTACTCTCACCCATGCAGATCAAAGGATAATTCTGAATAAACAAGAGTTCATAGCTAGCTCAGGATTAAGACGAGTTATCCTAGGTTACTTAAGTATTAAATAGTCAGTTTTAACAGTAAACGGTCGTTATAAAGAAAAAGTGACTATTTTGTGGTCCAGTCTATATGCAAACTCATTGCATAGGATGCTCCCACTCACATGTCCTTAAATGAATGATTTGTGGATCACATCATTTGTATTACCTATACAAAATGGGCCACATCTAATAGTGTTACTAGGATGAGATACTCAATTTCATCCATATACTTATAGACTATTAAGGCTATATGCTATTAACTTGATCCTGTTTATGTCACCACATAAAGTTAAAGTATTCATACAATAGCCATGAATATGTTTATTGGATTTTCATAATAGAATGCAAAATCAAAGACTTTATTGAATAAGACACTCAATAATATTTTATTGATAAATAGAATGTTTAACACAAAATACAAACTGCGAGTTCTAGGACATTCCTAACATCATCCTCATCGTCGTCATAGACGTCCCATATAACCTCCAGCTCAAGAGAGTCAAACACATCAATCTGGCACAAAGAATGTACTTGTCGTATGGTGTAAGTTTTCATAGCATCGAAAATATTAAACTTGACCAACTCACCATTGAACTCCACAGGCAAAGTGCAGTTTTCTACATCAATCTTAGTCTTAGTCGTCTTCATAAAAGGCCGCCCAAGCAAGATTGATGCAGATGAGATGGATGTGGGCACTTCCATCTTAAGAACATAGAAACCAGTAGGAAAAAACAATTCATTAACCTGAACTAGGACATCTTCTATGACTTCTAATGGGTGAATGAAGGACCTATCTGCTAATTGTATGACAACTCCAATTTCAGTTAAGTTCTTAATTTTAATTCTTAATAAATTGAATAAGGTATAACATTTATTGATGCACCCAAATCTAGCATGGCCTTATCAATTTTCTTTTTGCCTATGATGCAAGGAAGAGAAAACATACCTGGATCCTTATATTTTTATGGCAAATTTTTCTGTAGGATCGTAGATACGGATTGACTTACCACCATCCTTTCCTTTTCTTTGGCTTGTTTTTTCCTCATGCAAAGATCCTTTAGGAATTTGGCATATTTAGGAATTTTCTTGACGGCATCGAGGAGAGGAATATTTATCTCTACCGTTCTAAAAATCTCCAAAAGCTCCTTGTCCTTGTCTGCAACTAGTTCTTTTGGCCTAGCAAGCCAGGAAGGAAAAGGTACTTTAGGCACATATGCATCTAAAGAAGGATAAAGGTGAGAAAATACTTCCTGTTTGTTTTGTGGTGGTAAAACGGTTTGATCTAAAGAAGGGATTTCTGGTTTCTCAATCCTAGCTCTTTTACTAACTCAACATGTGGCTTCAACTCCTTGCCACTCCTCAATGTGATTGCACTAACATTCTATCTAAGAATTGACTCAGGTTGGGATGGAAGTTTGCCAGACTGCCTCTCCAATATGCTCATAGAGGTGGCTAGCTGTGAGACTTGGGTCCCCAAGCTTTAATGTCTTTCTTTGTATCTTGTTGAAAATGTTGTGTATCCTGTTGAAATTTAAAATAGTTGTCAACAAGACTTTTAACAATGTCTTCCAAGGACATACTTGAACCAGACGGAGCTCTATGATGAGGCTGAGCCTGCTCATTCTACCCTCCCCATTTGAAGTTTGGGTGGTCTCTCCATCCCTGATTGAAGGTTTGGCTGAATGGGTCTCACCTTCTATTTTGTCCATTCTAATTGTAGCCTTCAATGGTGTTTACATCAGGAATTGCTCCTTTCAGAGCACTTGGGCAAACATTAGCTGAGTGACCAGTCCTATGACATACTTGGCAAATAGAAGTGGGCTGTCTAATTTCCACCTTCGCCAACTACTTAACAATAGAAACTAAGTCGGATATTTCTTTCTTAAGTTCACTTACCTCATTGGCAGACTTTACACTAACTGCAGCTCTAGTTCCAAATTGTTGAAAATTTGCAGCCATGGTAGTTATTAGGTTCATGGCCTCAGTCGGGGTTTTATTGACTAAGGCTCCTCTTGCAGCTGCATCTATACTGCTTTTATCAATCTGCATTAATCCCTCATAAAAGTACTGGATCAAGAGTTGATCTGAGATCTGATGATGGGAGAACTTGGCATAGGTCTTTTTGAATCGTTCCCAATACTCATGAAGGGTCTCTCCATCTAACTGCATGATGCTATAGATTTCTTTTCTCACACTGGCAACTCAGGATGCTGAAAATAATTTCTCCAAGAACTACCTCTATAATTCCTTCCAGGATGTGATGCTTCCTGGTGGAAGAATGTAGAGTACTCCTTGGCATCTACCTTCAATGAAAAGGGGAATGCCCTCATATTTATTTGCTCCTGAGTCACCCCATTAGATCTCATTTCATTGCACACCACATAGAATTCCTTTAGATGTTTGTGTGGATCCTCACCCTGTAGACCAAAAAAAGCAGGAAGTAAGTGAATTAGGCCAGATTTAAGCTCAAAATTACCTGTCGTTTTATGATAGGCAATGCATAAGGGATATTGAGTGAAGTCTGATGTTGCTAGCTCCTTGAAGGTCTTTTCTCGTTTGGCCATTACTGGAAAATTTTCAGGAACGTTTCCTCCAGATGTGTCTTCAACACGAATTTGTTTGTCAAGAGCAGCCTGTTGTCTCCTTTCTTTTCTGATTCTCCACTCTTCCCTAGAGATCTCTGCAAAATACAATTGTCTAGCACCTTTGGGAGTGTGGGTCATTCACCAAAAGAGAAAAATGATTAGCAAGGATAAACACTACAAGTTTCAAAACTTAAGGATTCCGTTGGCTCCTTGGCAATGACGCCAATTTGACAGACCGAGCTTACGATGTCGCTCCTGAAAGACAGTCGTGCAAATGAATTTATATGCACAAAACTAACCCTTTATACTAACTAGTAGTACAAGTAGTAAGTCTGGGACCGAACAATAGAGAGCCAAATATGGATTCCTCAAAAGTTGGAACTTGTAGGAAGTAACCAAGGGGGGTGTGAAAATTGTTAAAATAAATTGTGAAAGTGAAAATTGTTCAATGTAAACAATTGAGAAAATTTATTATCAAATAAATACTTAGCTTGGGTAATTATAATTTAATTCGTTCCTCATTAATTCTATCATAGACTACTCGAAAGATACGTGAGATTATTCGAATTAAAAACTTAGTCTACTTGATTAGAATCCTAAACGATAGTCCATAAAATCAATTTGATTAAGAGAAAAACAAGAAGCCTTAAGCAATCAATTAATCAACAAACATTAAGATTCGAGGCAAAACTAAGCCAATTAATCAGTTTCCATCATCTAACTAATTAATTGATCAAAATTTATCTAAGTTAGAAAGTAAATGCTAGCTATTTGGAATCTCAAATTAACACAACAAATCTACTTAACTCATGCTTCTAGGTGACGACTACTTAACGATTACAAATTAGGGTCAATCAAAGCAATAAATTTAACATGCATAGCTAATTTGTCAGATTATCTCATACACGAAAATTGAAGAATATGCTCAAGATAAATTTCATAAAATTCATAATAAAACTCATAAAATTACAAAACCAGTCTTAAGAATTAAATTGGAATGAAATTAAACTAAAAAACCCAAACTCAGTTCTTACCCTTCAACCACTAAACATACTCAAACTCAATACATTTGGCAAGGGGAAGAATTCTTTTCAGAGTTTTGGTATAAAAGTGGGCTAAAACTAGGTTGAGACAGAGTGACGATGTTCATAACTTGTTGTACTAGATCTGATAATCTCGGCTCGACCAAAATTCTCCTTTTATAAAGCTGCCACATCATCGCAACGCTGGGAAGGGAGTAACACTGCGGCACATAATGGCCAAGTGCCAAGCAGGCGTTGCAGCACTGGCCTAACGTTGCATTACGCGCACTAGAGCTATGTGTCTGTCAAACTCCGTTCAAAGCGTTGCAACACTGATGCTTCTGTTTTTCAGCGTCAATATTCAAACGTCAGGGTGCATTGCGACGGTGGCATCATGAAATCTCCAGAGCGTTGCAATGCTCAGGGCAGCATTGCAACTCTGCCTGATGTCCAAGCATTCTTTCTAATAATGTCAAGCTAGCGATGGACTCAAGCTTAATTAGAGCATTACGACACTTGGCAGTGCAACAGTCTTCTTACTTCACCATTTGATCGATTATCCTCCTAACTTCGTCATTTTAGCGCCTTTTAGTTTTGAACGCGTAATCCTGTACACTCGAGTCCTACAAAATAATCTATTAAACCAAATTAAGTAGCTAAACAACCCTGAGTTAAGCGGAAGAAGATTGCACATTTCAAGTGTTATCAAGTCAACCCTCACTCATGCAAATCTAAGAATAATCACCAATAAATAGGAGTTCATAGTTAGCTCAGGATTAAGGTCAAGTTACCTAGGCCATCACTTTGAAATAGTCAGCTTTAAACAGTAAACAACGTTATAAAGTAAGAGTGACTTAATTCTTGGTTCGATCTTATGCAAACTCATTGCATAGGACACCTCCACTCCTCATGTCAACACATGAACGAATCAGGATCACTTCATTTGGAGTACTTTACAACAAATTGTAACAACTATAGAGTGGGTCGCATCCAATAGTATTACCAAAATAAGGTACTTGGCTTTATTGGTATACTGTAGACCATTTTGGCTATTTACTGAACTTGATCCACCCTTATGTCTCCACATAAAATTCTTGTATTCATATAATAGCCATGAATCTTTAGTTTATTGGATTTAGACTTTACAAGTGCAATTCACATATTGAACAACAATTTTATTGAATAAACATCAATAACATCCTTATTGATAATAGAATATGTTTAACATTACAAACTGCGAGTTTTAGGACATATAACCTAACACAATATTAGGTTAAAAATTATTGAATCTTGAGGTCTCTTCTGGTGATAAGCATTGAGCAGCTAAAACATTTTATTCTCTTATCACATGTTCGACCAGAAACAAGATTCATTCTTTCATCTCTCCGATTGAAGTATTTTAGAAACAGAGAAAAATAATGTTAAAAAGGACATCAATTAGATCAATTTTAATGAAGAAAGAGAACATGTGTGAATGACCCACCTAAATACTGGTAGTGGCTTCCTAACCTGACTGAAGGAGCATAACAATGTTATGTCTCATGTAATTCACCACTACCTCTCGCTTGTTTCTTAGTAGCTTTATCCTCACTAGATCATTTTCACTGCCATTTTGTTCTCATCAAAACCCCACCAAAAAAAAAAAAAGAATCAATCAATTAATCCCTATTCTTGGTAAAAGGAAATCACACAAATTGAGGAATAAAGAAAACCTCAATTTTCACAAGCTTTTCGTAATTCCTCAAAATCAATTGCTCCCAATTATCAACATTTTAAAGCAAAACGCGGTTCATCAAAAAAACAAAAAACTCCAAACTCATTTATGAAAAATAAAATTAGTGCCATCTCGAGGAGTTGTAGCCACGACGGAGGAGGGTGATGAATTTTTTGACGATATTGATACAACAAGCACCGAAATCTATGGTGGCACTCATGGCTGGAGAAAAAAGAAGGGGTAACAATTTACGAAGAAGAAGAAGAACAGCGGCGGCGAAGAAGTCAAGCTAACTCACAATTCTGTTAAATTTAACACAATCTTAACGATTGGGACCAATATAAGCATTTTTTTAAAGTTTAAGGAGTAAAAAGAACGTTTTTAAAAGTCTAAGGACTAAAATAAAACAAAGGTCATAGTCTAGTGACAAAAATTGGATTTAAACCAAAACATTTCTACCACCATTGCTAAAAAATTGATAGCTATTTATTCTTTTTTTAATTCTTTTTAAAATATTAATATCTTTTTTCTACATTTCTCTTTCACATTTATGAAAAATGAATGCAGTTTTTTAGAGATTCCCCTGCTTACAAGTTTGTTGGGTAGAATTACTAGGTTTTTGAAGAATATAAGTTCATACATCAACATCAAGAAGCTATTTCACATTTCTTTAATCTTTACAGTTAGTTATTGTAACTACTTGTATAAGAAATTAGTATATAAACTCATCATTTACAAATTTTAGATACAACAACATATACATAGCTTCAAGAAAATCTTGAACAATCTGTAAAGAAAAGGGTCTGTGACTTAGCTTCTTAATAAAACTCTCTCCTTCCCTTGGACGTAGGCTTTCATAGCCAAACCAGGTACATCGCAGTGTAAATTTCTTCTTCTCTTCTCATCTCTACAAGATCGCTCATCGTTTACCTTTTTCCTTCATATCTTCTAGAAGAACAAATGATCGTCTACCTTTCTTCCAGCAATTGTCTACACGATTGCACGATCGTCTACCTTTCTTCCAGCAATCGTCTACACGATTGCATGATCGTCTACCTCTTTTCTTCTGCCATCGTCTACCTGACTGCAAGCATCCTCATCGTATACGTCAATAAACAACCGCACAGATTAAACAAAAAAACATTAGGGTTTAGAAGAGAAAAGAATACAGAAAGGTAGAGAATAAGAGAATCTGAAAGCTAGAGAGAGAAAGATTTTTTTTTTTTTTTTTTTTTTTTGCATTAATCACCCATCAGAAATCAAAAGTCTTTTTCATTTTCCATCAGAAAAAAATCAGTGGGATCAACCACGTGTAAGCCATCAGTTGGAAAATCGTAGGCAGTTCTCAACCCAGTTCTTACCAACCAAAGAAATTTAAGGCAAAATAAGGCCTCTCGAATTGGATCAAAGTAAAGGGCTCATTTTATTTTTCATCATTGCTAATTAGCTTTTCTTTTGCAGAAGTAAGCCTAACAAAGTGGTAGCAGGCCTAACAAAGTGATATCAGAGCAACTGACTTTCAAGATCTCAATTCTTGAGAATCAAGACACAAGTTTTCATCCAAAATGTCAGTAACAAGGTTCGAGGTGGAGAAATTCGATGGCAAAGGAGACTTCAGACTGTGGAAGGCTAAGATCAAGGCGATACTCGGCCAGCAGAAAGCCCACAGAGCCATCCTTGATCCATCAACATTTCTACCACGGTGAGAGCCCAAGAAAAGGAGGATTGAGAGCTGGAAGCCTACAGTACGTTAGTTCTTAATCTAAGTGATAATGTTCTTAGACAAGTATTAGATTAAGAAACTGCTTATAGAATTTGGACTAAGCTAAAAGAGTTGTATGATACTAAAGACCTTCCTAGCAAAATGTATCTTAGGGAGAAGTCCTTTACATTTAAAATTGATTCATCTAAAATACTATCTGACAACTTTGATGAGTTCAAGAAGATAGTTACTGAATTTAAAACTCTAGGAGAAATACTAGGTGATGAAAACGAGGCCTATGTGCTCCTAAACTCTTTGCCTGAATAGTATAGAGAAATTAAGAATGCACTCAAGTATGGAAGAGATAGCATAAGCACAGACACCATAATCTCAACCCTTAAAACTAGAGAGGTTGAGCTACAGGTTGATAAAAAGGATAAACCTAGTGGTGAAGGTCTGTTTGTAAAAGAAAACTTCAAACAAAACCACTGTAAAGACAAGAAACCTCATAACCTAGAAGAAAATAAATCAAAACAGAAAATAAAATGTAAGTACTGTAAGAAGAAAGGACATATAATAAAAGACTGTTTTATTTTAAAGAGAAATAACCAAGAAAAAGAAAAGGATTCAAAAGACAAATAGCCTAAGGCATCTGTTGTAGAGGGTTCATTCATCTACTCAGATGCCTTAGCCTCAACTCTAGACAGATCTAATCATATAAACCCTCTAGGTAAACATGATTGGATTTTAGACTCCGGATGCACCTACCATATGACATCAATGAAACCCTGGTTTAACACCTTTAAGGAAATAGAAGGAGAAATGGTTTATATGGGAAACAACCAAGCCTGTAAAATTAAAGGCATTGGCTCTGTTTCCATGAAACTCAAAGATGGAACTATCAAACTTCTTAGGAATGTGAGATATGTTCCTCTACTTAAAAGAAATCTAATCTCCTTAGGCATGTTAGATGCTATAGGGTGTGAATACAGGGGTAAAAGAGGAACTCTTGAGGTGTTAAAGGACTCTAAAGTAATATTAGTGGGGAAAAGGTAAATGACTTATTTGTGGTCAAAGGAGTAGAGATGATCACTGAAGCGTAGCCACCACAAATGAGATTACCAAGGCTGATTTATGGCATAAAAGGCTATCTCACATAAGTGCTAAAGGCCTAGAAGTCCTATCTAATCAAGGTATTCTCCCTGAAAGTCTTTCAAAAGATCTAACCTTTTGTGAACACTGTGTTTTAGGGAAAGCCACAAGGTAAAGTTTCACTAAAGCACAACATACCACAAGAGCTATCCTAGATTACATACACTCTGACCTATGGGGTCCAGCTTCTATACCTAGCCTAAGTGGCTTAAGGTATTTACTTTCTTTTATTGATGATTTCTCTAGGAAAAGTTAGGTCTACTTCCTTACAACTAAAGACCAAGTGTTTGATAGGTTTAAGGAATGGAAATTCATGATAGAGAAACAAACTTCTAAATAAATTAAATACTTAAGAACAGATAATGGACTGGAATTTTGTAGTGAAGAGTTCAACAAATTCTGTAAAGAAACAGGAATTACTAGGCATAAGACAGTTAGATGCACTCCTCAACAAAATAGAGTTGCTTAAAGACTCAATAGAACAGTCATGGAAAGAGTTAGATGTCTCTTATCTGATGCAATTCTAAGTGAAAATTACTGGGTAGAGGCTACAAGCTACACTGTATACACCTTAAATAGGTATCCACATTCCTCCCTAAATTTTTTGACTCCTAAAGAAAAATGGACCTCACATCCACCTAACCTAGATAACCTAAGGGTATTTGAATGTGTTGGTTATATACATCAAAATCAGGGGAAATTAAAATCTAGGGCAGTAAAGTGTATATTTGTAGGGTTTTTTGAGGGAGTAAAAGGATTTAAAATGTGGAACCCTATTGAAAAGAGGTTTATTATAAGTAGAGATGTCACTTTCAGAGAAAAAGAAATGTTTATGCAAAAGGAAAGGACATCCTATGAAGTTCCTAACAGCCTTAACACTACTAGGATTGAGGTGGAGTCACTTAAAGCTTCTTCCACTAACCAAAACCCTCCTATATATTTAGAAGAAGAAGAGGATGTCTTAAATGAGACCACTAGGAATACTGAAGTTATCCCTGACCTAAGTCAGTATTCTTTAGCTAGGGATAGACAAAGAAGAGTGATAGTTCCTCCAGCTAGGTATACTGAAAATAACTATATAAACCTAGTTCTAAATGCCACAATAGCTCCTAATGACCAAGAACCAACCACTTTTGAAGAGGCAGTGAACTGCCTTAATGCTAGGTCTTGGATTCAAGCTATGTATGAAGAGATGGAGTCACTCACTGTCAATAATACCTGGACCATAGCTCCTCTTCCTAAAGGGTTGTAAACCTATAGCTTCTAAATGGATATATAAACTAAAGGAAGGTTCTACCAAAGATGAAAAGCCTAGATACAAGACAAGGTTAGTGGCTAAATGTTTTACTTAAAGAGAAGGAATAGACTATACTGAAATCTTTTCACCAGTAGTGAAACAAACCTTTATTAGGCTTCTTTTATCTCTAGTTGCTCAGTATAATTTAGAACTAGATCAACTAGATGTTAAAACTGCCTTCCTACATGGAAACTTAGATGAGGTAATATATATAGTTCAACCTAAAGGATTTGAGGAAAAAGGTAAGGAAGACCTATATTGTCTTCTAAACAAGTCAATATATGGTTTAAAACAATCTTCTAGATGCTGGTACAGAAGGTTTAATGACTACATAGAGAGCATAGGTTTTCAAAGGAGTTTCTATGATATTTGTTCTTATATCAACTCTACTACCTATAAGGATAAAGTCTACCTATTACTCTATGTTGATGATATGTTACTAGCAGGAAAGTCTAAGGAGGATTTAACTCATGTAAAAAATCTCCTAAAGAGAGAATTTGACATGAAAGAATTGGGTCAGTCTAAAAAGATCCTTGAGATTGAAATTAAGAGAGACGAAACATCCTCAACCCTAACCATAAGTTAACTAAGCTACTGTGAAAAGGTTATAAATAGATTCAATATGACAAATGCAAAACAAGTCACTATTTCTATTGCTACACACTTTAAACTTTCCTCTGAGAACTCACCAAAAGAGACAGACATAGAACATTTGACTCAAATCCAATCAATTCCATACAATCATGCAGTAGGGAGTCTAATGTACTGAATGATATCTACTAGACCAAACTTATCATACAAGTTTAGTCAGTAGATACATGTCTAACCCTGGAAATAGAGATTGGGAAGCAACAAAATGGATTTTAAGATATCTTATTTGGTCTAAACAGTCAAAATTAACATATCAAAGTACTAATGAATCAAATTTAGAACTATATGGATATGTTGATTCAAATTTTGCAGGTGATTAAGACAAAAGGAGATCTCTAACAAATTATCTATTCTTATTTGGTCCTAACTTATTGTGTTAGAAAGCTAATTTACAGTCAATCATAACATTGTTAACCACAGAAGTAGAGTATATGGCATTTTTAGAAGCAATAAAGGAAGCACTGTGGTTAAAAGAATTGATGAAGAACTTTGGTATTAATCAAACAGTAGTTAAAATCTACTGTGATAACCAAAGTGCCATTCACTTTTCCAAAAACTCTCAGTATCATTCAAGGACCAAACATATAGACATCAAGTATCACTTTGTCAGAGATAGAATAGAGAAAGGAGAAGTCGAGCTGCTAAAAGTTCATACCACCAAGAACGCAGCTGACATGTTTACCAAACCTGTAAGTAAACTCAAGCTAGCTAGCTGTCTTGGTCAGATCGGGTTTCTGCTTCCTGAAAAAGGGTGAAGACGTTAAATACAGAAGAATAAGAGGTTGAATGTTGAGCTTAAGGTAGAGATTTGAAGAATATAAGCCCATACATCAACATCAAGAAGCAGTTTCACATTTCTTTAATCTTTACAGTTAGTTATTGTAACTACTTGTATCAGAAATTAGTATATAAACTCATCATTTCCAAATTTTAGATACGAACACATATACATAGCTTCAAGAAAATCTTGAACAATCTGTAAACAAAAAGATTTATGAC
This sequence comes from Benincasa hispida, assembly GCF_009727055.1. NCBI lineage: Eukaryota > Viridiplantae > Streptophyta > Magnoliopsida > Cucurbitales > Cucurbitaceae > Benincasa > Benincasa hispida. The sequence continues at coordinate 11,246,396 of NC_052350.1, forward strand.
TTAGCTTCTTAATAAAACTCCCTCCTTCCCGTGGACGTAGGCTTTCATAGCCGAACCACGTACATTGCAGTGTAAATTTCTTCTTCTCTTCTCATCGTCTACAAAATCGCTCATCGTTTACCTTTTTTCCTTCATATCGTTTAGAAGAACAAACAATAGTCTACCTTTCTTCCAGCAATCGTTTACACGATTGCATGATCGTCTACCTTTCTTCCAGCATTCGTCTACACGATTGCATGATCGTCTACCTCTTTTCTTCTGCCATCGTCTACCTGACTGCAAGCATCCTCATCGTATACTCATAAACAACCACACAGATTAAACAAAAAGACATTAGGGTTAGAAGAAAGAAAAGAATACAGAAAGGAAGAGAACAAGAGAATCAGAAAGCTAGATAGAGAAAGAATTTTTTTTGCATTAATCACCATAAAAAATCAAAAGTCTTTTTCATTTTCCATCAGACAAAAATCAGTGGGATTAATCACGTGTAAGCCATCAGCTAGGAAATCGTGGGCAGTTCTCAACCAAGTTATCTACCAACCAAAGAAATTTGAGGCAAAGATCAGGGCCTCTCGAATTGGATCAAGGTAAAGGGCCTCATTTTATTTTTCATCATTTGGGCTAATTAGCTTTTCTTTTGCAGAAGAAGGCCCAACGAAGTGGTAGCAGGCCTAACAGTTTTTAACAAATACGAGAGAGAATTAAAAATATGAATGTCATCTTTAATTTGTAATAATATTTCTGTTTTTGTAACGATATCGTCAATCCTTAAGAGAGGAGGAAAAAAGAAAGAAGGAAAAGAATAACAAAGGCTCTTTTTTCCTAATAAATAAAATGTCTTTTGGAAATCCTCATATTACAAGTCCACTTTGTTAGGATGAATGCCAAAGAGGATGAAGAAAGTCAAAGTCAAATGGTCGAGCCAAGCCAGAGAAGCCATATCAAGAAGGAAAGCCACGTCTGAAGCTCATTCTAGAGGAATATTTCTGAAAATTTGTTTTTCCATTTCTCAAATTAGGCCACATGTATACCATTCTTTTACTGTCTTCATTTATTTTATTCTTCCAAATTCGGGAAGAATTGTGTATAAATGTATCGATTGTGATCGAATAATATATCAAGAAGAGTTTAGAAGAATTTCTCTCAAAATTCCCAATTTCTCTCGACCCTAATTTGGTATCAGAGCAATATGGCATATGTCGCCTTCATCTGAATTTTAGCTCCGTTTGAGACCCCAAAATTCAATACTCCACCACCGAATCAACTCCTCAACCAGATCACGAGTATCAAGTTTAGAACATTGAAACTACATGTTGTTAAAATCCTTAGTACTGCCGATTTTCTGTAGCTATAAACTTGAAGGGCATCTATCAGGTGAAATCTCATGTCCTCCCAAATTTTTTATGTCATCCAGTGACAAGTTGGCCCCAATCATCTGAAACTACTAAAGAAGCAACAAGCTCAAATGTGATTTCTGGAGAAATGACTAACGAAAAAATCTTAAATCCGGAGTATGACGTGTGAGTCACAATAGTGTAAGAGTCTATAACTCGCATGTGGAAGCAATCAGAAAATTAAGCACTCTAACTACATTAATTTTAGAATTAAAGCATGCATGTTTATTCAAGAAAATAGGGTTTGAGATACAACCTTTGAAGAATCTCAAAATTCCAGCAATCCTTGGTTAATTTCTAATTACAAACTCATCGTGGACCACCACAGTCTTCCCTGCTATTCTTCGACTTTAGAATAGATTGTGTGATCCAATTTGTGAAGAATTTGAACTTGGAGAGAACAATTCTCTTCAAAAATACAAATTGCATGCAGTTTTTCCAAATTCAATTGCATCACACAATGACACCAAATCAATATGAAATTAAATGGGATTAAGTGTATAAATTAGCGAGAAATATGGGATTCTCCCATTAACCCTATTTTTCGTTTAAATTAGAATTCCATAAATTCAATTTAAAATGAAATTTGATTTTAAATTTGAATTTCAAAAACTCAAAATTTAATTTGAAATAAAATTAATTCAAATACTTACTTTTAAATAAAATTTATTTATTTTAAATAATTTGAAATAAAATTAATTCTAGTAATTAATTAAACAATTTAATTAACAATATTAATTTAATATCAAATCTTAAATTAATAACCAACACCAATCATAAAAATGAATCACTATTCATGTGTAATATTTAAATCATATTTAAATATTTCAACTCTCCAATTTGTTTAATTCAACAATTAAATTATATAATTGTGTCAATTATATCACATATAATTAACTGTAGTTCCCTAAACCAAATTTAAACGTTTCAAATTCTCATCACACTATTCTAAGTTTTAGTCCGATATGAGCTTGCAGGGGACCTAATGGACTTATAGATCATGAGCTCCAACGATCCGAGATTAACCAGCTAAACTCTTTAACCTTACCAACATTTGTTAACTACCAAGACAATCCATTAAAGTCCAGTAGTTGCACTCTCTTCACTGTAGATATATTTTTGTCCACCTGATTTAACCATGATTAGTAAGTCGATGATTAACAAGTTGTTCGTAATTACAGCTAGGTCAAAAATATCGTTTTACCCCTCTGAATACACTTATTCCTCAAGTCTCACTTTCCTCTAATAAATACACTTATTCTTTAATTATCAAACCTTGTTATGTAAGAGTCCGGTCGTTACAGTTCGGTATGAGAGGATTTGAGCTAAGTAAGCTCTACTATATTAGAAGAGTCGTAGTATTTGATGGTTTGGCTTGTTAAGTGATGCCCACAGTTATGTTAAATACATTAGTAAGTGAAATTTTCAGACAAGAAACTTAGTAAATAATTTAGCAAGCATAAGTATGAGTAAAAGAAGTACGATTAGAATGAAAGAATGTGTGTACTAGATGCCACCACAATGTACTCCAACACGAGAGGCAGACCTCGAAGTGAACCCACGGGGGTTCAAAATCAAGGAAATAGACAAATGCCTTATGTGTTACTTACACCAAAAGCATTACAAATATTAATACAGAATATGAGTAATACACAACCTCATCCACCACACCAATATCTAATAATACAAATGACTCGAAAATTATAAGAGAATTCAAGAAGTTCAATACTACAACATTTGATGGATCATCTGTGGATCCAACTATAGCAAAGAATTGGATAGCAGAAATAGAAACTTTTTTTCGCCACATGAACACTCTAGAAAAATAGAAAATAAATTGTACCACCTTCATGTTAAGAGGTGATGCAAAATTCTAGCGGGATTCCATAGAAAGAGCAACCGAAGGTTCAATCTCGTGGCAGCAATTTAGACAGGCTTTTTACAACAAGTATTTTCCCTTGACAGCAAGATATCAGAAGGAAGTGAAATTTTTTAATCTCCGTCAAGAGAACATGTCAGTGGCGGAGTATGAACGGAAATTTGATCGCTTGTCTCACTTTGTTCATTGGCTAGTGGACACAGAAGAGATGAAGGTTGAAAGGTTTATCTCGGGATTAAGAGAAGGCATTCGAGGGTCGATTACTGCTTTTTGACACATAGAGTATGCACTTGCCCTCGAATCGGCCTTACTCATGGAAGTAGATCTTAATGCCAAAACCTCAACTTCTAAACAAGGATTCATGCTAAATCAAAAGAGGAAATTCAACCAACAAGACTTCCGACGTTCACAACGTCAAGCTAAAAATTCTCAAGGCACTCAGGGCATACAGTCACAACAAAAGAGCTAAACTTTCACATATTCTAAGTGCGGAAATTTTGGAAAACACCATCAGAGGTAATGTGTTCGGAACTTAGGAGTGTGTGTCAACTGTGACCAGAATGGTCACTATGCAAAGGCTTGCCCAAAGCTCAACACTCAAGTATCAACTACTCATACCACCCAGCCTACCAATAACAAGGTCATACAACAGTAGAAAGGGCAAGTGTTTGTTGTTACACATCAAAAGGTGGAAAATCAAGATGTGTTGTTACAGGTATCTTATCCATCCTTGGGTGTTATGCTTTCATTTTATTTTATTCAAACTCTAGTCATTCATTCATCTCCATAACATTTTCACAACATGCTCAACTAAAATCAAAGCCCCTAGGTTACATTCTATCTGTAGCTACTCCTGTCGGACTATCTATGCTAGTTAGCTCAGTAGTGGAAAACTGCGAGTTGTCAGTATCAGGACATAAGCTATGGGTGACTCTTATCATCCTATATATAAGTGATTTTGACATAATATTAGTTATGAACTGGTTAGTAGCAAACCATGCAAGCATAGATTGCAATCATAAGGAGCTCATATTTACCATTCCAATAAGAAGCAAATTTAAATTAAGAGTTATAATACACAAACTGTTGGGTTTTATGTCCTAATACTCGCAGTTTGTAAAAGTTAAATATATTCTATAGTCAATAAACTTATTATTGATTCTATAAATTGCATACGTAAAATCTAAATCCAAGAAACTAAGATCCATGGCTATTACATGAATACTTGAGCTTTATGTAGAGACATAGAGATGGATCAAGTTCGAGTAAATAGCCAAAATGGTCTATAGTATATGATTAAGGTAGTACTATTGGATGTGGCATACTCTAGTAGCTGTTATAAGTTGTTGTAAAGATACTACAAAGAAATTGATCCAGATTCGTTCATGTATTGACAAGAGGAGTGCAAACGTCCTACGCAATGAGTTTGCATAAGATCGGACCAAGAAATAAGTCACTCTTACTTTATAATGTTGTTTACTGTTTAAGACTAATTATTTTGCTTAGATCACCTAGGTAACCCGATCTTAATCCTGAGCTAACTATGAACTCCTGTTTATTTGGGATTATCCTTAAATTTGTATAGGTGAGGGTTGACTCAACAACACCGGCTCAATAAGTCTCCCATTTTAGGGGTAAGACCGGGTAGATAGTTGGGGACATAGGGTGCAAGACAGAATTCAGCTACCCAATTTAGGGATAGGAGAAAGGTCGTTCTCTTAAGTACTGAATCCAGGTCTTGAATAAGGGCCCCACCCTCTCACTGGCTCAAGAGGGATCCGGTTTAGTGATTGGATCATAAACCAATTGTTCATTAGAGGACCGGTTGGAACTTAAGGAACAAGAGTTTAACCAATTAATCTTAAATCGTTGGAGCTCATGATCTGTAGGTCCATAAGGTCCCTCTATTAGCTCGTAAAACATGAACACCTTGAATTGTTAAAATTGAGTGAATTAGAAATGATATCAATTTGAAATGTTTAAATTGAATTTCAATTTGAAAATGTTCAAATGAAAATTAGGGTTTGAATTTGAATAAGTTCAAATTCAAATTAGGGTTTTTATAATTATATGTAATATAACTAACGTTTAATTTATTGAAATTAAACGAAACTAGAAAGTTTATAATATTTAAATGTTGATTTAAACATTAATTACATGAATAGGATTCATGATTAAAATTAGGTATGTGATTAATTTAATATTTGATATTAAATTAATTAATTAATTAAATATCTTTAATTAATTAAAAATCAAATTAATTTCCAATTTTAATTCAATTTAGGAAATTGTTTTCTTAGATTTAATTAATTACGAATGAATTAAATCAAATGTTAATTAATTTTAGAATTAATTGATTTTTGGAAAAAGAAAATTAGAAATTGAAGGTTAAGTGGTTTTTCCCACTTATCTCCAAGTAGGAGGTGTCCTACCTACAAATTCACATAAATCCCACCAAATAGTTGTAGCATCTGTTGGTTGTGTGTAATTTAGAAAGTGCTTGCATGCACATGGTGATTAAAACTCTCAGAAATTGATGATTAAATGGAAGAAGGCTGGAGTTTTTTAGAAAACTCCTGCAAGTTCTTCTTCTACCTCACAAACCCTCTATAGTTCCTTCGCCAAATTCACTCAAATCTGAGTTCCACCAATCCAATTCAAGGCTGAGAATAGTAGAGATCTCTTGGTGGTTCACTGTGAAGGAAATCAAACACGAGGATTTCCATGAGCAATGGAAGGATCTTTTCAAATGTCAATCGTATATGAACTTTACAAATACAATCACAAACGGAAACATGTTGTTATGCACAAAACAGAAATTACAGCATACTTTACTACAGATCAAGGGAAGAATCAACAAATCTTTGCAGAGTCATCTTCAAGTTCCTTGATCACGAATGCTTGATCACAGTAACACAGCAACACACGAACGTTCGTCTAACACGGCCACTACACTACATGATCACCGCACACTCAAACTAAGTGATCGCCAAGGTCATAAACACCTCCCACACCGCGAATGACCTCTACTGAACCTCGACAGTGTCGAGTTGAGTATGACACCACCAAGAAGGTTACTTTGATATTCTCGGTGTGAGAATCCAAAGGGTGAGCTCTGTGTGAACTTGGTCTAAGGCAGAAAATCGGAGGAACTACAATCATGTAACGATTAAGCAAGTGGGAGATGGAATAACCTATCGTATAGGTTGATGTCCAATCATTTAGGAAAAGTTATGCGATCATTTGGCTCATCGTCTAGCTGAGTGTCTACCGTGTAAGAACAATCCATGATCGTTTAGCTAACTCCAAGTTGTTGTTTCGTAAATCTGATTTACTTGACAACTTCTCCATGAGAATTTTTCGAGATTGGAAATCTCAAAATCACAAATTTTCAAATCTTAATTCTTTTTTTCCTAAAATTTGGAAAACATTTTTCCTTTTATCTCACGGTTACCATGAAACCACCAAAAACCTCCCACTCAATTGGTTATTAGAGAAAAATAGATAATTATCCAATAATTAATATTGTTATAAATATAAATAATAACTAACTTACCATAATATATTTATAACCTGTAGTTTTAATATTTAATCTCATAAAATATGTAAACCATAGTTCTTTTTCTATTCCATGGCACTTAATATAAATCTCATTTACATTAATCCTCCACTTAATGTTTCACATATACCATACCGATCACATCATATATAATTGAATTACCTATTGTCAATTTGAACATTTCAAATCAAAACCAATTTGAATCCATTGAGCTACTAAGGGGACCTTATGAACCTATAGCTCGAAGTTCCAACGGTACGTGAATAACTGACTAAACTCTTTAGTCATGGGATCCACCATCCGTTAACTGCCAGCACTCCACTAAAGATCGACAGCTAAACTTTCCTTACTACAGATATATTATGTGTCCATCTTAACCAATCAACGGTGCAACAACCCTTCATAGATTGCTCGTAAGTACAGCTCGACCAATAACCGTATGCCTCTATAGTTACATCTAACTCCTTAAGTACCACTGAATCCTCTAATAAACATAAGTTATAGTCCTACTATAACTGAGTCCTCTCTTCCGAAGAGAAGCTGTGGCCACTATGTTCAAGCCCCGGAATTAGCCTTAAGAGAGTAATCTATCTACTTACCCCTGCTTCAAGGAATGGGTGAATTCCATCTTGTGTAAGTGAGTTCCCAACTCTCAGATCAGACAAGTCTCCAAAAAGGTAGGCATGTTGAGTTGGCAATCTGGAAACTCTCACCCATACTAATCAAAGGATTGCCCTGAAAGACAGGGGTTCCCAAAACACTCAGGATTGAGTTCGTGTCACCTATGGTCGTTTAAGTGAGATGTTAGTCTCTATTATCAACGACGTTATATATAGAGTCTAGTCACCTCGTGGTCCAGTCTTACACAAACTCTTTGTATAGGACACCCCCGCTTGCATGGCTCCACATGAATGGTCAGAATCTAGCATCTGTAGTAGTTTACAACACTTGCAAACCTCTACAAAGCGGGTCGTATCCGTAGTGTCACCAGGATCAGGTATCCCACCTTAATCCTTATACTACAGACCTATTTAGGTTATCACTTAATACATGATCCACTTGTATATCACATATACATGCTTAAGTTTACATAAGATAACCATGGAGCTTTGTTTATTAGATATGAATAAATTCCAGAATGAAATAACTATTATTTTATTCATAAAAAATGTGTATAATTACAAACAACGAGACTCCAGGAGAATTAGGATACTAATCTCAACAATCTCTCACTTGTTCTAATGCCTCGGGAGACTAATGTACAATACAATATAAAACATGTACAATATACAATAAACTAGAGCATACCTTAGTATCATCTCTCACTTGCCCTGAACAAGGTGTCGCATGTCCCGCAGATCTAGACTCTTTAGGTGACCCTCGAACACTTTAGTCATGAGAGCCTTTGTAAAGGGACCAGCAACGTTGTGCTCCAACACGATTTCCATGACTATCACATCACCGTGCTGCACAATCTCCCTAATCAAGTGGTATTTCTGCTCTATATGCCTACCTCGACGATGACTCCGAGGCTTCTTCGAATTTGCCACAACTCCGCTGTTATCACAATACAAAGTGATAGGCAAATCCATATTTGGAACAACTTCTAAATCGGAAAGGAATTTCCTCAGCCAAACAGCCTCCTTAGCTACTTCACAAGCGACTACGTATTCGGTTTCCATAGTGAAGTCCGCGATGCATTCTTGTTTGATGCTTCGCCACACTACAATCCCTCCATTCAGACTGAACACTGACTTCGATGTCAATTTGCGAGAATTTCTATCAGCCTGAAAGTCAGGGTCCGTGTATCTTGTAAGGATCAAATTCTTATCTCCATACATGAGCATGTAGTCCGTCTTTCTCCGAAGATACTTCAGGATCGTCTGACTATCGTCCAGTGATAAAATCCTGGATTAGACTGATATCGATTGACAATCCCTACTGTATAGCAAATGTCGGGTTTGGTACACAACATTGCATACATTAAGCTTCCTACAGTTGAAGCATAGGGAATCCGTCTCAATGCCTCAACTTCTTCATGTGTCTTAGGACATTGATCCTTACACAAAACGGTTCCATGCCTGAAGGGTAACAAACCCCTCTTGGAATCTTGCATTTTGTACCTGATCAACATTTAATCAATGTACGATGCTAAGACAGGGCTAACCATTTGTTCTTACGATCTTGAATGATCTGGATCCCTAGAACATACTGTACCTCACCCAAATCTTTCATTTGGAACTGGGCAGCTAGCCATTTCTTAATGTCAGCCAGATACCCTACATCATTCCCAATGAGTAAGATATCATCCATAAATAGTACCAGGAAAGCTACTGAGCTATTGATGATCTTCTTTTAAAAACAAGACTCATCAACGTCTTGATCAAAGCCAAATGACTTGACTACAATGTCAAGTCTAATGTTCCATGATTGAGATACTTGTTTTAACCCATTGATGTGTTATTTTATGCGATGAAATAATGGAAGGGTTGCGTTGGTGGAAAAAGTGTTGTGCAAATAAGTTTTCTCAGCAGGACCCAAGTATAAATCCTACTGAGTTTCCTGGTAAGTCTAGGGTCGAACTCAGAGACTAAGGAAAATAATATGCGGTAGTAATTTTTAAGATCACTTTGCGTTAACAAGTAAATTAATGGTTTGGTTGGTTTAGCTAGCGTTTCCCGAGAATGCGTTCAAACTATGCGATCATGCTACACTCATGCGACAACAAATCATTTTCCAATGCGAATGCGATAGCTCCTAATTCTAGGACGCATACGATGAATGCGATAATGTCTATAGAGCTTATTCCTAAGTCTCTACTTCTTGCCTATGCAATGATGCAAAATGCACACAAGGACAAGGTGACCGCATACAATCATAACCTATCTCTAGGATGCATGCGATGCGTTAATAGCAAACAGTGCTTATTCCTAAGTTCATATCTATTGATTAGCGTTTCTAATCTGACTCTCCCGAGCCTAGATTCTAACCTGACTTTTTCAAGCCTAGATTCTATCCTTAGACTACCCTCCCGAGTATCTCTAATGGATGAATGACACATACATAATACAAGATAATCGCATAGAATGAAGATCCCCAGTTATGCTAGCTAAATGCTTCTCAACCCATTCGACAGATTTAGCTACTCATGCGTAATGTACAGAGAGTGAACAGATATAAAGAAGTAAATTCCATTTCTATAGATAAATTCAGAGTATAAAATGACAATGGAAGATAAGGGTAGAGAGCCTAGTAGCAATTCCTTGCTTACCAAGGCTTTTACACTGTTAACTCTATTCTGCTCAAAAGATGTTCTTACTTCCGCAAGAGTTGGCCCTCTCTCTAATCTTGACACTTTCGGCACTCTTCCAAGTTCACTAGAATGATCTCTCGGTATAACCTCACTTCCCTTGCTTCTGTCTTCTAAGTAAAAGAAAACTAAGAACAAAGCTACTTCCATCTAAAGGGAAAATTCTTTAACTGTCGAACACCTTCACTGAAGGTGGCCTCTGGTATTTATAAAGCTTCGAGGTAAAAGGCTTATTGTCTCTTATGATTGTACTGATAAGATGCCATTAATTCTCTATCTGATGCGCCGAATATTTATCACTGAAAAGTTGAGTGTACTTGCTACAGTAGTTCCTTAACGGCTTCTCAACTTAATTTAGAATCGATCGTCATTAGCTTTCTGTCCCATTGTGATTTATTATGCTTTTCACCCAGATGCGGCCACCAAAGATGCGTCTGCTCTATGCAGCAACCTTCTTGAGCAGAGATCGCAACAAACAACTCTCATGGGCCCGAATCAAAAAAATAAGAATTTTGAGCATCGTGAGCGCAAATGATCGCATAGCCTTGCATTAACGCAATCTCTTAATGCGCTCGGGCATTGATTTCTTTGGATCACATTTTTTGCCTTGCGTCAACGCATATTCTGCACAAAAATATATAAGTTAACTGTTTTAATGCGATGGACGCATACGACCACAATATTGTGAACTTAATGCTTTTGGACGCAATCTTGTATATTTTTGTCATCACAATCCTACATTGTTTAATAACTTACTGTAATAACATGCATTTCTGCCCGTTATCACCCATAAATGGACCTATTAAGTTTGTAAACTTTTTGCTCTTGATCTGGAACTATGAACCCCTCTGGTTGAGTCATATAGATGGTCTCCTCAAGATTACCATTAAGAAAGGCAGTCTTGACGTCCATTTTCCATATTTTATAATCATAAAATATGGCTATGGACAGGAGTATCCGGATAGACTTGAGCATGAAAACAGGTGAGAAAGTTTCCTCATAGTCAACTCCCTTGACCTAAGTATAACCCTTTGCCATGAGTCAAGCCTTAAAGGTTTACATCTTTCCATCTACAACTCTCTTTCACTTATAGATCCACTTACACCCAATAGGTCTTACCCCATCAGGTGATTCAACAAGCTCTAAGACATTATTGAAGTACATAGACTCCATTTTCTGTTCATGGCCTTAACCCATTCATCTTTGTCAACATCCACCATTGCTTTCTTAAAAGACAACAGATCCTCGATCCCATCATTAGAAATAATGTTTTGGGCTTCAACCAAACCCATGTAGCGATCCGGTGGGTTCATAACCCTCCCACTACATCGAGGTAGTCTCAGCTCTTGAGCTGGTTGACTAGATGTTTTGACCTCAACAACTCTTGTTGATCTGTCAGTCTATTCAAAAACTCTTATTGAACCCTTAGAAGTCTCAGTCTCACTGGAAATCTCACACAAAACGAGCTTACTTCGTGGCTTATGATCCGGATGTGGTCTTCTTCCAAGAAAGCATTTGTAGAAACAAATACTTTGTTCTCACTTAGATCATAGTAGTATCCACCTCTCGTTTCCTTGGGGTAGCCTACAAAGAGGCAAACCTTTGAACGTAATTCCAACTTCTTTGGGTTAGTCACTAACATATATGTTGAACAGCCTCAAATCCTAAAGTATTGTAAACTACCTTTACAGCCTCTCCATAGCTCAAAAGGTGTTTCAGAAATACTTTTCGAGGGACCGTTGTTTAGGATATAACATGCAATCTCCACTGCACAACCCCAAAAAGAGTCTGAAAGATGAGCATAACTCATCATAGACCGAACCATGTCTAATAAGGTTTTGTTTCTCCTTTCTGATACACCATTCTGTTGAGGTGTACTAGGGCCAAGAGTTAAGATGCAATCCCATGTTCTATCATATAGTTCTGGAATTGGAGGTCCATATACTCTCCATTACGATCAGATCGTAGTGTTTTTATCTCCTTACCTAACAAGTTTTCAACTTCAGCCTTATACTCCTTAAACTTGTCAAGGGCTTCAGACTTACATTGCATTAGGTAGAGATACTTGTATCTTGAATAATCATCTATGAAAGAGATGAAATATTCATACCCACCATAAGCCCTAACATTCATCGGACTACAAGGGTCTGAATTTACAAGCTCCAAGGCTTCCTTGACTCTATAACCTTTTCCAATAAAAGGTCATTTGGTCATCTTGCCTTCAAGACATGATTCACATACCAATAAGGAGTTTTCTTCTAAACTCTTTAGAAGTCCACTTTGCACCAACTTTTCAATCCTATTGAGGTTGATGGGACCTAATCTTAGATGCCAAATATGGGCATTTTACTTAAGAGAAACCTTTGGTCTTTTATCATTTGTTGTCCTACTGAATATTTCAGTGTTAAACAAGGATTTTATGACTAACAGCCTTAGTACGTATAAATTACTTTCCATTGAACCATAACCAATCTCCATTCCATTCTTGAAAATAAACACTTTATTCTAAAAAAAGGAGACGGTATACCCTTGTTCAATAAAACAAGAAACCGAGATTAAGAACCTCTTAATATGAGGAACTATGAAAACATTATCCAGTAACAGATAACATTTCTTGTCAACAAATAACTTCAGCCTGCCTACAGCAACAGCTGAAACTACGTCACCAGTACCCACTCGTAGAGTCATCTCTCCCTGTGGCAACGTTTGCCAGGAACTAAATCCTTAGTAAGAGGAACTGACATGATTGGTAGCACCCGAATCTAAGATCCAGGTAGAATCATGATTTTCTACCAAACACGTCTTCAAGACCAATAAATCAGATTTACTGTCTTTCCTCCTCTTTTGGAGAGTAGTGGAATTAGTGTCAAAACAACTGACACTACTGGTTTTGTCATCCATCCCTTTATGCTCGACAAGTAAAAATTGACATTCAAACATGTCTTGCAACGAGTCCATGATCTCGTGTGCAATGACCATGTTCTCAACCCTTTTGGCCAAAACAACAGGTATGTTAGCCAAAATGTGAAGTCGGGCCAATGAATTAGCCTTCATCTACACCTCATATGCATTGCAAATACTTCGCGGTGTATCAAGGGTCGGGACTTGAGGACACTGCTTAACCATGAAAAATTTGAGGTTGTTTGCCACAAAATACATTTCATACGATTCTTTCCACTGTATGTAATCGATCATATGAAAGGCACTAAATGGAAATACTAACAAGTTGCTGAAAAGAAAAACACATTGACCTACATTAGGTTTTAAACAAGTACCCATTGTAAAAACAAACAACATCCGATAAGGTTTTAGCAAAACTAATATGAACCCCATGTGACGTCTAGTTTCGCAATGATGCTTCAAAGGTTTAGGACAAAAGCCGCCGAAGGGAGGTCAATTATCCTTCCTCTAAATTGAGAAGTTCTCAACCAGTCATTAATACCAGAATAACTTTTGTTTCTATAACGACTAGCCATCATTGATTTGGTCAAGAGATCATTAACTTACTTAACAATCTCTCGTAAGTGTGACCTGCCATTTTAGACCCTAGAGATCCGTCCCAAGCAGCCAATCCAAAGGGAAAAAATCCGATTGGGACAAAACTTAAAGCGACCTTATCCATTTATGGAGTTCACCTTGATCTTGACCAACTGCAAAAAACCCATCCAAAGGGGGATGCTCCCAGGGTGCCACAAGGGAGTACAGAATGATCTTCGGTGTGAATCAATGACAGAGACCATAGGACGTGTTGACACACACCTTTCACCCACTTACTATAAACACTCTCTCCGTCCACCTTGATATTGACTCATGGAAACACCGTCCGAAGGGCATGCTCCTAGGGCACCATGAGGCCAAGTATGAATCTCACGGTGTGAACATTTAGGAAGAAATATGAGTGGAATTATAGACATATCAAATACATCTTTTCCTCCCATTGAGTATTTTATAACCTAGGGTTTAGTTTACTTAGAAAAAACACGGCTAAGAATTTTAATTAAGTGACTTTTAGGTTTGCCAAAGAGTAACTTTTATCTTGGATAGTTAAACAACTTTTGATCATCATCCATTAAACTCTTTAACGAAGTATTTGATCAATTGTCACATGTTTGTAGAAAATCTATCTAATTCACCTTTTTAGGTAGGTTCACAGGTAGGAGGTTCTGTTTCTGTCAGCTTAAGAACCCCAACCTAGACAAAACCCGCTTTAGACAAAAGGTCCCTTATAGATAGATTTAAAACAAATTTAATCTTTTATGCCAATCAATTTAATCCTATTAAACCGATTTGAAAAGATTAATCTAGGTTACTAAACTCTTTTAAAACATTTGAACTTAGGTCTATCTCAATCCAATTTTAAAACTCTTTTAAAAAAAAACTTGAGTTCACCCTAAGTCCGCATGCAACTTTTTCTTATTGATTTTAGTTTTAATTTCCTTTATAACACTTATAAACAAAAACAACCAAAACCACAATGCAAAGCTAACACATGCAAGGCATTCATATAGATTATAAACAACCTAAGTGTCATGCTCAATGCATTATTCATTCATTACTACTTCTTTTATATAACGCTTATACAAAAACAGAAACGAAACAAACATAACATGCTTCCATTCACCCTTAGACTATAACACTTATAATAAAAGGATGATGTTGGATAATGCTCACTGCATGCAAAATATAACTCTTATATTTCATGATGCATGCGCATGCTTTCATGTAATTCCTTCATGCAATATTATAATATTTATAATATATGATGCATGAATGATTGCACAATCTAAGGTGGGTTTTTAAACTATATGTCAAATACTTTTCCATATTAACACCATACATCACATGTATAATAAACAAATGTTGATGAACTGGGTAAAATTGCCTCAAATCCACAAAGGTAAAAGCTAACTATTACAAAGAACTGGGAGTCTCCGTTCAAACAGATGAACCGAGTCTTGAACCGTCCGGGCAAAGAAATGCGTCTCCAACCATCGTGTACCAAACTCCCTGCGATCATCTACACGAAAGAACAAATGCTTCGCTTTATCATTAACCAACGCTCCTAGAGCTAAACGATCGTTTAGCAACGATCATGTACCTTTTACTAAGGGATGAAGCCCAAGGTATGCGATCGTCTAGCACACTCTATACAATGCAAGCCTTATACAATCGTTTAAACGACTACAATGCAGCAAAGCACCATCACCTAAACGATCGCTTAGCGAGTGCCTTCGTATCGTATACCGCATGTTCGTGTAGGTAGTAACTAAGTGATGAGGTAGCTAACTACACGATTGTCTACCGCACTCCTTCTTCTAAACGATGAGCATCAAATGCTCCCACTACGATCGTCTACCTCCAGTGTCTACGCGATCGGGCAACTAATGCTACGTGATAAAGTAAATGATTTACCCCATCATTTATCATTAGCTAAACGATTGTTTAGTAAATACTACACGATCGTATAGAAAAATATACACGATCGTTTAGATAAATCCCAATGATCATTTACCTTAGGCAATACGATACAACTAACTTTTGGTCTTCTTCCTCGCTGAGAACCGCATCTCCATGCTTTGAAACTTCATCATGAACGACTTGACTAACTCAAACTCTTTGAATTATAGACTCGATAACATGTTAGTTACACCCAAAAACACAGGAGCCCTTACAAATTAACACTTTGTAATTGAAGAAAGCTTTAAACAAAGGCAATTAAACCTGAAAACATCCATCAACGCCATCCACAAAAGCATTTAACAATTAAACACAAATGTAAAAAACTCACCAAGTAGAAAGGATCTCTTGGTGGTTCACTGTGAAGGAAATCGGACATGAGGATTTCCATGAGCAGCGGTAGGATCTTCAAAATTTCAATCGTATATGAACTTAACAATTACAATCACAAACAAAAACATGCGGTTATGTATAATATAGAAATTACAACATGCTTTACTACAGATCAAGGGAAGAATCAACAAACCTTTGTAGACTCATCTTCAAGTTCCTTAATCACGAACGCTTGATCACAGCAACACAGCAACACATGAATGTTTGTCTAACATGACCGTTACACTGCACGATCACTGATAACGGGCAAAAATGCACGTTATTACAGCGTAAAGATGTAAAACAATGTGTGTATACGACGTTAAAAATATATAAAATCATGACCAAGAGGTTAAACTGAGAATATTGCGATCGCATGTGCCCATTGAATAAAAGCAGCTAAAAGATTGCGACCGTAAAGCCATGCGATCGTATGCGCTCGCAAGAATTTTCTCAAGAAGGTGGCCGCATAAAGATGGCGCATCAAGGTGAAAGCATAATAAATCGTGAATGGACGGAAAGCTGATGACGGTCGAATCCGAATTTAGTTGACAAGCCATTAACAACACAGTATAGTAAGTACATTCAACTTTTCGGTGACCATTAATCGATGCATCAGACAGAAGATTTATTGACCTCCCATCATTGGAATCATTAGAGAGAAAAGCTTCTTCATCTTGAGCTCTATAGATACCGAAGGCTAGCATCAGTAAAGGAGTTCATCACAGTTCGCCATATACATAGAAGATAGATCATAGATTGCCATTAGTCTGTAGTAATTTTTATACTTAGAGGTGGAGGCGAGCGAAGAGAAGAAGACGCCGAGAGATCACTCTTGGATAGTTCAAAGGATTGCCGAGAAGCGCTGTAAAGGGAGAGAGGGCCGACACTTGCGAAAGCAAGGACATTCTTCTGGACAGAGTAGAGTAAAAAGACAGTGTAAAAGCCACAGGAAGCAAGATATTGCTACCGAGATTCTTATCCCTACTTTTCATTGTTGTTTTGTATTCTGACTTTATTTATAAAATGGAATTCTCATCTCAACATCTATTCAATCTCTTCACATTTCGTATGAGTAGCTAAATTTCCGAATGGTTTGAGAAGCACTTAGCTAGCATGACCTAGGATCTTTACTTTATGCGATCATCTTGTCTTATGTATGCATTATTCACTCTTTAAAGATAATTGGGAGAGTAGTCTAAAGAAAGAACCTAGACTTGAGAGAGTTAGATTAGAACTGCATAAGCAAGAGATAGAAACTTAGAGATAAGTTCTGTTTGCTATTATATATCACATGCACCCTAGAAATAGGATATGATAGTATGTGGTCACATTATGTATGTGTGTGTCATTCATCATCGCATAGACAAGAATAGAGGCTTAGACATAAGTCCTATTGACATTATCGTATACATCGCATGCGTCCTAGAAATAGGAACTATGGCATTTTCATTGAGAGATGACATGTTGTGTGTATGTAGCATGATTGCATAACTTGAACGCAATCTTAGGAAGTGTTAGCTAAATCCCTTCTCAACCCGTTCATCGCATACTCATTGTATTCTCGATTCTATCAACTCCTTACTTGAATTTTCCGCATAGGAAATATACTTAAACAACACATCAATCACTTATTTGTTTTTGTAACCAGCAAGGAATCAAAATTTATTGTCGCTTAGTGTCTCAGTAGTCCCTATGTTCGACCTTGGACTTACCAGGAAACTTAGTGAGATTTATACTTGGATTTTACTAGGAAAACATGCATGTGCAATGCATAAATCATCATTGCAATTATACACCATTATTTCATCTCATTTACAACATATCAAATTTTTGGTGCCGTTGTCAGGGACTACGGTAGTACATATTGTGCTAACATTAACTTTTTTATTTTCTCTGTGCATCACCTCTCCTTTGGTAAGGGAATAAGCGGGTTTCGTATGAGTGAAGGACAAGTTCCGGAGCACAACTATGACCCATTGATTGAAAGAACGTTCAAAAGAAGATGAAGAAATAACCGCCGACAACAACTAGAGAGAAATCCTAACATGGCGAAACAACCAGAAGATAGAGCAGCAAACGCAAACAACATCATGGCAAACCCCATTCTCCTAGGAACGACCGCAATAGACCCATTCGAGACTATGCGTCGCCCGACCTCTATGATTTCTCCCCAGGAATCATGAGGCCCGCCTTGGATGGATCGAGGTTCGAGATGAAGCCGCTTATGCNATATGCGCTCGCGAGAATCTGCTCAAGAAGGTGGCCACATAAAAACGGCGCATCAAGGTGAAAGCTTAATAAATCTTGATGGGATGGAAAGCTGATGATGGTCAAATTCGAATTTAGTTGACAAGCCATTAATGACACACTGTAGCAAGTACACTCAACTTTTTGGTGATCATTAATCGGCGTATCAAACAGAAGATTTAATGACCGCCCATCATTACAATCAATTAAGAGAAAAGTTTCTTCACCTTGAGCTCTATAAATACTCAAGGCCACCATCGTTTGAGAGAGTTAGACATAGTTCGAGTTGGACAAAGTTCGCCATATACTTAGAAGATATAATATACAATTAGTTAGCCATTACTCTGTAGTTGTTCAAATAATTAGAAGACGGAGGTGAGCGAAAAGAAGAAGATGCCGAGAGATCATTCTTGGTTAGCTCGAAAGACTGTCGGGGAGCACTCTAAATGGAGAGAGGGCCGACACTTGCAAAAGTGAGAACATTCTTCTGGGCAGAGTAGAGTAAAAGACAGTGTAAAAGCCTCGGGAAGCAAGACATTGCTACTAGGCTTCTTATCCTTGCTTTCCATTGTTGTTTTGTATTTTGACTTTATTTATAAAATAGAATTCTCATCTCAATATCTGTTTAATCTCTTCACATTTCACATGAGTAGCTAAATTTCCAAATGGGTTGAGAAGCACTTAGCTAGCATGACCTAAGATCTTCACTTTATGCAATCATCTTGTCTTATGTATGCGTCCTTCACCATTTAGAGATACTTGTGAGAGTAGTCTAAAGAAAGAACCTAGACTTGAGAGAGTCAGGTTAGAATCTAGGCTTGAGAGAGTCAGATTAGAACCACATAAGCAAGAGATGGGAACTTTGAGATAAGTGTTGTTTGCTATCATGCATCGCATGCACCCTAGAAATAGGAGATGATAGTATGTGGTCACCTTGTGTATGTATGTATCATTCATCATCGCATAGACAAGAATAGAGGCTTAGACATAAGTCCTATCGACATTATCGTATACATCGCATGCGTCCTAGAAATAGGAACTATGGAATTTACATTGAGAGATGACATGTTGTTTTGTGTGTGTAGCATGGTCACATAACTTAAACGTAATCTTAGGAAGTGTTAACTAAGTTCCTTCTCAACCCGTTCCCCGCATACTCATTGTAACTTTCACTGTCAGCAACTCTTTACTCAGTTCCGTCGCATAGGATTTATACTTTAAACAAAACACCAACCAAACTTATTTGTTTTTTCCATCGCAAAGGAATAAAAAATTACTAACGCATAGTATCTCAGTAGTGCCTGTGTTCAACCCTGGGCTTACCAGGCAACCTAGTAGGATTTATACTTAGGTTTTACTAGGAAAACTTTCATGTGCAATGCATAGACCATCATCGCAATTATACACCATTATTTCATCACATTCACTATGCATCAATCACCGCGCACTCGAACTAAGTGATCGATCGCCAAGGTCACAAACACCCCAAACACCGCGAACGACCTCCACAGAACCTCGATAGTGTCGAGTTGAGTATGACACCACCAAGAAGGTTACCTTGGTATTCTCGGTGTGAAAATCCAGATGGTGGGCTCTATGTGGACTTGGTTTGAGGCAAAAAATCAAAGGAACCACAATCGTGGATTGAGTAAGTGGGAGATAGAACAATCTATCGTATAGGTTAATGCCCAATCGTTTAGGAAAAGCTATGCGTTCGTCTAGCAAAAGTTGTGCGATCGTTTAGCTCATTGTCTAGTTGAATGTCTATCGTATAAGAATACTCCATGATCGTTTAGCTAACTCCAAGCTGTCATTTAGTAAATCTGATTTATTTGACAACTTCTCCATGATAATTTTTCGAGATTGGAAATCTCAAAATCACAATTTGTCAAATCTTAATTCTTTTTTTCTAAAATTAGGAAAACATTTTTCCTTTTACCTCACGGTTACCATGAAACCACCAATAACCTTCCACTCAATTGGTTATTAGAGAAAAAGAGATAATTATCCAATAATTAATATTATTATAAATATAAATGATAACTAACTTACCATAATATAATTATAACCTATAGTTTTGATATTTCATCTCATGATACATATAAACCATAGCTCTTTTTCTATTCCATGGCCCTTAATGTAAATCTCGTTTACATTAGTCCTCTACTTGATATATCTCATATACCATACCGATCACATTACATATAATCGAATTACCCCTCGTCAATTTGAAATTTCAAATCAACACCAAGAACTGATCAACAACTTGAATCCATTGAGCTACCAAGGGGACCTTATGGACCTGTAGCTCGAAGCTCCAACAATACATGAATAACTGACTAAACTCTTTAGTCACGAGATCCACCATCCGTTAACTGCCAGGCACTCCACTAAAGAGCAACAGCTGAACTCTCCTTACTACGGATATATTATGTATCCATCTTAACCAATCAATGGTGCAACAATCCTTCATAGATTGCTCGTAAGTATAGCTTGGCCAATAACTATTATGCCCTTGTAGTTACATCTAACTCCTTAAGTAGCACTAAATCCTCTAATGAATATAAGTCATAGTCTTACTATGACTGAGTCCTCTCTTCCAAAGAGAAGTTGTGGTCACTATGTTCAAGCCTCAGAATCAGCCCTTAAGGGAGCAATCTATCTACTTACCCCTGCTTTAAGGAAGGAGTGAATTTCATCTTATGTAAGTGAATTCCCAGCTCCCATATCAGACAAGTTTCCAAAAAGGTAGGCATGTTGAGTTGGCAATCTGGCCACTCTCACCCATACTAATCAAAGGACCGCCCTCAAAGGCAGGAGTTCCCAAAACACTCAGGATTAAGGTCATGTCACTTATGGTCGTTTAGGTGAGATGTAAGTCTCCAATATCAACGACGTTATATATAGAGTCTAGTCATCTCGTGGTCCGGTCTTACACAAACTCTTTGTATAGGACACCCCCGCTCACATGTCTCCACATGAATGGTCAGAATCTACCATCTGTAGTAGTTTACAACATTTGCAAACCTCTACAAATTGTACCATATCCGTAGTGTCACTAGGATTAGGTATCCCACCTTAATCCTTATACGCTAGACCTATTTAGGTTATCACTTAAGACATGATCCACTTGTATATCATATATACATGCTTAAGTTTACATAAGATAACTATGGAGCTTTGTTTATTGGATATGAGTAAATGCCAGAATGAAATAACAATTATTTTATTCATAAACAATGTGTACAATTACAAACAAAAAGACTTCGGGAGAATTAGGACACCAATCCCAACACTTTCCACTTGTTCTAATGCCTCAGAAGACTAATGTACAATACAATATAAAACATGTACAATATACAATAAACTAGGGCATACCCCAATATCACATTGTCAATCTGGAGCTGAATTAACGTGAAGAGCAGCTAGGAATTGGAAGTATTCATCAAAGGTATGTTTATTTCAAACCCTCTTGTGAAAGGATGCTTTTAAAACTGTAATTAAATGTAGTTAGAGTGCTTATTGATTCTGTTTGCTTCCGTTGCATGCTTGTGTATTCCATCACAAACAGCCCCAAGGATAATTTCAACCTTAAAAACTAAGCATTTGCTCAACCATGGGGCTTAGGCATATCTAGCTAAGCGTGGTGGATTTACGAAACCAAAAGAATGATATTAAGGTTGTTCCAATGATAAGAGAGTTTGAAGATGTATTCTCAGAAGAGCTTCTAGGTCTACCATCTAGTTGAGAAATAGAATTTTGTATAGACTTAATTCCAGGAGTTGAACCTATATCTAAGGCACCATATAGAATGGCGCCTGCGAAGTTAAAAGAACTCAAAATAAAATTAAAAGAATTGTTAGACAAGGGATTTATACGCCCTAGCGTGTCTTCAAAAGGAGCATCTGTCTTATTTGTTAAGAAAAGGACAGATCATTGCGTTGATGTATAGATTATCATGAGTTGAATAATTTGACAATAAAGAATAAATACCTACGTCCACGTATTGATGACCTATTTGGCCAATTACAAGAAGCCTCAGTATTCTCCAAAATTGACTAATGATCAGGATCTCATCAACTGTGAATCAAGAAGTCTAATATTCCCAACACTAATTTCCAAACAAGATATGGGCATTATGAGTTTGTTGAGATGCCCTTTAGATTAACTGATGCCCCAGAAGCTTTCATGGACTTGACACTACTGATAACGGGCAAAAATGCACGTTATTACAATGCTAAGTTATAAAACAATGCAGGATTGTGATGGTAAAAATATACAATACTGCGTCCAAATGCACTAAGTTCACAATATTGTGATCGCATGCGTCCATTGCATTAAAACAGCTAACTAATGTATTTTATGCAGAAAAATGTGTTGACGCAAGGCAGAAATGCGATCCGAAGAAATTAACGTCCGAACGCATAAGAGATTGCGAACGCAAGGCTATGTGATTGTTTGCGCTCGGAAAAATCTGCTCAAGATTGCAACCGCAAGGCTATGCAATCGTTTACGTTCGAAAATTTGCTCAAGAAGGTGGCCGCATAGAGCCGACGCATCAAGGTGGACACATCTGAGTGAAAGCTTAATAAATCACGATGGGACAGAAAGCTGATGATTGTCGATTCTGAATTAAGTTGACAAGCCGTTAACGGTCTACTTGTAATAAACCAAATTTGTATGCATACACTACAGGAAATTAAATGTGAAATGTTAAACAGGACGAAATTTTATTTAAAGGAGTGGTAAATGTAATACCCTAACCCTAGTTTAGAAAGCAGCAAAACAAATAAAATATATAACTAAGAATGAAAAATATATAAACTTAATAGGAAAATTGGGTGGAAATTTAGAATTGGAAAAAAAATAAGAAATTTATTAATTATCCAAAAATAATGAATAAGGGGGCAGAATCAGGGTGGATTAATTGGAAGTTGGACGCTAGCTAATTCAGGAGACAAAGGGCAGTAGATAACTTTTTTTTTGGGCACTGCTCATTAGAAGAATTAGAGGTGAATTAATTGCCCATATACTAGCGAGATGATCGCATGGCTTGGAGATAATTGCCCATCCACAAAAGCATCGAGGTTAAAAAGGGGAAGTGGAATCCACAAGTAGTGAAGGCAACCCACGCGTGAAAAACTAGCGAGATTGGAGAGAAAATTGGAGAGAGCGAGAGTGGAGAGAAAATGAAGAGAGCGAGAGTGGAGAGAGCGAGATTCTCAGCAAGACCGTGGGAGAGAGCGGAAGCGAGAGCGAGAGCAAGAGCGAGAGTCACGAAAGCACAAACCAGTTTAGAAAACTGGAAAGAGCGAGATTCTGAGAATAGAAAGCGCGAGATTTGGACAGAAGCGTGGATTATGCATTGAATTTTGGCCACAATCTTATAAATTATACATGAAGACCCTAAAATTGAATACAAAACAAAGGTTGAAGACGTAAGGGCAAACGTTAGCCAAAATTAGGTGTCTTATTAAGAGAAATTCTTAAACTTAAGTAATTTTAAAGAAGCCATTTGTAGGATGAGTTGTCACATAGAGAAGAGCTGGAAACGGCTATAAATAGAAGGCTTTAGGCTGGAAGTTAAACTGATTCTCAAATAAAACTCAGTAGTAAAAATCGTGTGAAAAGGGTGAAGTAATTCTGTTAGTTTGAAGGAGGAAACGCGAGGGAAGTGTTGCCCAAATTTCCTTCTGATTTAAGAGGGAAAGCTATACTGATTAAACCATAAGGAATAATAAGGAATAACTAGGATCGTAGTCAAGGTAAGTAGTTATCTCACCCTCTCTTTAAGTGTTTCATGGTAGTGTACCTTTAATATGTTGCATAATTATGTTATTGTTATGTTGCATTACATGTTTAAAATATAATATCAACAAGGGACCTCATGCATTATGTTTGTTCAAAGATTAAATTTTAATTAGATAAAGGTTATGCTTCTAGGGCTAGCAGGGCATGTATGGTTGCACCCCTCCAGACCCACTTCTATGTCAAGTTTATGCTAGGGACTAACAGGGTATGTATGGTTGCACCCCTCTAGTCCAAACTTACGTTTATGTTAATGGTTGATGTTGGATGCGAATCTGGCCCTACTGACTGCATAACCCGCTAATCATCAGATGGGTTAGTTTCTGCCTAAGTCCTCATCTTCCTATTAGGGCAGTGAAATTTACGTTAGAAGCATAACCGACCACCACATGTTATTATATGTTTTCGGTCCCAATCATACGTTTTCAAGACATGTTGCATGTGATTGTGCATTTGGTCACTACCCTATGTGAGAACTACTTACTGGGTATATTATATACTCATCCTATTTTTACAGACTTTGTAGGTAAGGACACAGCGTATGTGGCAGAATTGGACGTCGCTCAAATGGCCAACCATCAAACTCACTATTATAGGCATATGTATTTTTGTATCACTACGCTAGTGTTTTATAGATCCTGGTGTTTTGTAAAATAAATTTTTTATATAGTTTTCTACCTAATTAATAAAATCTTAGATATGTTCTTTTGACATTTTGACCAAAACTCATCTCATAATAGAAAAGTCTAAGTATGCATGTCGTAGCGGTCGAACCATAATATGTAAGGATCCGGTCGTTACACTACTGTAGCAAGTACACTCAACTTTTTGGTGACAATTATTTGACGCATCAGACAGAGAATTAATGCCATCCCATTAGTGCAATCATAAGAGAGAAAAATCTCTTCACCCTGAAGCTCTATAAATACCGGAGGCCATATTCGTTGACGGAGTTCGCCAAGTTTATAGAATTTTCCCTATAGATAGAAGTAGCCTTGTTCATAGTTTTTGTTTTACTTAGAAGGCGGAAGCGAGTGAAGGGAGATTACACCGAGAGATCGTCCTGGTGAACTCGGAAGAGTGTCGGGAGCGTTAAAATCAGAGGGAGGGCCAACTCTTGTGGAAGCAAGAGCATCTTTTGGGCAAAGTAGAGATAACACAGTGTAAAAGCCTTGGGAAGCAAGAAATTTCTACCAGGCTCTTTACCTTTATTTTCCATTGTCATTTTGTACTCTGAACTTATTTATAAAAATGGAAATTGCATCTCTATATCTGTCCACTTTCTGTACATTACGCATGAGTAGTTAAATCTGTTGAATGGGTTGAAAAGTACTTAGCTTGCATAACCTGGGATCTTCATTCTATGCGATCATCTTGTATTATGTATGCGTCATTCTTCCATTAGAGATACTCTGAAGGATAGTCTAAGGATAGAATCTAGGCTTAGAAAAGTTAGATTAGAATCTAGGCTCGAGAGAGTCAGATTAGAACTGCATAATCAAGAGATAGAAGCTGAGGAATAAGCTCTGTTTGCTATTAATACATCCATGCACCCTAGAGATAGATTATGATTGTATTTGGTCGCCTTGTCCTTGTATGCATCGTCATCGCATAGGTAAGAAGTAGAGACTTAGGAATAAGTTCTATAGACATTATCGCATTCCTCACATGCGTCTTAAAATTAGGAGCTATCGCATTTGCATTGGAAAATGATTTGCCGTCACATGAGTGTAGCATGATCGCATATCTTGAATGCATTCTCGGGAAATGCTAGCTAAAGACCTTCTCAACCCGTTCCT
This sequence comes from Benincasa hispida, assembly GCF_009727055.1. Classification (NCBI taxonomy): domain Eukaryota; kingdom Viridiplantae; phylum Streptophyta; class Magnoliopsida; order Cucurbitales; family Cucurbitaceae; genus Benincasa; species Benincasa hispida. Next base: position 11,272,224 of record NC_052350.1, read on the forward strand.
CTGCATGCTCAGTGTATCTGTCGCACACTTTCTCTTCCCTCAAATCCGTTACATACTTTTTATACATTAAACAACAAACCAACCAAACTACTTGGATTTATTTGTTACCGCAAAGTAATCGAATTTTACCATCGCATATTGTTTTTCTTACTCCCTGTGTTCGACCCTGGGCTTACCAAGCAACTCAGTAGGATTTATACTTGGGTTTTACTAAGAAAACTTGCATGCTCAACGCATATTCCACCATCGCATTCCACTCCACTATTTCATCGCATAAAATAACGCATCAACTACAAGAATTTTGGGCATTAATGTTGGTTTAAAACCGACATTAAAGCCCTTTAATGTCGGTTTTAGACCGAGATTAAAGCCTATAATCTATGTTCGTTTTTTTTTAAAATTCTGTTGTTGAATCCATTTTTAATGTCGGTCAAAAAGTTAAAAACGACATTATAATAATTTATCCACAAACAAGAATTGTTTTTATATATTATCTCAACAAACACAAAAATTTAAATCTAAGTCTTGCTCACAAAGTACGAATAATAGTTAGCTCCCAAAGAGAATAAAAAAATTTATACATATAAAGTAGTAGTTGGCTACTTACATATAAAAAAATTCCCAAAATAAAATCTTAATTGCTTTTGTATATACAACTTAATTTTTAACAAATACAAAAAATTATTGTCCTATTGTGTGAGCATGCATTTAAAAAATATATGGATTAATCAGTAAAGACAAAAGAAAATTAGGTATAACCCTCATGTAATGTCAACAAGTGAGAGAGAAATAAATTAAGAAATAATAGATGAATATAAATGGGCTAGAATGAGTACCACCTGACAGGGAGTGTTGAATATATTTTGAGTACAATAATGAAAGAGTGGAGAAGCCGTGAACCTCCAATTTCAAAAGAAATATAATACATGTTAATTATTGTTGAACTATGTTTACTTTGATTTAAAAGTTAAGAAGTAACCAAAAGCACATCCAATAAATGAAAATCGGTTAAATTGAAAATTTGGTCCCTATGGTGTAATGAAAGTAAGAATTTAGTTTCTATGATTTTAAGAATTAGAACTTAGTCTTTATGATCTGATAATACATAAATAGTCCCAATAGTTTGATAAACTTTCCATTAATATTTTCTATTGTAGCGTCTATTTACGAGATTTTTTTTTATATAAAAACACAGGAACTAAACTATAATTATAAAATATATGGACGAAATTCTAACTTTCTTTAAATTATAGGGTCCAAATTTACAACTCAACTAAAAATTTTGGTATGTGTTCCTCTAACAAGGAGTTGTTGTAGCCACAAGTGGAAACTTCCTATGAATGGTCATCCCAAAAGCTCCTGTCATGTCCAAAACCTCACCATTTGAAACCATCCAATCAAACTTATGCACCAAATTTGCTAAAGTTATCTCATTAATTACAGTTGCAAACACAATCCCAGGACATCCTCTTCTCCCTACACCAAATGGGATCAACACGAAATCCTGACCCTTGAAATCTATTGAATTGTTCATAAACCTTTCTAGCCTAAACTCCTCTGCTTCTTCCCATAGTTTTGGGGCGACATTGCTTATAACTCGAGTTCTAGGTTTGATGTCATACCCTCTTAAATTTATGGGTTTGATTGATTCTTTAGGAATGAGAAGTGGAATGGGTGGGTGCAGTCGCAACGTCTCTTTGATTATTGCCTTTAAATAAACCATTTTGTCTAAATCATTCTCATTTACATAACATCCTTTGTGATCACCTTTTATTTTTCTGATTTCATTCTTCAGTTTCTTCATGGTTTTTGGATGTTTCAACAATTTTGACATCGCCCATTCCAATACTGTGTAAGTTGTGTCTGTACCTGCTGCAAACATGTTCTGTAGTCATAATCTCAAGGTTATTAGATAGCATTAGGTTTCATCTCAAAATTAATTGATGATAAAAAGAGTAAATCATGCATATTATAAAGAGTGTGAGATCCTGAGCATGCATGATATATGCCTCTTAGGACCTATTATTCTCTGATCATATTCCAATTTTTATTTTTAGACCAAATGCCTATATGGGCTTGATGAGCTACGATACATATTAGATAAGGGTAATGACAAATATAAAAATCAAGCTTAGAGTATTAATAACAGATATAACACAATGTAAAAGAATTTATAGATATAATAAAACTTAGATCCAGTTCTTGAAGTCTATCAATGATAGATTATATTGCCAACGGAGTCTATCAACAATCACTGATAGATTGTATTGTACTTGCAATACTTTAAAATTTTTGATATACACTTAGTTATTAATTTTAAAGGATCGTTTAGATTAAGGTTTTATAGATGCTTGGGAATAAGATGTCTAGGAATAAGATGTTTGTGAATCAAAGATGATGATGTTTGGTTATGTTTGAGAATGAGAATATGATGTCTGGGAATGTGTTATACTTTTATGCAATTATAAAGTATAAAATTAACAATAATTAATTTCAATAATTAATTTTCGTTTATTAATTTATTTTTATTACATTAAATTATTAAATCAATTTTAAGTCATTAAAATTTAACTAAATTTATCCACTTACCCTCCAGTTTAATATATTTATTATCAATTACATTTTTTATATTGCATATTTATATTAACAAATTTTATTAAAAAGAATATCGGTAATTAATTTAAATATCTATTTTTTTCTATAGTTTTGTTAATAACCATTCAAAAAGGTAATCTTGATGTCCATTTGTCATATCTCATATTCATAATATGTGGCAATAGACAAGAGAATCTAGATAAACTTTAGCATGATAATAGGTGAAAAAGTTTCTTCATAGTTCACTCTCTCAACCTGTGTATAACTCTTTGCCATCAGTATAGCCTTCAAGGTCTGTACCTTACCATCTACACCCCATTTTTCTCTTGTAGATTCATTTGCAACCTATAGGTTTTACCCCATTAGGTTGATCTACAAGTTCCTAGATAGAATTGAAGTACATAGACTCTATTTCTATATTCATGTCCTTAATTCAATTGTCTTTATCAACATCTTCCATTGCTTACTTGTAAGATAATGAAACCTCAACTTCATCATTAGATATGATATCTTGGGCTTCTGTTAAATCCATGTATTGAACAGGTGGGTTCATAACTATCGCACTATATCAAGGCAATCTCAACTCATAAGATAGATGTATTTGACTAGATGAACCAACATCAACAACTCTTGCTGATGTACTAGCCTCTTCAACAACTCTCGTTGAAGTTCTAGTAGATTCATTGGAAATTTCATCTAATACTATTTGCTTCATGGTTTGTGGTCCCTCATGAGGTCTTCTTCCAAAAAAGTAGAATCTGTCAATATAAATATTTTATTATCTTTTTCATTGAAGAAGTACCCACCTCTCATTTTCTTGGGGTAGCTTACAAATAGGCACACTCTTGAACGAAGTTCCAACTTCTTTGGATTTGTCATTAGCACATGTGTCGAACATCCCTAAACCTTAAAGTGATGTAAACTACCTTTACAATCTCTCCAAAACTCAAAAGGTGTTTTAGAAACACTCTTTGATGGTGTTGGGGTTGATGCCCTAAATCTCGTAGGGTCCTATAGTTTATAAACATTGTTGAACAAACTCGTTATGTATTTAATAACATATCATATATTTTATTCCCTTTATCTATAAAATATATGATATTTTAGTTTCATTAACCATAAACCAATAAACTAACATCCATGGTTATCTTTGTAACTTAAACATGTATGTGGAGACATGCGGGTGGATCATGTTTAAGTGATAACCTAAATAGTTTGTAGTCGATGGATAAGATTGGGTACCTTATACTGGTGAAACTATGAGTATGGCCTGCTTTGTAGGTGTTACAATTGTTGTAAAGTGCTACAAATGATATAATCCTAATCATTCATGTATTAGACAATGAGTGAGGATATTTTATACTAAAAAGTTTGTATAAGACTGGACCACGAAATGTTTAGTCTCATTATATAACACCATTCATAATAGATACTTACGTTTCACCAAGATGACCATAGGTAATATGATCTGAATCGTGAGTGAGTTGTGAACTCCTGCTTATGAGTGTGGTCCTTTAATTTGTATGGGTGAGAGTAGTCAGATCGCCTGAAGGAACTCTTAAACAAAAGAGCCGTTGAGCGGAAGCAGATCATTCCAAGCTCATTGTGAAAAAACATCACATTTACAATCAAACAAGAATAGTTATGTATCATCGTGAGTAAATTACAACATGCTTTTAAGTTAAAAACAAAAGGAATCAAGTGACATACCTTTGAAGAACTATTCTTTGAGTATTCCCTCGATCAAGACCAGTCCAGTGTCCAAGAAAACTCGACGAAGTACACAAACGCAACAAACAACCAGTGAATAACATGAACTGTCAAATTCAATCGAGCAACACTCAATCCTCGACCCTCGAACAGCAAACATGACACTACCAAGAGGCTACATTGGTATTCTCGATGTGAGAATCCAGGAGCTGTGGGCTCTATATGGATTTGGTAGAGGGAAGGAGGAACTGAACAATCGTTTAAAAGATCAAGTAAGTGGGAGAATGAGAAAGTTTATCGTATAGACTTGGTACTCGATCGTTGGGTAACGAGGGACTATCATCTAGCAAACTCGATGCCTCGATGCTTGATCATTCACTCTCTCAAAGGCTATCGTATAGCTATTTTCTTTTTGTGATTAGAATGCGTTCTATTATGAAAAATGAAAACGTTTTTCATTTTTATCCATCAGTTATCAAAACTGATTAAAAAACTTCCCACTCAAACGGTTAAAAGAGAAACAATTAACCAACAATTATCTTATAATTGTTTTATTATAAATAAACATAATAATTAATTTATCATATTATATTTATAACCTATAGTTTTAATATCACATCATATGTAATATTTTTTCTCCGTTGCATTTAATATAAATCATATTTTTATTGATTCCTCCAATTAATGTATCTAATACATCAAATAAATTATATCACATATAATTGGATCAATTTAATTATATCATATATAATCAAATTCTCTCTTGTTAATTTGAACATTTTAAACTAACCCAAAAACTGATTTTCAACATGAATCCATTGAGCTACGAAGAGAACCTTATGGACCTGTAGCTTAAAGCTCCAGCCATACATGAATAACTGAATAAACTCTTTAATCATAATATCCACCATCCGTTAACTATTGGGCACTCCATTAAAGACCGACAGATGCACTCTTCGCACTACAGTTATATTTCTGTGTCCATCGGATATAACCAATCAACAGTACAATGACCCTTCATAAGTCGCTCATAAGTACAGTTGGGCCAAGTAAACATTTTGCCCATGTAGTTACATCTAACTTCTTAAGTACCACTAATTCTTCTAATGAACAATACATCAATCCCACTATGAGTGAACACTTCTCGGGCCATAAGAAGATGTGCGCCACATTGTTCAAGCCCCAGAATCAGCCCTTAAGGGAGCAATTTATCTATTTACCCTTGCTTCGGGAAAGAAGTGAATTCTGTCTTGTGTAGCTTAGTTCCCAGCTCCCCCAATCAGATGAATCCCCAAAGTGGTAGGTTTAAGTCAGTGATCTGGCAACTCGCACCCATACAGATCAAAGAACCGCCTTCATAGGCAGGAGTTCCCAACTCACTTAAGATTAAAGTCATGGTACCTATGGTCATCCTAGTGAAATGAAAGTCTCTATCACGAATGGCGTTATATAACGAGACTAAACATTTCGTGGTCTGGTCTTATACAAACTCCTTTGTATAGGATACCCCTGCTCGCATGTCTCTGATGCGTTGTAAATGGTGATGCGATTATGGTATGAATTGCGATGATGTGTTATGCGTTGCACATGCAAGTTTTCCTAATAAGACCCAAGTATAAGCCTTACTAGGTTTCCTGGTAAGTCCAGGCTCGAACACAGGGACTACTGAGTAAATATGTGACAATAAATTTGATTCCTTTGCGGTGGTGAAACAAATAGGATTGCGTACAAGTTATGCGATGAACGGGTTGAGAAGGGGTTTAGCTAACACTTCCTAAGGTTGTGTACAAGTTATGCAATCATGCTACACACAAACAACAACGTGTCATCTCTCAATGCAAATGCCATAATTTCTATTGCTAGACTACTCTCTCAAGTATCTCTAAAGGGTGAATGATGCATACATAAGACAAGATTATCGTATAAAGTGTAACTCTTAGGTTATGCTAGCTAAGTATTTCTCAACCCATTCAAAAATTTAGCTACTCATGCGAAGTATGGAAAGATTGAACATAAGTTAAAATGAGATTTCTATTGTCTTATAAATTAAATGAAGAAAACAGAATAGTAATAGAATGTAGAGATAAGAAGCCCGGTAGCAATGTCTTGCTTCCCATGGCCTTTTACACTGTCTTTTCACTCCAACTCTGCCCAGATGTATATCCTTGCTTTCACAAGTGTTGGCCCTCTCTCTTTTTGTGGCACTTCCCGGTAGTCTTTCGAGCTATCTGGGAATGATCTCTCGGCGTCTTCTTCTCTTAGCTCGTCTCCGTCTTCTAAGTATATGGATATGAACAGACTAACGACTCTCTATCTTGTATATGATCTAACTTGTTAACCCCTTTTACAATGATGGCCTCTGGTATTTATAGAGCTCAAGGTGAAGCAGCCTTTCTCTCCAATGATTGCAATGATGGTTGGTCATTAAATCTCTTACTTTGATGTGCCGATTAAAGGTCACTGAAAGTTGAGTGTACTTGCTACAGTGTGGCTTTAACGGCTTGTCAACTAAATTCGGATTCGATCGTCATCAGCTTTCCGTCCTATCATGATTTATTATGCTATCACCTTGATGCGTCGTCTTTAT